>NC_136433.1:22550000-22872500 GCF_052849685.1 Lactuca virosa
GAATCATCTTACAAATGAATCAGCTAGTGATTCATTTATTTTGTTCGTCAAAAAAATATATAGAAAAAAAACTTCTTACCTTCCTACCAAAAATTTCCTTCTTACCGGATCTATATATATATATATATATATATATATATATATATATATATATATATATATATATATATATATAATGTCAACTATTTTGAACAATAATATTCATTGACATTAACCCACATTCTTCTTTAATAGAATTAAATATAATTATATATTTAGTATTATTTTTAACAATTGTTATGATTGATTAATTAAATTTTTACTTATGCTATTATTTTCTAATTTCATTAATGATGTTCATTTAAAATACAATTTTTTATAGCTAACGTTATGTAATTTATAGTTTAATGTTATTATCATTTAAAATTATTGTTCATTAATTTTAAACCACTTATTATTATTAATAAGTTAAAGAAGACTTTTAAGAAACACTTAATATTATTATTCAAATATGAAGCATATACTAAATAATAAAGTGAAAAGCTTAACAATTTGTATTTTAAAAGAGACATATATGGATAATATGATATATCCATGATTTTTATAATTTCATTTTATTATTTATATTGTTCGTTAATTTTAAAACCAATTATTATTATTAATAAGTGAAAGAAAACTTTTAAAAAACACTTATTATTACATATAAAATGTTAAACATATACTAAAATATAAAGTGATAAGATAGACAATTTGCATTTTAAAAGAGACTTATATGGCTAATATGACATATCCATGATTTTTAATTAATTATTGCTTTGAAGCAACACAAACATACAAACATATATACAATATTTGATTAAATATTAGCTATATCACATTTCATAACATATGATCGATAACATGAATCTAATCTAATTTACAATGAAATTTCAACCACAACATACAATGATTGTCTTAAAAGAATATTTAAACCAAGAAAAAAAAAGAATTACTATATAACAAACTTACAAATTAAAAATTTTAACATAATAACATGGCTCGAAAAATGGTCCAAAGTCCTCAAACCAACACAAAAACCTTTAGACTTGTTTTCTATGTGAATTTTGTATGTGATTGATATTTGTGTGTCTACTCAAAGAGATTGGTCTTTTATAGTAGATTATCCATTAATTGCTTATTAATGATATTATATAAGTTATAAAACCTTTGAAAGGTTAACCATTATTAAGAGACTTTTGAGTCGTATTCATTTAAATAAGAGGTTTCAAATGAATATGGTTTAAGTAAAAATACCTCATGGGAGTTTCAAATTAATGTGGAGAAAGGAAAAATGCTTCTTTTATAAGTATACTAGACGAATTTTTGCGCGTTGCGTAACGTAGGTTTAAAATATATTGTTAAAATGTTCAAAAATATATGTTTAAAAGGGTTATGTTATTGACATTAACTTTGACATAATATTTTGAACAATATTCTTCATTAACATCAACCCACATTTCTCATTAATAAAATTAAATATAATTATCTATTTAATATTATTTTTAAGAATTGTTATGAGTGATTAATTTAAATTTTTACTTATGCGATTATTTTTCTAATTTCAATAATGATGTTAATTTAAAATACAATTTATTTGTTGTTAAAGTTATGTATTTTATAAATTGATGTTAGTATCATATAAAATTATTGTTCTTTAATTTTAAACCACTTATTATTATTAATAAGTTAAAGAAGACTTTTAAGAAACACTTAATATTATTATGAAAATGTAAAACATACACTAAATAATAAACTGATAAGATAGATAATTTGCATTTCAAAACAGACTTGAATAGATAATATGACATATCTCTGATTTTTATAATTTGATTTTATTATTTATAATAATGGTTCATTAGGTTTAAAACCACTTATTATTATTAATAAATGAAAGAAAACTTTGAAAAGACACTTATTATTATAATTAAAATGTTAAACATATACTAAAATAAAAAGTGATAAGATAGATAAGTTGCATTCTAAAAGAGACTTAGATAGATACTATGGATAATATTGCATATCCATGATTTTTAATTAATTATTACTTTGAAACAACATAAACATACAAACATATATACAATATTTAATTAAATATTATCTATGTCACTTTCCATAGCATATGATCGATAACATAAATCTAATTTAATTTACATTAAAGTTTCAACCACAACATATAATGATTATCTTAAAATAATATTTAAACCAAGAAAAAAATTAAAAAAAGAATTAGTATATAACAAACTTACAAATTAAAAACTTTAACATAATTACATGGCTCGAAAAATGGTCCAAAGCCCTCAAACCAACACAAAACCTTTAAACTTGTTTTCTTTGTGAATTTCGTATGTGATTTGTATTTGTGTGTCTACTAAAAGAGAATGACATTTTTATAGTAGACTAATCATTAATTGTTTATTATACATATTATATAAGTTATAAAACCTTTCATGATGTGTGATTAATTACTTTGAAGGTGAAAAGGTGTGGGGGTTTCAAATGCATGAGGTGCTTGGAAATTTGTGTGGGGGTTTCAAATGCATGACGTGATAGGAAAAATGTCTTCTTTATAAGTATAGTATGATATGATAGTATGACTAGGCGAATGCCCGCGCGTTGTGCAGTGGAATAATTATGTAGTTTAGGGAAAATGACATAAAAGCCTTAAGTTTTCACAAAAATGTCGGTTTTACCCTTGGACGTGTTTTATGTCCAGTAAAGCCCGAAGTTTTGTTTAATTTGTTCATTTTTACCCTTGTAGCCGGTTTCCAGGTAACCTACCGGTTACCTAGGTTACCTAATGCCAGTAAAGCCCTGGAATTTTCAAAAATGTTCGGATTTACCCTTAAGTTTTTCAAAAATGTTCGAATTTACCCTTACCTTTATTGTTATTTTGATTATTATTATTATTATTATTATTATTATTATTATTATTATTATTATTACATTTTTAATTGTCTAAAAATATTTTATACATACATTTTTAAATGTATAAAAATATTTCATACGTTTTTAATACATTTTTATACATATTATTATTATTATTATTATTATTATTATTATTATTATTATTAATACATTTTAAATGTATACAAATATTTTATACACATATTTTTAAATGTATAAAAATATTTTTACTAATATAAATATATTTTTAAAAATTTATATACTTGTATTTAATATTTATATATACATTTGAAAGCCCATGTATTCCTATAGAAATATATTTATATATTAAAAATGTATTTATTTGTATTTAGTAGGTATAAGTATAAATATATATTTATTTCATATAAAAATATATTATATACATATAAATATAAAAATATGTATTTATATTGTTTATATTATATAAAAGATATAATTATATTTATTTATACATATTACCAAGTATATATATATATATATATATATATATATATATATATATATATATATATATTATCAAACATCATACTAAATAGATAAGCAAAATAAATATTCATTAATTAAAAACATAACGTAACAATTATAAAACCCTCGTAATTAGAAAACCTCAATAAAAACACTCGATTACAGATAAGATTTAGTATAAAATTTGTAAAAACCTCTATTATTCAACTATATTAGGTTAATAGTGAGTAGATAACAATAAATGATCAACAAATAACACTCGTAAATGGAAAATATACATAATATAATTCAAAAAAGCCTCGACAAAAACACTTGATCATTGTAAAAATTAAGTATTATCAACTTAGAATTATTCATTAACTGTTTTTATCACAAAAATTGATAACGAAATGTCAAATACGAGTGTAAACTTCATTTATGATTGTTGTAAGTTCACAAAAAAGATCATGAAATGCATCAATTTTTATATTGATCTTAAGCATTTGTTTTTGTAAAATCAGTCATTGACGATATTTTTTACTTTATCAAGCTTTTTCTGTTCGATTCAACAATTATAGATGAAGATTTAGGGTTTCAAATGTATATAAATACTAAATACAAGTACATATATTTTTAAAAATATATTTATATTAGTAAAAGTATTTTTATACATTTAAAAATGTGTGTATAAAATATTTTTATAGATTTAAAAATGTATAAAATATTTTTATAAATTTAAAAATGTATGTATAAAATATTTTTATACAACTAATAATAATAATAATAATAATAATAATAATAATAATAATAATAATAATAATAATAATAATAACAACAACAACAATCAATGTAAGGGTAAATCCGAACATTTTTGAAAAACTTAAGGGTAAATCCAAACATTTTTGAAAATTCAAGGGCTTTAATGGTATTAGGTAACCGGTAGGTTACCTGGAAACCGGCTACAAGGGTAAAAATGAACAAATTAAACAAAAATCGGGCTTTACCGGACATAAAACACCTCCAAGGGTAAAACCGACATTTTTGTGAAAACTTAAGGGCTTTTATGTCATTTTCCCTATAGTTTAATATGATTATATATATTATGGTAAAATAGATAGTTAACATTTTTGTAAGCATATGGTTAGTTGAGAAGTTATAGTTTTAAAACAAATAAGATGCTAACATAATGCAATTAACAAAATTATAACATTATAATTGATATTGTGTAATCTATTCTGAATAGCCTATACATAAAGACTGTATGCGATTAAATAGTATGTATATTTTTTGATTTACAAATATTTATACAAATAAATTATGCAAAATTATTATTAGTTTAAAAGTGTAAATGTAATGTTTATTACACATTAGTATCTAATGTAATTATTCGATAATTGATTAAATATAAGTTCTCATTTGTGGTCGTATGTGTTTAGTTTCTTAAGTAAACCCCACATGTGTTGAATCATATTTTTTGAAAATCATTGAAAATGATTAGGGAACTTACTTCTTGCCTACAATGTTTGGTAATTTAAGACATCTAATTTCGCATTTTTTTCATTATAGATTTAGTAGAACTTGTGAATTTTCGCCATTAAATCTCTATGCTCGAGTTTCTCATTCATTTTTAAAGGTTTTAAATCTTCTTTCATTCTTGGAGCTTTAGATTCTTCAAGAATTGTGGGTAGACCTCACGTTCTTGCATTCTTTAGTAAGATTGGAACAAATATAGTTCTGGAAACTTATCTCAAATGCAAAGGTTTTGATAATCTATCTTGAGACTTTAACTCCGTTAGAAAATATTGCCATCATTGACCGCGTTTCTCATTCATTTTTAAAGGTTTTAAATCTTCTTTCAATCTAGGAGTTTTAGATTTTTCAAGAATTGTGGGTAAACCTCCCGTTCTTGCATTCTTTAGTACAATTGGGACAAATATAGTTTTGAAAATCTATCTGAAATGCAAAGGTTTTGATATTCTATCATGAGACATTAACTCCGGTAGAAAATATTTCCTTCACCGACCGATGATCGGGCAACTTTGTTACAACTAGCAATTTAGGGCTTAGATTGTGAAGCTTGTACACAACAAGTTTTCCTCTATGTAACCGGGATATATCAAATTAGTGAAATTCAAACTACAATGTTATTTAAGTTCATGTGTGCTTACATTTAGGAATCAAATTAAAACAACTTCTCGCAAGCCCAAATGTCATCCAATAGCCCAACAAAGCCAAATTTTGGGCCTTTGCCCAAGAGTTCTCGGCCCAAAACCCTATTGGACCGAAAACTCTTCCTTTTGCCTTATTGGGCCGAAATTTTTCTTTGGGCCTCATTGGGCCGAAAACCCATTTTATTCGACCCAATTGAAACCAAAAAGCCCATATACATTCCAAACTCAAAACCTTTCCATCTTTGGGATTTAACGGACCGAAAACCTCCTTGTGGGCCAAGACAAAAACCGAAAATCCATTTCAAAGGCCCACTATGGCCGAGAACCCTATAGGGTTCGGTTTTTGCTAAGTAAAAAAAAAGAGAAAAAGAAATGGAAAATGTGCCACCTAATAACTTTACCTTGAGTTACCCACCATACATCAACACCATGCACCCTTTTATCCCCCATGCACCTATACACTACACAAGAATACCCACCATACATCAAAGCCACCACTTTTTCTTCATCCCTCTTATTCTCGGCTGCAAACACACACCGACATACACACTTCAAACATTTTACTCACTTGCTCTCAAGAGAAAAACTCCTCTCATCCCTTCTCTCAAAGAAATTTTGAGCATCATATCCCCATCAAAATCGGTCCTACGCAACTTAGGTAATTTTCTTATGAAACTCAAGTGTTTCCATACATGTTTATGCTAAGATTATCCTTTTTACACACACCATTTCGTGTGTAGCTTCTTAGAGCACCGCCATTTTCGAGTAACCTTCAAGATACACAAGTCTAGGCTCAACAACTTCTTCTTCCTCCTAACGCACGAAATCAAGGTGAGTTTCATACCCCACTCTTTTCGTGTTTTTCATACTTTTTTTTGGTGGGGGGGGGGGGGGGGGGCGGTGGATACAAGTCCATTTCCGGCTAACCATTGGCTATTTGCATGCACCCATATGTTCATGTAGCAATTTGTGCTTGAAATGTATAATATCTCATGTTATTACATCATGAACTCGTTATTTACAAGTGTCATACTTGCTAGATTATGTTTAACCATTGGATAATTGCATGCTTTTTATTTGTATGTTGAATATGGAACAAATATTTGTTTAAAAAGGTTATTACCTCATAAAAATCGTAATGAACATGTTTATTAACATATCTGTCGTGTAAGACTTGGTGGACATGGGTTGTTCTCTCAATATTTTCTTTTATATATATATATATATATATATATATATATATATATATATATATATATATATATATATATATATATATATATATATATATATATATATATATATATATATATATATAACTTTGGGATAGTTAGATGTATTTTTTTTACAACCTACACTAATACTTGCAAAAATCTTGAATGTGTAGTTTATGGCACTACAAGAGTTGTGATTTATTTGATCTAAACTCAAACAACATGTTTTGTGTTTAAACTTACAAAATTGATAATAAAAAAAAGGATAAAGTATGAATATATTACTAAAAATAATATTATTAGAAAAATAATTGTAAAAATCGTCGTTATTATTTTTGGATGGTTTATAACCCAAGATAACATACTATTTTTGCAACATTTGTTACAACTAGACATTATTCATTAAAGACTATTTATATAAAAAGTGGTAAATAGCTTAACCGAAAACATAAACAAAACAGTTTTGTGACAGAAAATCTTGCATGTCATAAAATGTCTGTCATAAAACTCATATTTCATAAGTAATAGGTTGCGTGTCATGAAATCTGGAAATCGCGTGTCATAAACAGCATATTATCAAATTCGGAAAAATGCGTGTCATAAAATTCTATCACGAATTTACACTAGTGATGTTGTTTCAATAAACAATAAAGAAAGTAGAACTTTGAAATAAACCGTTAATGCTCTAGTGAGACACTACCTTCACCGTACCTACTTAGCGTACACTTTAAGTCCTGTAATTATAACCTGAGTCTCCTGGAAAGAGAGCGAGGTAATTGTGTAAAGATCTATACGGGGATAAGTTGTAGTGGTAAATGCAAAAACTAAATTGTAATGTCAATTTAACTAAAATATTTCCTAAATATATTTTTATAATCGTTAAAAGTTTTCTAATAAGTAGCTTAAAACAACTTACAATAACAATAGTTAAAAATAATTGTATATATATGATTATATTGTTAGCTTTAAAATAAAAAAAAATTGTTTGATTTTTAAATAATTACAATGATTGACATTAAAAAGTTAAGAAAATTAACTTTAAAAAATCAATTAACAATAACAACAACTATAAATAACATTAAACCATATACTATATTTAATTTTATTCATGAGTAACCCGCAGGTAGAGGTCATTCAAAAGATTTAGATTATGCAGTTTTAATAGATGTATATATTATCATATAATTCAAAATAATTAATATATTATATCAACTTAGTATACGAATTACTATATCAAATTTAATAACAACATTATTATATTTTAAAAAAAACATATGTTTATATAGATTTCGACAATATAGATGTTTCTGCGCAAATCGTGGATATTCGCCTGTTATACTTATAAAAGAATCATTTTTCCTTTCACCACATTCATTTGAAACTTCCATTCGTTTTTCCTTTCACCACATTCATTTGAAACTCCTATGACTTTTTAATTGTTTTCTAATAATGATTATAAGTTGGTTAATAAGGTTAAATAAATATCAAACCTAAAGTGTAATCATATATAAACTAAATTTCAATATTAAAAGAATATATTTTCTTCTACTTATAAAGTTATGTTTTTAACTTTTAACATATTATACTTAATTTATTAGGTCTAAAATGTTGTTGTATGTAAACCATTATCATTTTAAAACTACAACTTTTGAAAATTTTGTATAAAATACTTAAATTGTTAATTTTAATATAACCTTATAGGATCAACTAAAATATAAATTTTAGTTCAACTTAAACAACTCAAAGTATATTTTGTAAATAGTTAAAAATAATATATTGCAGTGTCTTTCTAATAATGATTATAAGTTGGTTAATAATGTTAAATAAGTATGAAAGTTAAAGTGTAATCATAAATAAACTAAATTTCAATATTAAAATAATATTTTTACTTCTACTTATAAAGTTATGTTATTAACTTTTAACATATTATACTTAATTTATTAGATTTAATATGTTGTTTTATGTAAATCATTGTTAGTTTAAAGCTAAAACTTTTGAACAATTTGGACAAAATATTTAAATTGTTAATTTAAATATAACATTATAGGGTTAACTTGAATATAAATTTCAGTTCCACTTAAAAAACCCAAAGGATATTTTGTAGCGCTAAATGCAAAAACTAAATTGTAATATCAATTTAACTAAAATATTTCATAAAGATATTTTTATAAACGTTAAAAGTTTTCTAATAGGTAGCTTAAAATAACTTACAATAACAATAGTTAAAAATAACTATATATAAATGATTATATTGTTACCCATAAAATAAAGAAAAAAATTTGTTTGATGTTTTAAATAATTACAATGATAGAAATTAAAAGTTAAGCAAATAAATTTTGAAAAATTAATTAACAATAACAAAAACTATAAATGTAAACCATATATTATATTTAACTTTATTCATGAGTAACCCGTGGGTAGAGGTTATTCAAAAGATTGAGGTTATGCAGTTTTAATAGATGTATATATTATCATATAACTCAAAATAATCAATATATTATATCAACTTAGTATACAAATTATTATATCAAATTTAACAACAACATTATTGTTATATTTAAAAAACATATATTTGTGAAGATTTCAGCTATATATGTTTCTGCGCAACTCGCATATATTCGCCTAGTATATATAAGTATTGCTAAAAAAGCCCCTCCGGAGCGCCTAGGAGTTGCAATTTTAAAATCTCACACCAAGGTCCAAAGTTGAAATTTTGGCATGTCCAAAAATATTACTGGTGCTCTATGTCTTCCATGAAGGCTTTGAGGTAGATTAATTAACATGAGCCACACTTTGAGGTTTATCTTTTTATATAAGTATTGCAAAAAAATATAATTTTGCATATATAACACACTTTTGATTTTGCATAAAGGTAAATAAAATAGATGGTTAAAATTATATACCAACGAAAAACAAAGCAAACTACCAAAGATCCATACAAGTTATGTTGTGAAATATAGCATTTACATGTAAACCATAATTTGGTTTGTAGTTTTCCTACCTACAAATTAATTAGTAACCTTGTAAATCTTTGATTTATATTATAGAGTAAATTACATGAATGGTCCCTATAGTTTGGTGTAATATGTGAATTTGGTGCCTAAATCTTTTTTTTAAGGTGTGTTTGGCTAATTTTTTTTTTTTTTTTTTTTTTTTTTTTTTTTTTTTTTTTTTTTTAATCACAAAAGTACTTTTAAGAAAAGTGTTTATTGGTTTATAACTTTTTAGAAAAACATATTTAAAAAAGTGTTTGATTTAGCTTTTGTGGTAGGAAAAGCCGAAAAGTCAATACGTTGGTTTTAAAAAGTGTTTAGCTTAGTTTTTTATGAGTAAAAAACTATGTTTTTAAAAAATGCTTTTAGGAAAACCTAAAAAAAAGTAAGATTTTCTATCTTTTAGAAAGTTCCATATTTTGCCTATATAAAAATCTGCAAAAAACTGTATCAAAAACTATTATTAATACCCAAACATTTTTTTAGCTTATTAGTTTTTCAAAAAGCTACTAAGCTAATAAACTATTTTAAGAAGCAATTCCAAACACCCACTTAATATCGGACCGTCATTATGGTTTTGTTTTATTACCACTTCTCTTTTGGTTCAAGTGGTAAGGTTTTTTGTGGGTTGATTGTGTCCATGATTTTGTAGTCTTATGTTGATTGGTTATCTTGGTTCTCTTCGTTTTGCATGCAATAATAACGGAAGGTCGTTTTAAGGTTGTTTTTATTTTGTGGTGGCATATATTGGTGTTTAGAAATACTCGGTTGTTCAACCGAAATCGACGGATTTATTTGATATAATCGTTACTAAATCCTTCATTTGGTGTAATAATAGGAATATGAAGGCTAATGTTAATTGGTGGGTAGCTTCTAGCCCCACAACATGATATTGATGTATCTTTTTATTTTGTCTAGTTTATTGCTAGTCTTGGTTTAATGAAATTTATGGTGTTAAAAAAACTATACATCAGTACGTATTATTAATATTATTAACTAGGTTATAATCCGTGTACTAGACGGGTGATAAATTTAAAATAACACAACCATTATAAAAATGAAATCTTGATCATAAATAAACATAGTTTAATTAATAGCATTGCACTTCTATTTATTGAAAATTTCTGTTAATTTAAAAACATAAAATAACATTGTAATTTCATTTCTCGTGCATGTTAGCATTCTAATATCGCTTCATATTAAAAAATGACAAGAACATGTAGATTTTTTTGAAAGATATTATTTATTGTTTGTAATAAAAAATTATTTAACATTATACAATGTAAAAGATAACTTTATATATAATAATTATGTTTTATATTTTAAATTTTATGTTATAATTATATTATTAAAAGAATATATAAGACTTACTCTGGTCTGGTTATATATTTTTAATAAACTATAAATAATAAAATTAGCTATATACTATATGTATTATAAGTAAATGGAAAATCTTTATTCGTAATCTTTATTGTTACAAAAACAATTACTCACCTATCATTGGAGTCTAAGAAAATGATTAAAGCCCTATCATTGGAGTCGAAGAAAATACATATAAAAGTAAACATTTACAAAAATGATTAAAGCCCTATAATTGGAGTCTAAGAAAATACATATAAAAGTAAACAGTTAAATTTTCTTTCAATAAAACTTATTAAAATTCCAATAAAAACCAAAGTAAATACATCCCAATCTAATAAATATCGCCGTAGTTACTAAATATTGAGTGAGAGAAAAACTTGCCATTGTTTATTTTTAGTTATTAAACAATAACAAAATTAAAAGTATTTATCTTATAAACGTCTTATCTTTTATAATTCCTTAAAGAATGTAATCATGTATACATAATACATGAAAACAAATTTTTTTTTCTCTATTTGATCTTGTGTGTTTGGGTGACAGTTGTAATTTTGATTTAGATGGTCAGAATAGTCAAACTTGGAGAAGCATAAATAAGAGGTTGTATGAAAAACAAGTCTTCAATACTAGAAAACAGCCCTTTAATGACGTGAAAACAATGACACTCGTTGATAGAGGACGCGCATTTGTGCGTGCCCTAAAAAATAATGTCAGTTTTGCAAAATTTGAAGGATAGAGGACACTCATTTGTGCGCGCCCCTAAAAATAGTGTCCAACAAAAAAAATTAGAAACACGGAGGGCACCTATCATAAAAAAGCGTGTCATCTAAAACCGTCGCTTTATATTTTTCTTTATGAACGAGTGTTCTCCAATTTTTTAATTGCCAAGGGGGGAATGAACTCCAAAAAATAAAAAAAACCCCTCCTTGATACTCTCGTCCTTCTTCTTCTTCGTATGTTGTAAAATCCTCTCAATCAAAAGAAACCCTAAAAGCATTGTGTGTAAAAGATCGATAATTTCATACTTGAAGTTCCTAACATCTTCATCGATCAAAAGAAACCCTAAAACCCCGCCTCATACTTGAAGTTCCTAAAATCTTCATCGATCAAAAGAAACCCTAAAATCCCGCCTCATACTTGAAGTTCCTGTAAGTGCTTTTTTTATCTTATTATGTTTTGCAATAATCTAATTCCTCAGCGACGTTGAGGAGGGGTTATTTCCGTCGGTCGGTACTCTATCCCAGTGCATTATTCAACTCAAGATCCATCTGTGTTGGGTTGGACTGGTAGTAGAGGGGCAAAGATGTCTAGGCCCACGACCGAGAATCAGAAGATCCAAAGCGTGTTACCCAACTTAAACCCTGATCAATGTTTCTATGGGTTTCCTTCATCAAAAGCGTCTCAAGTTCTTCATCGGGATCAAAGGGTACGCTCGCATAATAGAACAGAATGGAAAGAGAGACACAAAAAAGGAATTACGTGGGGTTTAATCGACATTTTTCTTTGTGAAAACATACAAGGTACCAAATTCCATTCTTTGATTTCGAAGGTGTGCTCAGACAAAGATTACGTGCTCAAGACAACGATCACAGGCCCCTTTTCACCTAAGTAGCTTAATTTTCACTCTTTATTAAATCTCGCCATCCCTATCTCAGTCTAAAAACCCGAGCCCCTCTCCTTTTTCTTCCCATTCTCTCTAAAACCCCTCACGATCAAAGCCATCTTACATCTCCACTTTCGTTTATAACCTGAGATTTTGAGGTAAAAACCTTTTCAATTTTGTCACGTTTTTTTAATCGAAGCTTGGAAGGAAAGAAAATCACCTGGATCGATGTTCTTGGTGTGAAGATTGAAATACCTCATTTTTACAGTTTCAAGAATACAGGTAACTCATTGTGCATTTTATTTTGGATCATCATCATGTTTTATTAAAGTGAAGATGTTTTTGGTTGTTGTAGGTGTGTTACCAGAAGATCATTGAAAACAGTTTTGAGTTCTTGGACCTTGTTCACCAAGGTAAAAGTAACAGGGCAATAAGAAGTTTTAGTGAAGTTGAATTGAACAAGGATTGAAAGTTGAAACCTGACGTCACCATTTTAACATATTTGTGGTAGCAACCGAGACTTTAGCTTTTAGATGCTTAGAAGTTCATGTTGTGAAAGGTCTAGTTATGAGTTTTAGCTACAATTTCAAGGTATATGTCTGATTTTGTTTAATGACCATTTTGCCCTTTAGTTGGAGGTCATGTACGAGGTGTTCAGCCTGTTCTGTCTGCTAAGTTGCCTATCCTTAAGGTTATTGATGTTGGAAGTGGTGTTGAATGTGACCTTTCAGTTGAAAATAGAGATGGAATTTCAAAGTCAGCTATAATTCGCTTAATTACTTCAATAGATGACAGATTCCAAAAGCTAAGTTTCTTGGTAAGCTTATTTAATCTGCTACATGGATTAATTTATCCTACTAAATGGAAGGTTTTAATACCTTGAAATTGTAGCTTATTAATATGTATTAAGGATAAAATTTGACTACTAATGATAAAATCTATCTATGCAGATGAAAGCATGGGCAAAAGCACATGATATTAACAGTTCAAAGATCGAACTCTTAACTCTTTATCCATAATATTATTGGTTGCTTTTCATCTATAGGTTTGCTTTTATATTGCTTAATACTGAAAGAAAGTCATCTTTTGTATTTCTTATTTATATTACTTTTCAACTGTTCAAAATTTGATCTTATAATTATTCTTTGGTTGCAGAATCGAGACCCTCCTATATTACCTCCATTTTCCGAGATATTAAAAGGTAATACTTAATTAAGGATGTAAAACTAGTTAATTAGTATTAAGAACTTGTCTTATACAATGAAACTTCATTGATGTTTGACTACAAGTCAAGTCTTAAATGAAAAGGGAGTATAGTATTGTTATGAGTTTTTTAACATATTCTGTAGTTACAAGTCAAGCCTTAAATGTAAAACTAATTAATTAGTATTCAGATTGTGCTTTCTGGAAAACCAGTGCATAAACTTCCTGCAACATCTGGTGTAAACCAAACTGATAATTATGCCCAACGTGAGTTTCCATTTTTTTCAACGCATTGAGGATACAGATGAAGAATTCCTTTCACTAATATTCAATAATACCTGAAATACCCCTTAATACGACAAAACCGAAAGCCTTTTTTGGCGTCAATAATAATATGCATTTAAAATTAGAAGCATATGATATATAACCTACAAGTTGTTAAATACCAAATTTACCTAAATATGGGGTTATATTTTTATCTCTAAAAGGTCAAACGGGTCAAATTTAAAAACTTTGCTAAAAATTAAAACTGGTCAAACAGGTTCAAAGGCATCCAAAATGTGTTTAAATATTTACATCCTCAACAAATTATAAGATACTGATTTTGGTTAACAAATTTTCTAAATTTTGTATTACTAATTTAGTACTTGATTATAAGTCAAAGACTAGTCAAACTCAAACATTGCATTTTAGGGTTAGGGGATAGTGGAACTTGTAAACAGTGTTCTTACCAATGTCCTCTTGCTCAGGAGAATCAAGCAATATATCTGAATCAGAAGGCAGAAAGGGTGAACCAGGATAGTTTCCAAGAGCCCCTAGATCTGAAAAAACAAAACAGCATCATATTTGCTAGTTTAATTATCAACCATTCAAACAAGGGAGATGAATGAATGGCTAATATAAAGATGGTATCTTTAGCTGTTACATATTGCTATTATTGGTATAATACAAAAATGTAAGTACGTTTCTATTATGATTTATGAGCAAGGTGTAAAGAAACTGTACGTATGTTGGTATATGGGTTAGAATTGGTAATAGCCTAATATGGATAAAAAGAAGTGTAAGGACGTTGCCTTTATATGAGTAAAAAATAATAAAGTACATTGCCTATATTAGTAAAAAGAGTCCATTCTTAATATATATATATATATATATATATATATATATATATATATATATATATATATATATATATATATATATATATATATATATATATATATATATATATATATATAAACAATCATTTGCAAACAATGGGCACATAAAATGACAGGTAAATTTTGGATCCCATTTACCTCTTAGGTTCGATAAGTTTGCTGTTAGATCTGAAAGGCTGAAATTCCATGGAATCTGACCAAACTTGCCACGTCAGATGTAAACGCTGTGTCAAGTGCTGACGTGTCAACTCCCATTCCTGATAGTTCGGATGCAGTGAAGGGAAAATGACCACTGGATGCCACTGACGTAGGACTTATAGGCATATCTGACATAGGTGAAATTGCCCCATTAGCCGGAATTGGAGTTACACCACCACCACCACCTCCACCTGCATTGCCATCCATTACCATACTCCTGCAACAACACATGGGAAAAACTTTCTTTTTATCTTTTTTTATTAATTCATCAGATCAAAATATAATAAAATAAAACTAACTCGTTTCCAGAGTTCATTCGTATGGGATGAAAGTTACTGGGAGCAGGGACTCCATTGACCACATGACAGCTAGACATACCCATGGAATCCATATGAGGCTGACCTGGATTCCCCATTGGAGGTTGCTGTAGAACTGGGTATCCCATGGGTAAGTTGTTAACTGCACTGAAAAGAGTAATATTGAATAGTAATTCTACACTTTCTAAAAAATACAACTTCTTTCTTTGTAGCAAGAGATTACCATACCTGGCATGGGATGTACCCCATTGTGTATGGGACCCACAGGTAGCTTTGGAGGCATTGGGTACTTCATAAGGTGATATTGATGCTCGAGTAAATGATTGAAAAGGATGATCTGCTTCTTCAATTTTAACCTTATGTAGTAGGCTCTGAAAAAATCTGCATTCTCTTTTTCTAACTTCTGCCAAACTATCCACCAAAAAAAGGAAAGTTAACGTGACAATGTAAAAATAATAATAATAATAACAACATAGCAGTGATTACCAAGAGTTGTAAAACCAGGATCTATACGTGCACGATTTAATAGAGTTTTTATCACCTCATCCCTATTCATATACAACTGCAAACAGCGTTCTATCAAGTTTTGAACCTGCAACATTCAAGATTTGTATCAACATACACCAAATCTTGACTTTTCTGTAATAATACTACAAGAAAGAAGAACAAATTCCCTTACAAGTTCAATATCCTCCCTGGAAACTTTTCTGTTGTCATTGCTGGAGATGGAAACCAAACCAGAGTCAGGAACAGGAGTTTCTGTTCCATTATTATTTTGGTCACTTTGAGACTCGTGTTGAGTTTCCGGTGTGTCCATTTTTTTATATGATTTTGAATTAAATTTAATATTTTGTTACTCAGAAGCTCAAAGACATGACTTAAGGTCATACTTGGATTATGTTGGGTATTTATATCAGAAAATGGAACCCCTTCCTGAACAAGAACGATTTGAGGTGAGGTGTCCATTATTAATCCAATAATTCATTTTTATAAAAATTATAATATGGTATATTGTTGATATCATAAATTTTTATGCAGCTTGGATACAGGGA
Organism: Lactuca virosa; assembly: GCF_052849685.1. Taxonomy (NCBI): domain Eukaryota; kingdom Viridiplantae; phylum Streptophyta; class Magnoliopsida; order Asterales; family Asteraceae; genus Lactuca; species Lactuca virosa. The sequence continues at coordinate 22,566,658 of NC_136433.1, forward strand.
TTTTCTACAATCTCCCTTACAAGTAAGTTGTTTTTGCAAATTTGAATTTTCAATTTGTATTTCTCTTTATTGTCTATTCTAATGACATGATATGTTGGTTGAGTAGATTTACAATCACATGCTCCTCCAGCATCCCTTTTTGCATCAGTGAACTTTCTGTTTGCTGAGTCACTAAACATTAGGTAATAAAAAGTAAGTAGATCTTTTTATAAACCCATTTTCTATATATATAATGACTATATGGCTTACAAAGTTAGAGAGATGACCAAGCTGACATGGCAGCATTCTTTTTAGCTTGTTTCTTATTCTTGGCTGGTTCACCTGTAAAGGTACAACCAGCTAATTCTACAGTGCATGTGAACACGGGCAAATGCCCCAGGCCTGACCTAAAAATATAAATATACTGGCTTGAATGCATAAAAGGTATAGGGTCCTAAAAGAGCTTAGTTAGAGATCTGAGTTGATTAAAAGAGCTTAATTAGACGCTTCATCTGCAGGTGGTTCACAAGGACTGGATGGAGAAGAACAAAAGATGATATTTTTCTAGATGTTACAATTACATCTACTTTACTACCTTTTACGTGAAATTTTACATTCTGAATGCTTCTCTATACGAGTAATATATATATATATATATATATATATATATATATATATATATATATATATATATATATATATATATATATATATATATATACATGCAGCTAAAAAATGCATAGGCTATTGCCAAATTGAGAAAATCTGGCTACTCAAAGAAACAATTCTATGCTGAGGCTGTAAACCTATATAAAGAAGTATGATTTTTACTATAAATCACTGTTAAAATTAAATATGTTTAGTAGATTCTTTCAAGCTGGTGGATGCGAGCTTCGTCTTGTTTTCATAATGCAGTATGTATAGTTTTTAGTTTTATAACCAAATATGTTAAAGAGGGGTTTGTCTGTATAGTAACAATCTTGTTTTCATAATGCAGGGGTATATGAGTCTTTTGACACAATATGCATATACCTGGAGAGTGATCAATCTGTTGGGACTGACCCTGATAAGAACTTTTGGGTGAAATACAGAATGGTTGATTTGAATCAAAAGAATCCTTCCAAGACTGTGTGGAAGGAGTCATCTATTTGTACAAAGACATGGAATAATTATGTGCTTTAGTTTATGAAGGTTTCTGATATGCTTGAAGCAGATGCAGGGTTTCTTGTAAGAGACACAGTTGTTTTCGTTTGTGAAATCTTGGATTGTTGCTCATGGTTCGAGTTTGCTGATCTTGAGGTCAGTAGTCTCTTAATTCCTTATCTTTTTTCATTCTCCTTTTCTTTTTTTAGTAAAAAGTTTATCTTTTTTTTACGTCATCTGCCTTTGACTTTTAGAACTCCACCTGTTAGTCCACCTAGACCAAGTTACTTAACAGGAATTGGAATGAGAAGAGTCTGTTCACTGGAGTTCATACCACACTTAATGGATTCAGGGCTTGCAGATCCTCTTTTAGGCTCACCTGGAGTTCCAGGAGCTTCAGATAGAAGCTTTTTACATCAATATATCAACTATTTACAACAACTGGAGCTACAATGGTGAAGTTGATTTTTGATTTATGTATTTTTCTTTTTGTTTTTCATTTTCAGCTGGTAGCAATCTTCATAATCTAATTGCTCGATGGGATACAAAGTTTGAGACTGGTGCTAAAACAGCTTTGTTGCAGCCTTTCTCTCCAATACTAGTTGCTACATATGAGGGTGAATGCATCAGGTATGCCACCTTTTTTTTCCCTTTGTCATGTTTGAATTGTTTGGAATTAGTTATGTTATGTCAATGTATGCTTTATCTTCCGTTTGATTGATATATATCATATATATATGTAAATGACATGTATACATACTCCTGAAATTTCCTATATTTCGCTGAAAACATGCAAACAAACTAATTTGACATATTAGTGCCTTGCAGCCTCTCAAAGTTCCTGCATTCATGTTATTCATTTAGAAAGGAAATTGTCAAAGGAGAATTTAGTCATGCGCTTCTTTTAATGTTGTACATGTTTTGTTTTCTATAATAAATATTATACAATATTAGCAATATGTTACATTTACTTACTATTGGAATGATTATTTGTATTTGACATATTAGTGCAATGAATTATCTTTATTGTTTATGGTATTTTATTTTATATTATGAGACTTGTAATGTGTTATTTAATTTGAAAATTAGTAAATCTATCAAAAATATATAACTTTAAAAACATTTAAAATTATGACACGCAAAAATGTGTGTCGTCTTCATTTATGACAGGGGCTTCCTTGATACGCACTGCGTGTCATAAATGCGCGTCGTAAATGAGCGTCGTAAATGCGCGTCGTCTATAGATGACGCGCAAAAGCGCGTCGTCTCTCTTTATGACAGGGTCTTCCTTGACGCGCATTTGCGTGTCGTCTGAGCGTTTTACGACGAGCAATGAGCGTCGTAAAAGGCTGTTTTTCTAGTAGTGCTTGAGTGAGATGAATGTAAAACTACCTATATATAAATAGCATAAAAACTCGTTCGTTTACACTTTTACATTATGCTTGCTTTGAAGACCAAACAGAGAAAATACACAAACCAAATGTGTAATGTGTATATACCAAAAAAAACATGGTGTTTCAACCCAAATCTAAATTGCTACCATGTGAAAGTCAACTGACAACTGATAATAATAGTTGACCACCCTCCATAATATTCATGACTTTCTCAAAATTCAAAAGAAAAAAAAAATCATTATTTTCATCTAGAAGAAGGTGAGTTATTTTCACTGCAACCCAATATTGTTTGACTACAAATAGCATCTTTTTCTGAAATAAGTGGACCATCTTCACGATCCACCATTTTTATGTTCCATCTTATTCCAAAAACAATCATTTTAGCCTTAATCACTTCAATCTCATCATCACGAATTATTATAATACCTTCAAGAGGTAAAATCTTATCCATTTCCAGAAGAATATGTTCATAGCTACACCTACAAATATGTATTTCCATTGAAATAAAGTTATGATCATAAGATACACTACAAGGATTTACACCTATCCAGACGACACTAATCCCGACGACATGTGTCGTCGGCAAAAGGCAAGCTATACCGACGACATGTCGTCGGTAAAACGTGTTCCAACTTTGACCATATTTCTTTGACTAGAAAGCCTATCCCGACGACAAGTCGACGGTATAGATTGGGCGGGAAGATGAAAAAAATTGGGGGTATGTTCAATATCTATGCAGACGAGATGTCGTTGTTATAAGTTATTAAAAAATATTTTCTATTTATTTATATTTCTTGTTGCAGAAAAGGAAGATGGCGTCGTTTTGGTCAACCTATGCCGACGACATGTTGTCGGTATAGAGTGTTAAAAAAATAATTTCGAATTATTTTTAATCCGTGTCGTAGAAAAACGAAACGATGTCGTTTTCGTCCACCTATACCGACGACTTGTCGTCGGAAAAAAATGGGACCGATCCACGTGAAAAATAATTTCGAATTATTTTTAATCTGTGTCGTAGAAAAACGAAACGATGTCGTTTTCGTCCACCTACGACTTGTCGTCGGAAAAAAATGGGACCGATCCATGTGAAAACTATTTCTTTTACTATTTATTTTTTTAATGAGGTAAAAGTGGGACGACGTCGTTTCCTTTACCTATACCGACGACAGTCGTCGGTATAGGGTTTCCCTGTAAGAAAACCCCTAGCAGCCTTCATTTCGCAGTAACTCCTCACCTCGTTTTTCCTCTCAACCTCCGACGACTGAAGGCGATTTCCGGTCAAGCATCTTCATCGGCAACCTAAAGGTAAGTTTGTTGGTCCTAGATTTGTTCTTAATTTGTGGTAGCTTGAGTTTAATTCCGATTTTGGGGGTTTATTTCCGGTTGTTATTGCCCTCAATCAAAGCATTTGTCACCGCCGGCTGCCAACAAGCTTCACCACCACCGGAGATAACGAATTCCAGTTATTGTGCTATATTGTCCTCCGATTTTGAGGTAATTTTTTTGCTTTTTTTTCCTGTCCAGTTACGTGAAGATGATGATGGTTATGATTTTTTTTCTTTCAATACACAATGATATTTAATTTTGCTAATATTTTGTTTGGTTGATTGATTATATATATGCATTTTGAGGTATGAAAATGTGTTTTGGAATGAAAATGAAAATGAACTTAGGCATAATTTGTAACACCCAGACTCAGAAAGACCAAGAAAAAGGAATGGAAACCCTAAGTCAAAGGGGGGTCAACTCATCGAGTCCATAGGCGAACTCGACGAGTCGGAGCGGGATCCGGGTTGTTGAATAAGTGACCGACTCGGCAAGTCGGCGAGTGGACTCGGCGAGTCTGGTCTGAACGAGAAAAGCCCTAATCCGAGGGTTTGCACCCTATTTAAGGAACATTGCACCCCTTCCCCAACCTCTTTACTCCTCTTTGAGATCCAGAAACCCTAAATCGTGAGTGAGAACCCTTGGGAGCAAATTGAAACCTAGATAAGGGGGTTTGTGAAGAGATATTGAAGATCAAGAAGCTTGGAGCAAGGGGCTTTGCATAGATTGGGATTACTTTTCAGTGGGAGGTCAACTTTGAGGTAATAAACTGGCCTTATTGCATTTAGATCTATCTTATGTATGAGATTTGGAGCATTTTGGGTATGAATGAGATCTATGTCGAGTTAGAGACCTAGATTCGAGGTTGCTACCTCAGATCTAGATTTGTAATGGTCCAGAAGGTCATAAAGTTCATGTCAATGAGTTGTTGGTGAAGCCTCTTTTTCATAAACCCTAGCCCTAGAGTGTTTTAAGCCTATAGCTCCTTGGTTTCACGTAAAGTTAGAAACTTTACGTGAGGAATAGGCTTTAGAAGTGTGGATCTACAGTTTGGAGCCCCTGCATGGCTCGAAAAGCCACTGTATGGATTAAGAACTGAAGCTACTCGACGAGTCACATGGGTGGACTCGACGAGTTGTATGAAGATAGGCAGGAACTCGACGAGTTGGAAGAACAACTCGGCGAGTCTGTTGAAGATTGTCGTGGACTCGGCGAGTCTGTTCTTGGACTCGACGAGTTGGATCGCAGAACCTCAACCTTTTCTGGTTAAGACTTAGATCGGTGAGTTGAGTGGTGACTCAGTGAGTTGGACAGGAGGGGACTCATAGATCATTGAACTCGACGAGTCGGCGGGGTGACTCAGCGAGTTGGGTCGTATTATGAGAGTTTCAGAGTATATGGACTCGACGAGTCAACGGGTTGACTCGGCGAGTAGAGTCAGTTAGGAGGGTTGACTTTGACCAGGACTTTGACTTTGACAAGAATGGACTTATTTGGCCTTCAGAGTTCTGTTTGGATCTAAGTGATATATGTATTGATATTGGTAGCTCGGGGAGCTAGTGGAGCAGCGGTTCAGAGAATTGTCGGACGGCAACCACAGGGTTATCAGCAAAGTTCAGCAGTGCAGGTGAGTTTCCCTTTTGTGTGAATGGGTCTACGGCCACAATGTCGGCCCATGTAGTTGCGGGTAGGAAGACCCGGGGTTTAGCCATAGGCACAGTATGCTAGTACAGTATTCAGGACCAAGGTCCAATGATAGCGGGCGGGTGCCCAAGGAATGGTTTATATGATAGTTTCTACTTGTTATCTGTGTGATACATGTATGTGTCGGGTAGGGAGGTGAGTGTGGGCGAGGTCTCGTATCTCACCAATAGCAGAGTATGGACGGTGTTCCATATCTCACTAGCAGCAGAGCAGGGGGCGAGGCCCAAGTTAGGAAAGGAGTGAGTGTGGGTTGGGCCCGTATCTCACTATCAGAAGGAGTGTGGACGGGGTTCCACGACTCATCAATAGCAGCACAAGGGCGAGGCCCAAGATAGGCGAGGCCTTAGTACAGGATTCAGTAGTATATGTTCAGTTATGTGTTGTGGTATGTTTATGTGTTGGTATATGTTAGCGGGCGAGGCCTAGAGACAGACGGGGCCTAAGAGAAACAGATCTGTAACCGAGCGGGGCTCGAAACCAGGCGGGGCCTGGAGCGGTGGGGCCGTTGTAGCGGGCGAGGCCCGAAATAGCGGGGGTGGCCCAGTATATGTTGTATGTGTTTGTGCAGGGTATGTGGTAGGTTGGGGAACTCACTAAGCTTCATGCTTACGGTTTTCAGTTTTGGTTTCAGGTACTTCCGGTAGCGGAGGGAAGAGCTCGGGGTGATCTCATGGCACACACCATTGATTAGTCAGACTGGAATGTTTTACTCTGATAATGAAAATATGTTTTGGAATTAATACTCTGAATTATGTTATGATTTACGATATCTTTATATGAACATGGTTTTAGTAATGATTTAAAGAAAAAAAAAATTTGGTACGGATTTTTGGGACGTTACAAGTTGGTATCAGAGCCTTGGTTTGAGGGATTCGGACATACTCTCGGGTGTGTCTGAACTCAAACTAAGGGATTGGTATAAAAGTTTCAAAATACAGTTAGAGTTTTGAGAAAGAAAACAGTTTTAGTAAAGCAAAAAGAATTCAGAAAGAAAAGAATTTTGATAAGAGAAAAGGGTGTGGTGCATGCAATCAGCCGAACTCAAGTAAGTACCCCAAAATACCCGTACAAGTATATGTTATGATTATCAGTTAGTAGAACAGCATGCTAGATTAGGACTAAGGATCTAGGGAGGATGCCTTATGTGCCTGTTATATGTGCTTTTGAGCTGCATGATAGTACTGGTTAGACAGTAGTAGGGTAGCCTGTTTAGGTTATGCCTGCGTTATGAGCTTATGTTACATGCTAGTACAGATTCTTGATATGAGATTATGATTGCTTGAGTATGTTATGGTTAGATTTTCCCTTGTCTGAATGCTGCTTGCTTTTTGCATTGTGGGATTCTGAGTGATGGGAGTTAGCCATTAGGTGAATACGTCACGTCACATGTGATCAGGGTTAAATAATCTCAGAGTGTTGGATTTGGCCCTATTGCGCAGCTCTCGTTTGATTCTAACCGTTGTAGGGATGAGTCTTTTACTCGAAGGATTATCTGAGCCTCGTCACATGTGATGGTATTCCGGTGATGGCTAATTGGCATCACAAGGATGCCTTCAGCGGCTGAGGACTGGTTTGGTTGGAGTCAGAGGTTTCCCTAGGATAAGCCTAGGATGAGATAGTGATGGGAGCAGTAGTAGTAGAGAAAGGGACCTAGTGGAGTCGAAGCAGTTCTTGAGGAAAGTACGGATAGATGTGGAAGGTAGTATGGGCTCGTACTACTAAAAGCAGAGGATCCGTACTCGATTCGGGAAAGGCGGAGATGAGACTGGGAAACTTGTAGTGTGTGTGTTTGATCTCGCAGCAGTGATGAGTATTCTGATAGTTATTTTATTATGTTTTCAGTATGGTGACATTGCGAGAGAGACCAGTGGGCGGATCAGGCACTGGAGAGGGATCATGCTCAGGTTCAGGAGCCGAGCAACTCGAGGAGTGGATGAGGGAGTTGATATCAGCTGAGGTTTCGCGCAGTATCCTAGATCAGACTCCTGTGATCTTTGGCACAGTCAAGGAGGGTATACTGGAGATCTTGGATAAGAGGCTGGGAACCTTTCGTACCGAGATAATGGCTTTGATGGGAGCGCGTACTATGACATTCCGAGAGTTTAGAGCTTACGGAGCACCAGATTATCATGGGGCTAGGGACCCCATTGCCAGCAGCAGGTGGTTGGCCGATGTTTCCAACGCTTTTCTTACGAGCCGGTGTCCCGAGGGGGACAAGGTCAGACTCGCCTCCTGTCTTCTGAAGGACAGATCGAGGGATTGGTGGGAGGAGATTGGTCATGCCATTGGTGATGATGTCGTGTTGGACGCGATGACATGGAGCGATTTCTCGGCCAGGTTCAGGGCTGAGTTTTCACCGATTATTGAGGTGCAGCAGTTGGCATGGGAATTTCAGGATTTGACGCAAACTACTGAGACTGTGGCAGAGATCACCGCCAAGTTCAGGGAGAGGGCCCTCCTTGTTCCGTAGTATGTCGCGGACGAGGAGATGAAGAAGGCCCGATATCATGAGATGTTGTAACGCCCGGGTTTCGGGGCTAAGCTTTTTGTACAATGTAATAGTCTAGGTCAACTATTGTAACTCTTTTTGAAGTAATAAAGATGAAATATTTGAATATTATGTGAATTATGTGTATTTATGTGCTTATTATTTAAATATAAATATATAATTAATAAAGAATAAAAATAAGCGTCAAAATTAAAGTGTGAAATAAGCCCAATATATTTATATAAAGTTGTAGTGGTCGAAACAAGGATTACGAGGATATAAAGAACGCCGAAATCCGAGTTATAACGAAGAAGTTACGACCCGACGAAGTTTCGCAACAGAACCGGCACGATACCGGGAAGCGTAAATAGTGAATTTACGATGGAGCAAGATTTACCCTTAGCGATCTAAACGAAAGTCGTAGAGTATGTTAAACTAATAGCGTCGATAAAAAGAATGCCCAAATCTGACTTCGTATGAAGAAGTTATGATTTATTGAAGTTTCGGATTAGCAGTGTACAGCCCGAAATTCGAATATTAGATCGAGCGGTTTTTAGCCAACACAACCTAAACAAGAATCGAAGATCTCGTTAAGAGTAGCGTAACGAGAAAAAGATGGGCGAAAACGGACGTCGGATGAAGAAGTTATGAAAATTTAACGGACCAATCCTGTCCCGGCCTGTTAATAATATAACTTTTAAAATAAAGTCAAAATTAGCCAATGGGGTCTAAAAGAAAGTAGTAGAGTACGTTCCCACCTTCGCGTGGATATAAAGAACGTCAAAAACGGAGCTCGTATGCGAAAGTTATGTTTTTTAGAAGTTGAGAGTGCAAATCGCGAAGCTGATGATGACGTGGCATGATCTGGACCGTCGCTTGCTGATCACGCCTTGCTTCGGATGGACGACACGTCACTCCTCGCCTACGCCCTGCGTCCGAAGTCAGTACGCCCCGCGTACCCTCGCCTTATCCATCCGATGTACAAAGACAGCTGGATCCGTGCTGGTGGCCTTATCCGAGGCGTACGCCCAGCGTACCCTCGGTACGCCCAGCATAGAACCGAGGCCCCGCCCCTATAAATACAATGCGAATTCTCCCGGATTTTTCACACATTTTCACTTCTCTCTCTAAACTACTTTCTCTCACTACCCATTTTAACTCCCCTAAACCCTAGGAAAAACCCATGGCACCCGAAGGAAGCCCCGAGGCTCCCGGAGTCCCGAGAAAAAGGGTCTTTCGGTTTCGAAACGCTGCTCCGAGCAAAGCCTGGTTTTCTTTAAAAACCGCTGTAAGTGAGCTACGCTTGTGCAATTTTTAATATAGCTTTCAAATAATTATAGTAATGTTATTAGGTCCTTAAAATAATTATTTGGGCTATTATTATGAGTTATATTGAGTGTTATTTAACGCTTATATAATAGTAATAATAGTCAGACTATTAATTAGTCGCGGTTGACGTTAGACTAAACCCTAGTGGTATTGATACTAGGTTTTATCGAAGGAAAACTGTTTTAAGAGTATCAAAGCGCTGTCCGAGTGCTGAGTCACCACCTTTCACGTGAGTGTATAGTTACTTTCAGCTTACACATAGATATGAAGTATTTTACATAAATTACGTGTTATGTGTGCATATTATCTGAATACTTGCTATCTATGCTGGATGAACGTTTTTATACATGTTTTCAATGATTTAAACTGTATATGTATTTTATATCTACAAAAATGTTGGGGTAAAACATGGGTAGATGTAATAGGTGATGAGTGATAAAATGATGAGAGGCCTCGATGTTGTTGTTGTTGATTATGTCATCTAGCAGAGTATGGATGACAACCACAGACTCTTCTAGACAGTCCAGCGGAACGCTAGAAGGCTCGCAACCTGTAGGTGTTTGTGAACGATGTGTTCACCGGTGTACTCCATCCCCGACATGGTTGCCTTTAGGACATTTATTGCTGAGGAATCCCCTTAGCAGTAGTGTCCATCCTGATAATGATCCTTAAGATAGGTCCCTTATGATAGGTGTTTAGGGACGTAATGTGAGGATAACGGGAACGGGTAATCGGGTTATTGTTGGTTGATGAAATTAATAAACTTATTTATTGTGGGTTGAAAACCCTATGTGCTCACGAGGCTCCCAAGCCTGACCCACTCAGTTTCTTGTATTACAGGTAGTGGTGCATGAGCATAGATGTGATGTTTTGGATGAGGGATTACGGATATAGGTCTGTAGATATGAAATAATGTAGTAAGGCTTATATTGTACTGTTTATGCTTTTGATCTGTACGAACATGACATCCCAAGTCTTTTAATGAAATACATTTCTATGGAAATGCTTTTGATAAATCTTTATCATATTTTGTTTTGGGACAATTCCGCAACACTTTTATTTAAAATGTTACTCTGATTTTCAAACAAAGCATAAACAAAATCGGTCTTTTCTGGTCGTGAAAATTGGGGATGTCACAGTTGGTATCAGAGCATTAGTTTAAGCGAACTAGGAATTTGTAGGATTTCTAGACTTAAACTTAGAATGCTAAGCAATGATTGTGAGGTGTGAGCACTAGCTTATTTTAGGAATTATGCCTAAAATGCTTTTATGTGCTAAATGCTTTGTGCCTGATATGCTATTATTGTTCGGATCTATGGTCTGTTGCCGACCGGATCTGGAAACCTTATGTGTTTAGGATTCTAAACGTACGAGTACGATATTAGAACTAGCATATAAATGTTTCGGAGTGATAAGGATGATTTAAACGTCTATCCTAAATAAAGATCTAAATTCACCTTATTCGGTGTATAGAACAAGATGGCAAGGACCCGTAGCGGAAACGTAAATGCAAATGGGAATAGGAACCAACCCCCAGTGATACAACAAATACATGTTGTCGAAGAAGTGGCACCTGAGCCAATGACGATGGCCAGAGTGCAAGCGATGATCCAGATGATGTTGGATCGCCAAATGGAGGAAACAAGGCGTTTACTTCACAGAATCGAGAAGAACTTACGGTACCAATTGAATAGCGCGAGCTGAATGATGGGCAGTCAGAAGGAGGAAACTACAGTGGGACTATTGGTCAAGCCAACCCACCGATAGTTAGGCAAAACCAGCAGGAGGGAGGAAATGATGGACGTGGATGCAAATACAAGGATTGATACTCTTTTACCCTGGCATAAAGTACATTATTTAAAGTACCATGCTATAAATTGACAAATCGAAAAGTACATTGACATAAACAATCAACAGGAATAATAAAATTCGAAATTCAATTGCTAAACGGTGAATGAATGAAGAGTGGGGAAGATTAAAACCGATCTATCAAAAGAAATGAAAAAAACAATAATCAACAGAAAACGTATGAAGAATGAAGAAGAGTATGAACAGGTGGTTTCTTGTTGTATTCCTTTTGATTTCGTAAATTAGTAACCAAACTAAAATCGTAAGACTACATTAAGGATGATGGTGGTATATATTATATAACATACAATTGACAGGCAATAAGGTATGGACGATTGTTTCTCCCTAATTTATTGGGATTTATCTTCAAATAGACTTTTTCATAATAAGTAGGTTTCCTTAGATAAGAATTGAATTTAAATTTCAATTAATGATAAGATACTTGTTAATCTTAAAAGGTATTAATATCAGTCAAAAGGAGTAAAATCGGATGATATTTGACTTAGCTGAGAAGAAAACGTATGAAGGAATTAGAAGAATGCCATGTGGCAAATGAATGTATTAGAAGAGGGACACGTGTCAATTTAGAGGTTTTATTTATTAGAGGAGGTAGATAGATGATGTTGACTATTGTTAATATTTTTAATGATATTGACTGAAATTTCTACTTAATCAAGACTTTTCAGATAAAACATCGAATTACATCTCATATTTTTACTGAGAAATACAATGAAAAAAAACCCTGTTGTGTTGGCTTTTGAAGAAGAGAAAGAGGAGGGGTTTAGTGAGAAACAAATGTTGTTTTTATCAGAAAAATAAGGTTTTTCTAATGGATGTGTTCGCATATTTATATCAAGATTGAGGGCCAAGGTATCGTTGTTGGGATTTCGATCGGGGAAGGGTTTCAGGATGCAAGGATTGCAAGGGGCGGATGGAGTTTTGGAGAGAGAGAGAGAGAGAGAGAGAGAGAGAGAGAGAGAGAGAGAGAGAGAGAGAGAGAGAGAGAGAGAGAGAGGTTTGTCAAAGAAGGAAGGAAGCAAAGAAGAAAAAATTAAGAGATGGAAGATCGGTAATTTGCATTTTATACAACGTCATAAAAGCTAGGGGTGAGTATAAAAACCGAAAAACCGAACCATAACCGCTAAAGCCGTTAAAACCGAACCATATTAACCGAACCATTTTTAAAACCGTTTGATTTGATTTTTATTTTTGATAACCGATATCCAGTGTACAACCGTCCAGAAATATTGAAAATACCAAAGCCCAAGTAAAATAAAACCCTTTTATTATTGACAATACCCGCGTCATTCTTCTTCTTCTTCTTCAATCTTCATTGTCAAAGTCCACTTGCATATTAGAAAATATAAACGTCTCTTTTTCATCCCCTTTGGATTCACTATTCAGGTATTTTTTTAATATCCTTCTGTTATTTTGTTTTGTTTTTTTTTCCGTGTTTTACTGCACTTCACGTCTTGATTCGTTCCATGTTTGTTTTTGAAGTTTGCTTTAGTGAGTTTAAATTACAATCTCACTGTTACGTGACCTCTTAAAATGCTAAACCCATATTGACAAATTCTAATGTGGATATATTTTCAGGAAATATTTAAAGTGCACTAAAGTGCATCAAAAAACCAAAATATGAGTGGGATTGTAATTTGAATAGTTTTTAACGCAAGCTTAAAATATTTAAGTGTCTTCACCCATTCCGTTGATGTCATATTATCACAATTTCAGTATGAATATATTTTCAAAAAATTTTGTATGGAAGAAGCCACAAAAAACCAAAATACAACTTTAAGGGATGAATTGAATCCGGTGATTGATGTTACTAATAAAAGAAATGAACCAGCAAATGATGTAACAATATATTTACTCCTAATGAATTTTACTTTTCTTTGAAATAAATTTACTTTTTATAATCTTTTTGGTTAACCAAAATTAACCGATAACCACATTTGAATTAACCACTTAACCATTAACCAAAACCGATTTTAACCACCTAGTAATGGTTAAAAAAAATGTATTAACCTAATAAAAACGAAAACATTACATAACTAGAAAATTAAGCAAGACAATACATACATAATATATAAACGCGGAAAGATTACATACAGACACCAACAGACCCAAAACAACATTAAATCTAAAAATCCACAGCCATTATCATCACCATCCATAATTATGCCATCAAGATTCAGATATATAATAACAAAAGATAATCCCTCAAAAACGACAGCACTACTACAGCAAAATGATCGATCGTATTCCAAGGATGATCTGTCATTCCATCTGCCTGAACAGAATCGTTAGCACTTGGTCCGTCATCAAAGACGCCTTCAACAACTCCAGTGCCTATCAAAACTCATATAACAAATTCAACATTAACAATTAACAATAATTTGTACTTCACAAGAAAAAGTTTTATAATATATAATTACCTCATCATTTCCAAATGAAAATAATTTCTCCTCAAGCTGATTCAGATCATTCACCCCAAAGCTATTGATGAGAGTAATGCTAGAAATGGTGGACATGGGTTTCACCACCAAGTTATCCATAACCATATAAGTCACCACCTCCTTCACATACCCACCTTGTAGTACTTTCTTCCTCTCCGCTTCCTTCATCGCCGCCTCATCGTCCTTTTTAGGCGGCCCAGCAGGCGTCAAACGGAAATTCATCAAAGCACCACAACTAGGACACACAACATCCGGATTTTCACTCACGCATATATAATTACAACGACCATTATTATAACCTGAACCTGGAGAACGAATATTGTAACTACACCTGTAGAGTGTTTTTGGTGTATAAGGTTCATCATCCATAGAGGCATCATTCAACAACAGAAGCATGTTTCCATTGAACGTTGTTTTAGGGTTAACGATATCATCTTTACGGATACCTGGTTGAAAGTAAGCTTGATTCAATATCTCAACGCTTTCTTTGAGTTGACCCAAACTACCTACCATTTGATTGGAACCCGGTAGCTGGATGAGGGTGCCGAGAGGCAGAGAGAAGATGTGCAACAGAAAATCTACAAACTCCTTAGTGGCTTCTGCAAATAAGACTTTTTGGGTTCTCCTTTGGACCAGCAGCTTAAGTACCATGTTTGGGAAAGCCATTGATCTTACTGGGAGCTGCTGGAAATTAGGGTTTTCAGGTGTTTTTATAATGCTTTGTAATGAAGCATTTATTTTGGGGTAGCTTTAAACGTGCTGAAGAAGCGTGTACAGATGACCTTGGAAACGGAACCCTTTTAAGTAAAACTCGAAAGGATTATAGAAAATGAAAATAGATGACGATGGTTACGAATGATATTAACGTGACTGACTGAGGTGGTGCTGCGGTACTGCGGAAGCCGCCGTATTTTTAATAAGGGTTATTTATTTCGTTTTCTTTTCCCTTTAAATTATAATGCTGGTTGGATTTGGAGTAGGCTCGGCAATTGGGTCGGCATCTTCGATGAATGCCTAGTCGAGGCATGCGGAGCCGAAGCAATTCGGTGGGGTTTCACCAATGAGAGAGAAATTTGTAAATAATAATATAATATTGCTCTTTTTTTTATCATTTAATCAAATTCTTTATTTTTTCAAAAAATTACCATCTTTTCAAAAAAAAAAATACTCAATTTAAAAAATATAACCATTTTTTTCAAAATTTCAAATATTAAACTATAAATATCATCGTCCTAATTCATTTTTCATCTTATTCAAATCTTCTTAATTCGATTTTCCTAACTTTCTTATTTTTCATATTCTTCAAAACATTATCGCTAATGCATGTGTGGTTCGTTTTTGTCCCCTAATGAAAAGATGTTGTTGGCTTATTCATGGGTTGATGTTACAGAAGACCCAATTCATATTACCCTCCATACGACAACCTTTTGGAGGATAATAACCGAAAAATACAACCGCAAAGCCCCAGTGCCTCGAGGTAAAGAATAAATCGATTCCAAATGGAGGCACACAAACGTACTTACAACCCTGTTTAACAGTGTGTTTCGTAGGGTGATGCATGAAGCTGAAAATGGTAGAAACGAAATACTTTGCTAGAGAATGCTATTGAAGCATACCGTATTGAAACTAACAAAAATTTTCGGTTTGTTGAGTTTTGGCAAATTATGAGGCAGACCTCAAATATGCTTAATTTTAAACTCGTCTTTTAAATTAATTTTTTTTAGTGTGTTATGTTTTTTAAGTTTCCGTATGTGTTAATTTAATTTCAAGTGTGTTATGTCTTTTAAGTTTAAGTTTGTATTATTCTAATTTCAAATGTGTTGTGTTTTTAAGTGTAAGTGTGTGATTTTCTTTGAAGCTAATGTAAATTTTGTTTTAAAAAAAATAGTATGTTTGAAATGTTTATTTTTTAAATTACTTAATTTGCAAAATATATATATATATATATATATATATATATATATATATATATATATATATATATATATATATATATATATATATATATATATATATATATATATATATATATATATATATCATGGAAGGTTACTCATGAACAAATTAAATATAATATATGACTTAATGATATTTATAGTTGTTTTTATGATTAATTAATTTTAAAAAGTTTATTCGCTTAAGATTTTTTAATTTATATCATTGTAATTATTTAAAATATCAAACATTGTTTTTGTTTTTATAGATAACAATATAATTTTTGTAAATAATATTACTTTTAACTACTGTTGTTGTAAGTTATTTAAAATAACGTATTTGGAAACTCTTATTTGGTTTCAGAAATTTAACTTTTTTAAAACTTATGTGATGAATATTGTTAGTTTCATTGGTTGTAATTATTTAAAACAATAAACATTGTTTTTGTTTTTAAATATAACATTATAGTTTTTGTATAATATTACTTTTAACTATTCTATTGTAAGTTATTTTTAAGTTACTTATTTGAAAATTCTTAATGATTATAAAAAATAGTTTCATGGTTTTATTTTGTTAATTTAGGATTACATTTTAGGTTGAACACTATTTTATAACTTTTAACTATCTATATAATAGTCTCTCGATTTTTTTCAAGTTTGTGAAATTTTGATTTAAGTTAACCGTTTAACATTATATTGAAATTAATAATTTAATTAATTTGCATAAAATCATAAATTATACAAAAGTTATGATTTTAAAATGTCAATTGCTCACATAAGATAACATATTTAAACTAATAAGTTAATTATAATATGTAAAAAGGTTAAAATCATAATTTTATAAATAAAAGTAAAATATGATTTTTTAATTTTTTTATTTTTTAATTTTTATTTTTATTTATTTTTATTTTTTATTTTTTTTAGAACAACAATAAAATATGATATTTTAATATTATAGTTTAGCTAATTTATGATTAGAATTTAGTTTTTATATTAATTTACTTGATATTTATTTTGGGAATATTAGTGTGTTTTTCATGTTGTAGGTTTTGTTTATTTTTAGGAAAATTCGAGAATGTCACATTTGTGCATGCTCTTACACATGTTTATGGGAATTATGGAAAAAAATCTACCTCTTTTGACACCCCAAAAGGCCTTGCTCTCCTTAATGAATGTTACCTGAAGTGTTAGTAGCAAGAAGAAGTGCTCGTGAAGAAACAAGTTGGTGAGTCAAAGATGATGGGTTGATTATTCCTTATGGTTTCAATTGCTAAAAGAAGAAAATATTTCATTAATATATAAACAAAAATAATGATAGCAATTGACTTTTAAAAACTCAAAAACCAACACCTACCGTTTGGAAAAAACCTGTCTAGCATGGAATTCACAATCTAATTGGTCACAGGAGAAGCATTCTTGATAAAGTTTCAGAAACATCAGTCAAATAATGTCATGCTTGTCATATTTGTATTATTCACCATACATATTATATCCACAACCACGTATTGGTTATGAAACAGAAAAAAAAAATTAGTTCCTCATTCATACAGACAAAACAACAAACACCTTGTCTACATAAAAGGAAAATAGTTAAATTATCAATTACATCACATAATCACAAGAAAAATGAAAGAAAATAGATAATAAGTGGATTACCTATTGGTTGATATTTCCAAAGATCTGCAACGGTCTTGTAATTTTGTAAAACAATTTTGGAAATTAGGCATTCGTGTGAATATGCAGAAATTGCTTCAAATTTGAGAAACACACTTACGTGATACACTAGGAAGTTGAAATTAAGTGTGAGAAGTCTTTTTTTATCGAGTTTCCTACACGAATGGTGAAAGCGAAGAAGAGAAGAAGTGGAATTGAAGCCCTAAATTCCTGGAGGAAAAAAAGTCCTAAGCATCAAACGGAGGAAGTCGGAAAGGAAGAAGGATGGAGTTCAAAGTTGTTGGAGAAACATATGACATATCAAAATTCTAAAAAATAACAGAGCACAGGCGATTGGTGGCGGCAATTGAGCACAAAGGTGGTTGGCGACAGAAATTGAAATCTTGATTTCTTGGACGGCAAAATCGTCGATCGTCAAACCCAAAAAGTCGGTGACATTGCTCAAAAACACAATAGGATTAGAAAGAAGACCAATTTAATGAAAATCATTAAAAAAAACTAAAACAACCAACAACATACCGGAATTCCTCAGGCACTTGGTTGCAGGCGTTTGGTGGCAGCAATAGAGCGCATAAGGTTTTTGGTGAGAGAAATCGAAATCCTATATTTTTGGATGAAGTCGTAAGGAGAATCAAACGATCGTCAAACCCAAAAATACGGAGACATTGCTCAAAAACACAATAGGATTAGAAAGAATATCAATTGAATGAAAATCATAATAAAATTGAAACAACCAACAACATACTGAAATTCCTCATACTACGACACTTGGTTGCAGGTGTTTGGTGGCGGCAATAGAGTGCAGAAGGTTTTTGGTGAGAGAAATCGAAATCCTATATTTTTGGATGAAGTCGTCAGGAGAATCAAACGAATAGTCAAAGACGAACGAAGAAGAAAGGAATGTAGTCGGAGACGAATGAAGAAGAAAGGGGCGGAGGAATTTACAAAGTGATGTGGATGGTTACAAACTGATGTCGATGTTTTTGTCATTACGATATTAAGATGTGGCAAAAATCTGAAACGTTGGAAGTTTATTGTTCTCAGATGTGTTGGGTTTTAATATATGTATATAATTATTAGAAAGAAACTGAAAAATCATGGAGGTTTCAAATGCATGCGGTGCAACCGTGCAAGTAAAAATGTCTCTTTTATGTATTGTTAGAATATTGAAAAATATATTGTTAGAATATTGAATAATATATGTTTATTATGGTTATGTTATTGACATTAACTTTGATATAATATTTTTACACTAATATATATATATATATATATATATATATATATATATATATATATATATATATATATATATATATATATAGAGAGAGAGAGAGAGAGAGCTAGGTTCAAGTATTCTAACTAATTATTGTACATTTATCGTATACAATGAGAATGATAACGAAAATATGTTGTTTGATAATATAAATACGTTCAATCTTACATAACTAGTGTCATTCACACACATTCTCATAGATTAAATCGTTTATAAGGTTATTATACACTTATTATTATTATTCTCATTTCTATCAGAATGTTGTCAAAATGTTTTTTTGGGTCGTATTCTTTCAGAATGAAAAAGAGTGAAAAACGATGTGTGAGAACAAAAATAAATAATAATTAGCAAGAACGCATGAAAATGACGATATTTTGTAAGGTTTAACGTATTGGCATTGCTAAATAACTTATTCACTTAATAATTCTCATAGCATACAATATAAATACAATAATTAGTGTGAATACAATATTTAGTGTGAATAGAATAATCTAAGCCTATATATATATATATATATATATATATATATATATATATATATATATATATATATATATATATATATATAGGGAGAGGATCAAATGAGAACACCTAAAAGGTTGAGAACGCGAGAACAGTTCTTGACCAATCATTTTATAAGGGTATATTAGTAACTTTATATAAATATTAATTATTGATTTCCTAAAATCTAGGGATAATGATTTTAATTACCTATCAAAATTAATATTTCCTTTTAGTTAATAAAATATATATAAATATTTTTTTATGATTTTTCCTAAAAATTATTTATGACCGTTTCGAAAAAATCACCTAAAAAAATTAATATTTCCTTTTATTTTAAATCTGAAAAGAAAATCTTAAAAAAATATTATTTTGTACTATTTCACGTTTTTGTTTTTCAAAAAAAAAAGAATAGAAATCCAATCGCAAATCAATACACTTCCAATCATAAATGAAAACACATCAAATTACAAATAATTCAATGCATTTTTCATAAATTGAAAATAAAAAAAAAATCTAAAAATTATCATTTTTTCATAAAATGAATACCTCTAATCATAAATAAATACACTCATTCACATGAA
Source organism: Lactuca virosa (assembly GCF_052849685.1). Lineage (NCBI taxonomy): Eukaryota > Viridiplantae > Streptophyta > Magnoliopsida > Asterales > Asteraceae > Lactuca > Lactuca virosa. The sequence goes on from NC_136433.1 coordinate 22,586,297, forward strand.
TACACTAATATTCATAAATAAATACAATCATTCACACATGAATACATTGCAATTCACAAATGAATACACTGTTATTTATAAATTAATACACATTCTATCATAAATGAATACACGTGCTATTAATAAATGAATACAACTATTCACACATAACTACAATGTTATTCATAAATGAATACACGTGCTATTCATAAATAAATACAACCATTCACGCACCCCCTTCAAGAAATTATTACCAAAAAATTCGAAAATTAGGATTGTGTTTCTTTCCATTGGTACACCTCGTTATCGCTTTTTGGTTTGCAAAATCTCTCCCATAAGGTGGGAAATTGCCCCTGAAAGGGGTCAAAATGTAGTTGTTGTTTCCAGGATCAGAAGTGGAGTCTCCGAACACCAAAATAGCAGAAACCTTGTGGTTTTGAGTAGACGTTTTCACGATAAGATCTTGTGGTTCATAAAACTTAATTACAAAGCTAGATTCATGTATGAATAGAAAGAAATACGAGTAAAGAAATGTAGTTGATTAAACTTCATTGATTTACAGTCAAAATAAAAATAAAAGAGAAGATAATCATTACCGATCGAAGCAACTACCCCATCGAGACCCCTTCCATCATTCCAGTCGAAAATGCTCTCACAGATATTTTGTCGAGCACCTTATGTGCACAGTTCATCCCTTCTTCACGAACAGACCCTCTTGGCCCCATTGGTTCCCATTCATTCAACAAATTAAAGACCATTGCCAATTTCTAAACAAAAATATACAGTTGTTGAGAGCGATCCATGATTTTCGATTAAATACCAAATCTGGGTAGCCATGTGTTAAGATATTTGTATTTGGATAATAAAATTTCAAAGAGCATACCTGTGAACAATGCGTCCCTTTCCATCCACTAAATCTACCCGACTTCAGGTGAGAAAGAAATCGGGGGTTTATCTCGCTACTGTTGACTTTTAGTCACAGTTACATTGTGAAAATATGCATCCCTGATAGCCTCGCTGATACAATGTTACCATGTGCTGTGAACGAGAAAACTCAAAAAGATGAGAAATCAGATGACTTACAAAGGTCCGATTAGGGCTGCGATAGATGGTGGAGTGAAGATGATGTTGCGATTAGGAAGAAATCGAGGGAATACAGATGATGGAAGCGGTTTATTGATTCAACCCTAGGAATAGAGAGAGAGAGAGAAAGAGATGAGGTGGGGAAAAATAATTTAAACGTTGAGAGGTGATTGAGAAATTATAGGAACAAGTTAAAATTGCAATTACCATTATAGCCTTGTCACCTTTTATAAGTTACACTTAAATACCTATGGTTTTAGAATTTTCATAAATCCCCCTTTCAATAATGACCTTAGATTTAAGTATTTAAATGGTCCAGATCTGTTCTCGCGTTCTCAACCTTTTAGGTGTTCTCATTTGATCCTACTCCTATATATATATATATATATATATATATATATATATATATATATATATATATATATATATATATATATATATATATATATAGAGAGAGAGAGAGAGAGAGAGTCAAGATCAAATAAGACGGAAATTTTTGGTAGGAAGGTAAGAAGTTTTTTTTCTATATATTTTTTTCGCGAACAAACAAAATGAATTATTAGATGATTCATTTGTAAGATGATTAACAAGAAAAAATTCTCAAAAAAACATCTCGATGATTCATTTATACAACGATTTTGTTGTTATTCACTAAAATTGTCATAAAAGTGAATTTTTTCTTAATTTACTTAAAAATCAATCATAAAGATGTTTTTTTGGAAATTTTTTCTCGTGAATCATCTTACAAATGAATCATCTAGTGATTCATTTATTTTGTTCGTCAAAAAAATATATAGAAAAAAAACTTCTTACCTTCCTACCAAAAATTTCCTTCTTACCGGATATATATATATATATATATATATATATATATATATATATATATATATATATATATATATATATATATATATATATATATATAATGTCAACTATTTTGAACAATAATATTCATTGACATTAACCCACATTCTTCTTTAATAGAATTAAATATAATTATATATTTAGTATTATTTTTAACAATTGTTATGATTGATTAATTTAAATTTTTACTTATGCTATTATTTTCTAATTTCATTAATGATGTTCATTTAAAATACAATTTTTTATAGCTAACGTTATGTAATTTATAGTTTAATGTTATTATCATTTAAAATTATTGTTCATTAATTTTAAACCACTTATTATTATTAATAAGTTAAAGAAGACTTTTAAGAAACACTTAATATTATTATTCAAATATGAAGCATATACTAAATAATAAAGTGAAAAGCTTAACAATTTGTATTTTAAAAGAGACATATATGGATAATATGATATATCCATGATTTTTATAATTTCATTTTATTATTTATATTGTTCGTTAATTTTAAAACCAGTTATTATTATTAATAAGTGAAAGAAAACTTTTAAAAAACACTTATTATTACATATAAAATGTTAAACATATACTAAAATATAAAGTGATAAGATAGACAATTTGCATTTTAAAAGAGACTTATATGGATAATATGACATATCCATGATTTTTAATTAATTATTGCTTTGAAGCAACACAAACATACAAACATATATACAATATTTGATTAAATATTAGCTATATCACATTTCATAACATATGATCGATAACATGAATCTAATCTAATTTACAATGAAATTTCAACCACAACATACAATGATTGTCTTAAAAGAATATTTAAACCAAAAAAAAAAGAATTACTATATAACAAACTTACAAATTAAAAATCTTAACATAATAACATGGCTCGAAAAATGGTCCAAAGTCCTCAAACCAACACAAAAACCTTTAGACTTGTTTTCTTTGTGAATTTTGTATGTGATTGATATTTGTGTGTCTACTCAAAGAGATTGGTCTTTTATAGTAGATTATCCATTAATTGCTTATTAATGATATTATATAAGTTATAAAACCTTTGAAAGGTTAACTATTATTAAGAGACTTTTGAGTCGTATTCATTTAAATAAGAGGTTTCAAATGAATATGGTTTAAGTAAAAATACCTCATGGGAGTTTCAAATTAATGTGGAGAAAGGAAAAATGCTTCTTTTATAAGTATACTAGACGAATTTTTGCGCGTTGCGTAACGTAGGTTTAAAATGTATTGTTAAAATGTTCAAAAATATATGTTTAAAAGGGTTATGTTATTGACATTAACTTTGACATAATATTTTGAACAATATTATTCATTGACATCAACCCACATTTATCATTAATAAAATTAAATATAATTATCTATTTAATATTATTTTTAAGAATTGTTATGAGTGATTAATTTAAATTTTTACTTATGCGATTATTTTTCTAATTTCAATAATGATGTTAATTTAAAATACAATTTATTTGTTGTTAAAGTTATGTATTTTATAAATTGATGTTAGTATCATATAAAATTATTGTTCTTTAATTTTAAACCACTTATTATTATTAATAAGTTAAAGAAGACTTTTAAGAAACACTTAATATTATTATTAAAATGTAAAACATACACTAAATAGTAAACTGATAAGATAGATAATTTGCATTTCAAAACAGACTTGAATAGATAATATGACATATCTCTGATTTTTATAATTTGATTTTATTATTTATAATAATGGTTCATTAGGTTTAAAACCACTTATTATTATTAATAAACGAAAGAAAACTTTTAAAAGACGCTTATTATTATAATTAAAATGTTAAACATATACTAAAATAAAAAGTGATAAGATAGATAAGTTGCATTCTAAAAGAGACTTACATAGATACTATGGATAATATTGCATATCCATGATTTTTAATTAATTATTACTTTGAAACAACATAAACATACAAACATATATACAATATTTAATTAAATATTATCTATGTCACTTTCCATAGCATATGATCGATAACATAAATCTAATCTAATTTACATTAAAGTTTCAACCACAACATATAATGATTATCTTAAAATAATATTTAAACCAAGAAAAAAATTAAAAAAAGAATTAGTATATAACAAACTTACAAATTAAAAACTTTAACATAATTACATGGCTCGAAAAATGGTCCAAAGCCCTCAAACCAACACAAAACCTTTAAACTTGTTTTCTTTGTGAATTTCGTATGTGATTTGTTTGTTAAACATATTATATAAGTTATAAAACCTTTCATGATGTGTGATTAATTACTTTGAAGGTGAAAAGGTGTGGGGGTTTCAAATGCATGAGGTGCTTGGAAATTTGTGTGGGGGTTTCAAATGCATGAGGTGATAGGAAAAATGTCTTCTTTATAAGTATAGTATGATATGATAGTATGACTAGGCGAATGCCCGCGCGTTGTGCAGTGGAATAATTATGTAGTTTAGGGAAAATGACATAAAAGCCTTAAGTTTTCACAAAAATGTCTGTTGAAAAATGTTTTTATATGTGATCATCACTGAAATAAGACGAATTGGTTTTATATTATCTAACAAATATTATCAGTTATTTCAGGTTGCGTGGATTCGTGCTTAATTATGAAATAGAAAAATATGCAAAAGACGAAATACGCAAAGACGGAAAAATAGACGCAATATTTGGTCGTTTGAAGACAAAACAAATCAAGACTAAAATCGTCAAGAATTTAAAAACCTCAAGGGTCAAAAATGGAAATTCAATTCACAATTGGATATATATATATATATATATATATATATATATATACAACTGTTCGTGTGTGTATATATATATATATATATATATATATATATATTATATAAATATATATGTATATATATTATATTGTATATATATATATATGTATGTATATTGTATATATTGTATATATATATATATATATATGTATGTATATTGTATATATTGTATATATATATATATATATATATATATATATATATATATATATATAGGAAAGAAATCTTCATAAAAGCAAAAGTACCAAACATCATGTGTGCTTCCAACCTTTACAATCAATCACTTCATTACTTTTCCTTAAACAAACAAGAGTTGCTTGATTCCTTTGCATATATATAGATGCATGTTTACATGAGTTTTTGTGTGTGTTTTGTGTTTCCTTGTAATATATCTCCTATTACTCACTCAACTCCAGAAGAATAAACACATAGCCAACCTCAAAATAATCTCCAAACACCCTCCAAATACCCTCCTTAAACCTCCTCCAAAAACCATTTCAAATCACCACAACCATCACCACCTTGCTGTTTTTCGACATCAGAATTTGCAAGTTAAGAAAAAATTCACCGAGCACAACTCAACAAGATAATACGGGAGAGATTTGCACCGCAAATTATTCAGGACCTTACCTACATCCAGGAATTTTCCTCGATTTTTTTTGACCACTGCAAACCCCAGAGAGACGCGAGAGAGAATTGGCTATCCAGAGAGATTTACTACGAAAATCTATATTCGTAACCACCCAAAGCTCTTTCAACATCACCCTCTTTGTTACCTTATACCACCAAAACTACAACCTTATTACACCTTCTACCACCCTCCAAATACCCACTTCAACCTCATCAAATCACCTTAAAAAACCCCATACCCACATACAAAAAAACATTACCCGTGTATTTTGTATCGTTTTGTAAACAATTCATTGTTACATAAAAAGAACTTATTGTTACTTACCGGATTGAACTTTGAACAAATAGAGACACAGTCTATTAAGATCCAGTCCAACCCTAAGCCTGTTAGTCATTTATTTGACTAACAACTTGACAAAACAGTCGTTCCACAAGTCCCGTTCTAACACCACCTACTATATATATATTTATATATTTTATTAACGCTTTATGTCATTTAAATACTATCATTTATTTCATTTATAGCTTTCAGTCATTTATAGCTTTCCAGTATTTATTTATTCCGCACTTCTTATCTTTCCGCATCTAATCTCATTAAATATATATATCTGTCACCCAGTAACTGGTAACCGAGCCTTTTATTCGTGGTAATCAGATTGTTATATATTTCTAACAATTGGTATCACAGCTTGTGTGATTTACCTTGAAATTTTTGTCGAAAACTTTTGGTTAGCGTTTATAAACCTTCCATAAGCTTTTCTTTAAAAATTTCATTTTAATATCACTTGTTCAAAATCCTTAAAAAAAAATTATTAAAAAAATTATAAAAAAAATTATAAAAAAAAAAAATCTTAAACAAAAAAAATTCAGAGCTTGTGTGATTTACTTTGAAATTTTTGTCGAAAACTTTTGGTTAGCGTTTATAAACCTTCCATAAGATTTTCTTTAAAAATTTCATTTTAATATCAATTGTTCAAAATCCTTTCAAAAACAAAAATTTTATTATGTCTTCTGCTAATTATTCCAACATGAACTCTGTTTCTATTGCTAACAGCTTGGGATTTGGTTCACGGGCACCCATACTTATTCCTGAAGAGTATAATTCGTGGGTTGGCCGTATGAATCTTCATCTTAACACCATAAGTGAAGATGTCTGGAATTGTGTAGAAGGAACATATGTTACTCCAGAAAATATGGCTACTCTTGCTACAAATCAAGCCACTCTTGCTGAAACCGAAAAAAGGCTGCAACTCCAAGCCAAAAAGGAACTTGTGTCTGGAATTCCCCACAGTATTCTAAGTCAAATGGATGACATAATACTGTTGACTGCAAATCAAATATGGGAAAATTTAAAAAATCGTTTTTGTGGAAATCAAAGAATTATTGGAAACAAAAGAACATCTGTTTTAAATGAATTCGATAATTTCAAGATGCTTTCATCAGAAACCATCCATGATGCTCATGATAGGTTCCATTTTATCATGGTAAAAATGAACAATTTGGGCATCAAAAAGACACAACACGAGATAAATCTCAAGTTTCTAAACAATCTTTACGAAAGCTGGAAGATGGTTAAACTCATCATTCAGGGAAATCCAGCCATTCATACTGAAACTTTATACAATTTGTATGGAGAACTTCAATCGTATGAATCCTCGATTGACCCACCAACCACTACAGCTTTTGGAGGACCACTTGCTCTCGTTTCCACATCTTCTCAAAACCAAACACCTTTTAATGAACAAAACTTCAATCATTTTAATCAGACATCTTTTCAAAACCAACCCTGTTTGAACAATTCTTTTGATCAATCTGATTTAAATGATGAAGCAGACTACCAACAACTGTGTGCTTTGGTAGCAAACACAAACCTCCAGAGATTTATTCCAAATCACGGTCAATCGAATTTCAAACCAAATTTTCAAAACCGACCATCATTTGGACAAAATAATTCTGGATTTCAACCAAGACCTCAACCTGTTCAAAACAACTCAGGTTTTCAACCAAGACCATCTTTTGGACAAAATTTTCAAAGACCTTCCTTCCAAAACAATTCAAACCAAGGTTTTCAAAACCAGGGATTTCAAAACAATCCCAACTCAAGTCATCAAAACAATAACCAAAACAACAGTTTTCAAAACCAAAACAGAGGATTCCAAAATCAAGGTTACACTAATCAAAACAATGGCTTTCAAAACAACCAAAATTTTGGATTCCAACATAACCCTTCCCAATCTTCCCAACAAATCCAAACTCAAGCTCCTGAAAGACTTCCGATTAAAAGTCAAAAGGATGACAGTGATGAAGAAGTGATCATTTGTCACAACTGCAAAGGAACTAATCACTATGCCAGAGAATGCCGAGCTAAAAACAAAACCAAAGTCAAAGACTCAGCATACTACGCTCAAAAAGCCGATGAATTAAAGAAACAGGAAAATCAAGATAAGCAAAGAGCATTGATGGCAATCCATGAACCAAACGTGGAATACTGGCCAACTGCTGAAGACGAAGCTGACAATGAACCAACACAATCAAACTTCTGTTTCGTAGTTGGTGTTGATAGACCTTCAAGAGCTCCAAACGTCATAGAACAGGTATGGTCTATGATCTCTGAACTTGGTCTTTCGAAATCAATTTTTGAGTCCCATATAACCAAGATTGAGAAAAGTCTAGAAGCTGATCTCAAAAAATATCATGACACAATGATCAATTCCGATATCTGCAAATCTGAGTTACAAACCTTGCAACTCAAATTTGGAGAATCAACAAGGATAAAGAACAAATTAGAAAGAGACGTTGAAAGAAAATCAGAAGATAATAATCACGTCTTGGAACAATTAAATCAAACCCTAATTCAGAAAAAGGATTTGGAACAAAAAAATCAGTCAGTCATTTCCTCTGAAACAAAAGATGTTTTAGAAAAGGAAATCCTTCAGTTGAAACAAAACTTTCAAGAATCAACTGAAAAATACAAAACTTTAAATGAAAAACTAACTAATTCTTTAAACCAAACCAATTTTCTTGAATCTGAAAACAAAAGATTGATATGGAATATGAATTCTATCAAAATTGCTAGAAAACTAAGTGATGATGTTTTCACCAAAGCAAACACCTTAGGAACTGGCAAAATTGATACGAATTACAGACCAGGAATTGGAAGAGAATCCTTTGAAAATGAACTAGCTAAACAAGAAAACATGACAATTTGTGAAAACTCTGAATCCACTTTTCCAGATCTTTTCACATCTGCTAATGAGGAAGATTCAGATGACGAAACAGTTATCAACTGTAGCCCAGATGACACTGCTTTCACTGTTTCCAAAAAGTCTATCAAAAGAGTTGTAAAATCTGAAACAAACTCTGCTAGTTCTTCAACTCACCAAATCAAACATACCAATGAAACCACCAAAACCCCACTTAACAAACCAAAAGTTTTTGAAAACAAACCAAAGAAACCAGTTCAACCTTACCTCATACCTCAAAAACAGGTTTCCAAACAAAAACCAAAACCTTTTCAAAAACCTTTTGAAAACCGCTTTCAAGAGATCACCTTTAACCATTCAAGGAACTTTCAAAAACAACCAAATCAGAAAGTTTCAAAACATCATCTTCAAAAAGCCTTTCATAACCGCCAATCACATCCCAGATATGAAGAGAACTTTTCAAAAAAAAATTCACATCTAGGATATCATTCACCAAATCACAGATTTTATCAACCAACGAATTTTCATAAACAAATCACTTTTTGGGAAAATTTGATAAATAAAATCAAACCTCAACCATTCCATCCTTATAAACCAAACTCTTATAGCAATATGAAGTCAAATGCTACAAGAAGTTCGGTAAACAAAAAACCCAAAATAAAAACAACTAACAAACCAGGACCCATTCAGATTTGGGTACCTAAATCTTCTGTCTAAATTGCAGGTATCTAATGCTGGAGAACCCAAGGATGATACATGGTATATTGATAGTGGCTGCTCCAAGCATATGACAGGAAACCGAAACTACCTTCGTGACTTCAAACCAACCCAAACCAATCAAGACGTTACCTTCGGCAACAACATGACGGCAAAAATCAAGGGTTATGGAAACATAACAAATGGTAACTTCACCATAAAGAAAGTTGCCTATGTCGATGACCTGAAACACAACCTCATCAGTGTTTCTCAACTGTGTGATAACAATCTTGAAGTCCTATTCACCAAACAAAGAAGCTTGATCATGGACGCCAAAACCAAAGAAATCATTGTTGATTCTTACCGTGCCGGAAATATGTATCCAATTGACATGGATCTTATCTATGGTAAACCTGATATATGTCTGCTATCAAAAGCCCCAGCAGATATCAGTTGGTTATGGCACCGCCGCCTTTCCCATCTAAACTTTGGGTACATCAACAAACTGATCGGCGATGATCTTGTTAGAGGACTGCCACTTCTGAAGCTTGATAATGAAACTCTGTGTGCTGCATGTGAAAAGGGAAAACTTTCCAAATCCACTCACAAAAGCATCTCAGAATCTAGTGTATCCGAACCACTAGAATTGCTGCACATAGACCTTTGTGGCCCTGCCAAAACCCAAACCATACAAGGGAAGAAGTACATTCTTGTTGTCGTTGATGGCTTCTCACGCTTTACTTGGGTCTTCTTCTTAAGACTAAAATCAGAAGCACCTGAAGAGATGATCAACTTCATAAAACAAATCGAACTGAAGCTCAAACGACCTGTTCGAAGAATCCGAAGTGATAATGGTTTAGAGTTCAAAAACAAGACTCTAGATTCATTTCTCAAAGACAAAGGAATTGAACATAACTTCTCAGCCCCATACACTCCACAACAGAACGGAGTTGTCGAAAGAAGGAACAGAACTCTATGTGAAGCTGCAAGATCAATGCTTATCTTCGCTGATCTGCTACAATACTTCTGGGCAGAAGCAATAGCCACAGCTTGCTACACTCAAAATCGTTCCTTAATCCATAAACATCTTCATAAAACACTATATGAAGTCATTAACAACCGAAAACCAAACATCAAATTTTTCCATATTTTTGGTTGTCGATGCTTCATAAAGAACAATAAAGACCACCTCTCAAAATTTGAATCAAGGTCGGACGAAGGAATTTTCCTTGGTTACTCATTTTCTTCAGCTGCATATCGAGTACTGAACAAACGTACCAGAGTAATTGAAGAAAGTACCGATGTTCATTTCGATGAATTTTATGTCAGGAAATTGGATCGTGAACATTTTGGTTCAAAAATGATCGATAATATTTTTCAAAATCCAATTCAACAAACACCTTCTCCTGACAGAGATATTGAAATCGATCTTGATTTACTTTTTGAACAACCCAAAACCGCTTACAATTCTGAACTTCTAACTACTTCTATTGATTCTACAGGAACAACCACTGAAGAAACTCCACAAACAAACCGAAATGATGCAGATCAATTCGAGGGGGAACCACATACACATACTTCTTCATTGGAACAAACACCAAATCCTCCTTTAAATACCCCATCCCCAAATATCAAAAACAATCCCGATGCATCATTTATGGGGGAACCTTCAAACCTATTCCAAGATGAAACTCCCGGAGAAGAACAATGGGATACTGAAATTCCAATTATTATAGCGGAAGAGAATCGCTTAATAAAATGGACCAGAAACCACCCAACTGACCAAATCATTGGAGATCCAAACTCAGGCATCCAAACTAGAGCCGCAACTTCTAATGATTGTTTATTTGGAGCCTTCTTATCCATGACTGAACCCAAAACCATACATTCTGCTCTCAAAGATCCAGACTGGGTAAAAGCTATGCAAGAAGAGCTAGAAGAATTTGAAAGAAATGACGTATGGAATCTTTGTTGGATTAGGTGTCTAAGCCCATAACTATAATTGGTATGTACTTGAATTGACAGCAGCACAGTCCTTTTGGGTTGCCCTCAACCTAGCAACTGGACAAGGAAATTATGAAAGGAGAGATATTAATTTATAAGATTAATAAATTAATATATATATATAAATGATTTATTAATATGTTAATGGATTAATATATTAATTAGAAATCATTATGTTTAATTAATTGTTAGCCAGAAATTAATCAGAATTGATTTTGGGGTTAAAAGAATTAATTATAAGGTGCAGGGACTAGTTTGCAATTATCTAATAGTTGAGTGGAAGGCTCTAGAACCCCCTTGGAAGAGGGTGGACGAAATCTTTAGGGGAAACCCTAATAATTTCGTCCATAGGGGCTTGGATAAGGCCCTTGGGTTTGCTTAGGCCCTAAGCAAAGGATAACTAGGGTTTCCCTTATACCCTAGATCCCTCAGCTATATAAGGAGCCTCCTGGTTCATGTTTTTGGTCACTCTTTCTTTTGAAGAAACCCTAAGGCCGAGATTTTGCATACTCCCTCTCCTCTCTCTCTCTTCTACTTTCCTTCTTGCTAGTTTGGGTGTGACTCCATTAGAGGCATTACACTTGTGGTGCTAAAGCTTCCAAGAAGATCAAGATCAAGATCAAGGGAATATCAATTGTTTGCTATAACAATTGAAAGGTATGTAAACCCTAAACCCTAGTTTACTATTTTCGATAATAGCCTCTCTCCTCTAGGGTTCTTGTATTGCAATTCAAAGTTGTATGTTCAATAGTTAAAACATAGATCCAAAGTAGGTTGCATGTGAACTTAGGAATTGTTTTTCTAGTTTATTTGTTTTACCTAAAACACTTCAGTGGTATCAGAGCCATTGTTGTTTTAAATTGAATTGCTACAATTGTTGAATTGCAAATTAGGGTTTATAGCTATTAAACCCTAAAGGCCAAATTTTCGATTTCTAGGGTTTTGGATCAAAGGGTTTTTTCGAAAACCCTAGCCTCCAAAGAACCCTAATCGAAATTAGGGTTAGGGTTTTGAAAACCCTAGCCTCCTCCCTTGTAAATTTCGAAATATGCTAGAGGATAACTAGGGTTTCTTGTTTTTTGGATAATTGTTACTTAATTAGATTAATTGGATAATTATCCTTACCCTATTTTTCGAAATTAGAGGGATAAGGATTAGGATTAAATTAATTGATTAATTTAATTAGATAATCCTTACAAGATTTAATAATTTGATTAATAGTTAATTAATAGATAAATATTAAATCTAGTGAATTGGTTTATTTAAATTTGAATTTAACAGCTTAAATTTCGAAATTTATATAAACCCTTGAAGTTTTAAAAAGTTTTAAAACACACCTTATATATATATTATAATTAAAGGTTTAATATTATATGTATAAGAATATGGTCAGTCAAATCGCTAGTATGCCTCATTCACGAAGCTAATCTATAAGGGGGGTATAAGGAAACTGCCTATAAAATGGTAGTTGAATGGGTGTCCACTCTCACCCACCGCTTCCTTGATTAGTGGAGGGTCGTTAGCAGAACGGATTTGATAGGACAACTACTTCTCATTAAAAGTATAATGATATTAAAGAAAGTACTAGAACATTATTTTCAAAATCCCAACTCTAGTTACTTTAGGAAAAATGTGAAAAGTATGCTAATCCATGAAATTGCACATTATGCTTTATTGGTCGTTAGTGGAGCGTGTGTGGTTAACCAGCACACTAAAAGGCACTAATAAAGAGTAGCAATGGGTATCTCATAATTGTCATTTTGATGGAGCGTGTGTGGTTTACCAGCACATCAATAGTTAATGATAAAGACAATGAGGTTACCAAGCACATTTGCATGGTTATTCACATCTTGTTTGTGATCCTCGGCATCCCAGTCACAAATAGAAGAGCATAATCTGAGAATAAAACATGCCATTGAATAGTTTCAATGTATCTCAAAATAATTAGGAATTTCACTTCGTTTGTTTCGTCTAATGGTGGAATTGGTGAATCGTCATTCACCTACCTTTATGAAATTTGCACTTGGATCTCGGCATCCCATTTCTAAGTTGTGAATCTTCATAGTTGGATCCTAACCTTGATACTATATCTTTGGGTTATTCTATTAAGGTATCTTGAAATCTAACTAAAACTTTCTTTCTTTTCAGATGTCTACTCCTGGAAACACTTCTGCTTCGTCCTCCTCCAACCAAAACTTCTCTTTGCTCAATATATGCTCCAAAGTCGTTATGGATGGCTCAAACTATAACGATTGGATGCGCAACATCAAGATGGCTCTTCGCTTCGAGAACAAAGAATATGTTCTTGAAAAGGAGCTCAAAGAGCTTGATGAGAATGAAGCTACTCCTGAAGATCTTGCTGCCTACAAGAAACATTACGATGATGCTACCAAAGTGGCATGCATCATGGTGGCAACTATGTCCCCAGAACTGCAGAGGTACTATGAGGACTACTGGCCTTTCGAGATGAACAAGGACCTTATGGAAAAGTACCATAAGCGAGCTCGTCAAGAAAAGTTCGAAGTAGTCAAGTCACTCATGGCTTGCAAGATGAAAGATGGGGAGTCAGTTGTGTCACATGTGCAAAGAATGCAACGCTACATAGAGCGTTTGGTCAAGCTCAATATTCACTTTGATGAGGAATTGGCCATTGACATGGTCTTGAACTCACTTCCTGAATGTTATGGTCAGTTTATTCTAACTTACCATTTGAACAATACTGAGCAGACCTTGGCCCAATTGCACAACTTGTTGCAGACAGCTGAGGCAGGGATGAAAGGTAAAAGTATACCCTCCACACCTGCTAGTGCCCCTGTTTTGGCTATTGGACAGGGAAAGGGGAAAAAGAGGAAAGGTCCTCCCAAGCAAAACTGGAAGAGCAAGGCTCAAGCTGGGTCATCTAGTAATGGCCCAAAGGCTAAGCCCAATGGTTCCACTCCCCATGTTTCTGATCCAAAAGAGGCAGTTTGCTTTTACTGCAACCAAAAGGGGCATTGGAAGAGATCTTGCCCACAGTATCTGCAAGATATCAAGGATGGCAAAGTGAAGCCATCTTCGGCAGGTATTTACACTATTTCTGCTAATAACTCATTATCTTCTCGTTCATGGGTCCTTGATACAGGATGTGGTTTTCATATCTGTTCTGATTTGCAGGGTCTAAAGGAAAGTGAGGAGATAGAGCGAGGAAGGATAAACCTGATCATGGGAAACAGAAAGTCTTCACCAGTAACCAAGATCGGAGTTTATCAGCTTCTGCTTAGTAATGATGTTAGATTAGATTTAATAAATTGTTGCTATTCGTCTGAGATGACGAGAAACATTATTTCATTTCATGCATTGTTCAGACAAGGTTTTACATATTCTTTTAATGATTTGAATGGTTCAATTTCTGTTTATAAGAATGGTGTTTTTATGTTTGAAGCTTTGCCTTGTAATGGTGTGTATGAAACAGTGACTTGTGTTGATAGCCTAGGAAATAGTGTACTTAATATTGACTTGTCTAATAGTGTAGACAAGGCATGCTTGTGGCATTGTCGTCTTGGACACATTAACAAGAAACGCATAGCCCAACTCCAAAAGGATGGAGTGTTGGAATCATTTGACCTAAAGTCAGATGATATGTGTGAGTCTTGTCTTTTGGGAAAGATGACAAAATCACCATTCACAGGGTCTTGTGAAAGAGGTGAAGGTCTGTTGGATCTCATACACACGGATGTGTGTGGACCCTTCAGATCAACTACAAGAGATGCTAATCGATTCTATGTGACCTTCACTGACGATTATAGCAGATATGGATATATCTACTTGATCAAGCATAAGTCAGAAACTTTTGAAAAGTTCAAAGAGTTTAAGCATGAAGTCGAAAATCAATTGGGCAGAAAGATAAAGATACTTAGATCTGATAGAGGCGGGGAGTATCTTAGTATCGAGTTTAACGACTATCTGAAAGAATGTGGGATAGTCTCACAATTGACTCCTCCTAGGACACCACAGTTAAATGGTGTAGCTGAGAGGCGCAATCGAACCTTGTTAGACATGGTTCGTTCTATGATGAGTCGGGCTTCGCTTCCTATTCACTTCTGGGGGTATGCCTTAGAGACAGCCGCCCACATCCTCAATCTTGTCCCTACAAAGAAGGTTGCCAAAACACCTCACGAAATGTGGACAGGGAAAGTTCCCTCGTTAGCACATATTAAAGTCTGGGGTTGTGAAGCTTTCGTAAGACGAGAGACTCACGACAAGCTAGCAGCTAGAAGTGAGAAATGTGTTTTCATTGGTTACCCAAAGCAGTCTTTTGGATATTTGTTCTACAGGCCTAGTGAGAACGTGGTCTTTGTAGCACGAAGAGGAGTCTTTCTTGAAAGAGAGCTCATATTCAAAGAGGACAGTGGGAGCACTATTGACCTTGAAGAAATTCAAGAGTCAGCCAATGAAGGAACCTTAGATGACACTAGCACTCAACCAGAGGAAACAGTTCCTGTTGAACCAATTGATAACTCATTACCTCTTAGAAGATCCATTAGGGTGAGTGTGCCACCTGAGTTGTATGGTTTTCATATTACTTCAGATGGTGACACATTCATATGTGACAGAACACTGGTAAACTTAGATGAACCAGTCACTTATAAGGAAGCAATGGCAGGCCCAGAGGCTTCCAAGTGGAAAGAGGCAATGGACAGCGAGATTAAGTCCATGTATGACAACCAAGTTTGGAATTTGGTTGATAGTGCACCAGGTCGCAAGACAGTTGGGTGCAAATGGATCTTCAAGAAGAAGACAGACATGGATGGGAATGTGCATACATTCAAGGCTCGACTGGTTGCAAAAGGTTTTACTCAAACCCCAGGGGTTGACTATGATGAGACTTTTTCGCCAGTGGCTAAGATTAAATCTATTAGGATATTGCTCGCCATAGCTGCCTTTCATGATTATGAAATCTGGCAGATGGATGTCAAAACTGCTTTCCTTAATGGGAAGTTGGCTGAAGATGTTTACATGAGTCAGCCAGAGGGTTTTGTTGATGCAAAGTTTCCCAATAGAGTGTGCAAGCTTGAGAAATCCATTTATGGATTGAAACAAGCATCTCGCAGTTGGAATCTTTGCTTCCATGAGAAAGTCAAAGAGTTTGGTTTCTCTAGAAGTGAAGATGAGTTTTGTGTGTATATCAAGGCTAGTGGGAGTATAGTAACTTTTCTGGTGTTATATGTCGATGACATATTACTCATTGGTAACGACGTTCCAACCTTGAAAGAGGTTAAGTCTTGGCTTGGAAAGTGTTTTGCAATGAAAGACCTTGGAGAAGCTGCTTATATTCTTGGGATTAGAATATTGAGAGATAGAAAGAAGAGACTAATTGGACTTAGTCAGAGCACATACTTGGATAAGGTACTAAAGAGGTTTAGTATGGAAAATTCCAAGAAGGGAGAGCTACCTATCCAGAGCAATACCAAATTGAGTAAGACTCAATGCCCGAGTACAGATGTTGAAATAGATGACATGAGTCGTGTACCTTATGCTTCCGCTGTCGGATCGATCATGTACGCTATGACATGTACTCGCCCTGATGTGGCATTTGCTTTGAGCATGGTCAGTCGCTATCAGGGAAACCCAGGTAGAGCTCATTGGATAGCAGTTAAGAATATACTCAAGTATTTGCGAAGGACAAAGGACTGGGTTCTTGTGCTTGGTGGCAGTGATACTTTGAGAGTAGATGGTTACAGTGATGCCAGCTTTCAGACGGATAGAGATAACTTCCGTTCTCAGTCGGGCTGGGTATTTTTACTGAATGGAGGAGCAGTTACTTGGAAGAGTTCCAAGCAAAATACGGTGGCTGATTCTACTTGTGAATCAGAGTACATTGCAGCAAGTGAAGCGTCGAAAGAAGCAGCTTGGTTGAGGAACTTCATCGGGGATCTCGGAGTTGTTCCAACCATCCAGGAGCCTATGGAACTCTTCTGCGATAATGAAGGAGCGGTTGCCTTGACAAAGGAACCGAGAGATCATGGTAAGACCAGACATATCGACAGAAAGTACCATTTCATTAGACATAGAGTTGAAGAAGGCCATCTTATAGTAAAGAGGGTATCATCTGAAGATAACCCAGCAGATCCCCTCACAAAGGGTCTGAGTAGGGCTAAGCATATTCAGCATGCTCGGAGCATAGGACTGAAAGATGATATTAGTTTTAGTAGTTAGATTAGTTTTTGAAACTTGTAACAAAGTAAATGTAATTGACTTTTGGTGATTAAATAATAAAGTATTATTTATAAGTTTGGCTACTACCTTTTGTCAATTGTTTATTACTGTGTTTCATATTTTGCATGTTTTACTTCCTGAATAATGAGATTATTCAAACTCCACAGTCGCTCGTACTCTTGGAAGTAAGTAGTGAATTAAGACTGTCATGAATTGGATTGCAGATTGTCTAAGGATAGACATGGCAATAGAATTGCTGCAATGTTCATGAGTACTCAGAAATTGAGATTTGAGTATTGGATAAACCCACGCTCAGAGTATTACTTCATGGAATTCATCACGAGTAATACTGAGACGATAATATCTTATAATCTTGAAACGAAGATATATGAGTTGTAATTTACAAGTCGGTTGTGCATTGGTGATACGAAAACGCATCAGTAACTTGGTGTTATAAAACGTATTGTCATGCATAATTTGATGAGTAAAAGATACAAGCATATGAGTCAACGTTTATTCGTTCCTTTTGCCCTAACAGGAAAAGCGATATCTGTGGGCCCCTCGATGATTTGGTGTTGACTTATGTGCTGGGCCCAGCCAGGACTAAATTGATGTGTTCGATTAGAAGTCCTACATCATCACAAATCAGGAATCGGGAAACATAGATTCTGGACAAACAGATTGATTACATTCCATGTCTTTTGTCTGGGGATATCAAGAAGAACGAAGGGTTATATGATCACTTATCTTAGGACACGTAACTGACTGGGTCAGAGTTCGGCAGCAGCTTTTGGAAGCTACAATTTGCTGGTCAAATTTAGAAGGCATACTAGCAATTATAGTTACAGACTTATCCAAGTGGGAGACTGTTGGATTAGGTGTCTAAGCCCATAACTATAATTGGTATGTACTTGAATTGACAGCAGCACAGTCCTTTTGGGTTGCCCTCAACCTAGCAACTGGACAAGGAAATTATGAAAGGAGAGATATTAATTTATAAGATTAATAAATTAATATATATATATATATATATAAATGATTTATTAATATGTTAATGGATTAATATATTAATTAGAAATCATTATGTTTAATTAATTGTTAGCCAGAAATTAATCAGAATTGATTTTGGGGTTAAAAGAATTAATTATAAGGTGCAGGGACTAGTTTGCAATTATCTAATAGTTGAGTGGAAGGCTCTAGAACCCCCTTGGAAGAGGGTGGACGAAATCTTTAGGGGAAACCCTAATAATTTCGTCCATAGGGGCTTGGATAAGGCCCTTGGGTTTGCTTAGGCCCTAAGCAAAGGATAACTAGGGTTTCCCTTATACCCTAGATCCCTCAGCTATATAAGGAGCCTCCTGGTTCATGTTTTTGGTCACTCTTTCTTTTGAAGAAACCCTAAGGCCGAGATTTTGCATACTCCCTCTCCTCTCTCTCTCTTCTACTTTCCTTCTTGCTAGTTTGGGTGTGACTCCATTAGAGGCATTACACTTGTGGTGCTAAAGCTTCCAAGAAGATCAAGATCAAGATCAAGGGAATATCAGTTGTTTGCTATAACAATTGAAAGGTATGTAAACCCTAAACCCTAGTTTACTATTTTCGATAATAGCCTCTCTCCTCTAGGGTTCTTGTATTGCAATTCAAAGTTGTATGTTCAATAGTTAAAACATAGATCCAAAGTAGGTTGCATGTGAACTTAGGAATTGTTTTTCTAGTTTATTTGTTTTACCTAAAACACTTCAATCTTGTCCCTACCCCACCTGATGTTTCTGTTATAGGTTCAAGATGGGTATTCAGAAACAAAACTGACGATCAAGGAATCGTTTGTCGAAACAAGGCACGTCTCGTAGTCAAAGGATATTCACAACAAGAAGGAATCGACTACGATGAAACATATGCTTCAGTTGCCAGAATTGAAGCAATTTGCATCTTTCTTGCATATGTTGCACATAAGAACTTCAAAGTATTCCAAATGGATGTTAAATGTGCATTCCTACATGGAGAGTTAGATCGCGATGTATACATCCAACAACCACCAGGTTTCGAAGATCCCAAATTTCCTGATCACAGTTTCAAATTGCAGAAAGCTGTCTATGGCTTGAAACAAGCACCCCGAGCCTGGTATGCCACATTGACAACCTTTCTCGAAGAATCAGGTTTTAAAAGAGGTTCAATCGATCAAACCCTCTTTCGTAAAATCTATAATAAACATCTTTTAATCGTACAAATATATGTTAATGACATTATTTTCGGTTCTACTGATGAATCTTTGAGTATTAAGTTTGCAGATCTAATGAAGAGCAAATTTGAAATGAGCATGATTGGGGAGATGACTAGTTTTCTCGGACTTCAAATCAAACAGTCAACTGATGGCATTTTCATCAACCAAGAGAATTATGTCAAAAACCTACTCACTCGCTTTTCAATGGACAAATCCAATACCGCAAAAACCCCAATGGCTTTTGGATACAAAATCGATGCAGACTTAAATGCCAAACCTGTTGATCAGAAAAGATATCGTGGAATGATCGGATCACTCTTATACCTCACTGCCAGCAGAACTGACATCATGTTTTCTACATGTGTCTGTGCCAGATACCAAGAAAATCCTATGAAATCCCATGTAGTTGCTGTGAAACGCATCTTCAAATACCTAAAAGGCACTCCCAAACTTGGCCTTTGGTATCCAGCTAAATCCGATTTTCAGCTGAACGCTTTCACCGACTCAGACTATGGAGGATGCAAGTTAGATAGAAAGAGTACATCTGGTAGCTATCAATTCCTAGGAGGTAGACTAGTGAGTTGGACTTCAAAGAAACAGACTTGTGTATCCACATCAACAGCAGAAGCTGAATACGTCGCTGCCGCCAGCTGTTGTTCGCAAGTCATATGGATGCAAACTCAACTGCGAGACTATGGCTTCAAAATTTCACAAATTCCCATATTTTGTGACTCAACCAGTGCAATTGCCATTTCTCACAATCCCGTTCACCATTCCATGACAAAGCACATCGACATTCGATATCATTTCATCAAAGACAACATTCAAAAGGGTCATATCGAATTGCACTTCATCAACACCGAAGATCAAATTGCCGATGTCTTCACTAAGGCTCTCGATGAAACAAAGTTTCAATACTTCCTAGGCCGTCTAGGAATGTTAAATCCAGATAACATCCATCCTTAAACTTTTACTTTTTGTTTGTACAAAAGTGTGTTTACTTTCATTCAAAAGGAAAATTCAAAAACAATTGAAAATTGCTTTCCTTTCAAAAATACCAAAAACATTCAAATAACCAATATTTCCAAAAACATTCAGAAAAACAAATCTTCAAAAAAAAAATTAATAAAAGACTTGCCATAATAAGCTTTTATAGAACCTTGTGATTAATCTTCTCTTGACTTAATTTTCAGATGCTTATGCTCGATGAAGATTTTAAGTCATATTGATTCTCAATTGGAGTGAAGGTTCAAATATCCTACTTTTCATAATGTATATAACTTTATTTCCTTCGATTTTATTTCATTATTGACGATTTTAAACAATCAAGGGACATAAGGTTAGGAGGTTCAGATGAAAACAAAAACCCATGTGAGAATTTGTGCATCGTCGATCTAAATCATTGTGGAAATCATTTCTTGTGAGCTTAGGTGTGTCACTATTGCTTATAAGGTATACCCAATTATACCTTGTCACGGTCTCATTTTTGCTTAGATATCAAAATGACCAGGGACGATACATTCATTTCTTACTTACTAGACAAACTGTCTTTTATGCCACATATCCCTACCTAGATAAAAGCCAACAAAAAATGAAGACTTGCGATCCCATGATCCATCAAGCAAACAACGACATATCCTTACAAGAAAACCAAAGGAAAAACAAATATCTATCAACATCCAATCCTCAAAGACAAATCAACAAGAAAACAAATGGATTCAATAAAGATATACCAAACAAAACAAAAAAATATATTCTATATTTGGTATTTTCAAACAAACTTTCAACCAAATGGTTATTTCAAAACAAAAATCATAAAATCCCGCGATTTGTTTGAACCATTTTTCACAAAAGAAGATATCTCAATCACTCAAGTCAAATACTCTTAAAAAGGTCTCAAATGTAGCAAATTCTCAATGCTAAAACAAAATATATTTTTACAATAAATCGATATTGATCAACAAACAGGATACTATCAAAGAAGAAGCTGCAACAACAATGGATTTCCCGAGATACTGTAGCCTTCATCACTGAAGAATCTTAGTTGCAAACTGCACTATGAAAATTGCTAAACCCCTCTACATGTATTTCCCGACGGAGAGAGAGTGAACTTTAATGGCATGAATGAAGAAACCCGCTGAGTAATGCCGAAACCAGTCTTATGTGATTGATTATCTAATAATGAGACTAAGTGACTTTACAGGAAAAGCATAGCTGAACACCTCCGATATGAGTGTGAGTCGTCAGAGAGAGATATCACTCATTTTTAGTGATCATTAACTTGTTCTGCTGCCAGAACAACCAAACACCCAAGTGAAGTGTGAGCTATACCTATGAGCGTTCATCTGAATCGACCTGTTAGACCACTTGTCGTCATTAATAATGCTATAAAATCTAAGGAAATTTCTTTAGATACATATATGACTACCCTTTGATAACCGAACCCGAGACTTTGATTCGGAAACAAATTTCTGAAAATCTTTTACATAAGATATGTTAAACCAAGTCACAAACTTTCAAAACGATTACAATGGTTTTATATATATCTTCTCATTGACAAAACTTTTATCCCAAATCTTCAAGATTAAAACTGTTAATGTGATTATATCTATCCTTATTTCATCAATGATCACATAGGGGGAAATTGTTGAAAAATGTTTTTATATGTGATCATCACTGAAATAAGACGAATTGGTTTTATATTATCTAACAAATATTATCAGTTATTTCAGGTTGCGTGGATTCGTGCTTAATTATGAAATAGAAAAATATGCAAAAGACGAAATACGCAAAGACGGAAAAATAGACGCAATATTTGGTCGTTTGAAGACAAAACAAATCAAGACTAAAATCGTCAAGAATTTAAAAACCTCAAGGGTCAAAAATGGAAATTCAATTCACAATTGGATATATATATATATATATATATATATATATATATATAACACTTGTATATATATATATATATATATATATATATATATATATATATATATATATATATATATATAAATATATATGTATATATATTATATTGTATATATATATGTATGTATATTGTATATATTGTATATATATATATATATATATATATATATATATATATATATATACATGAATCATGCATATATATATATATATATTGGAAAGAAATCTTCACAAAAGCAAAAACACCAAACATCATGTGTGCTTCCAACCTTTACAATCAATCACTTCATTACTTTTCCTTAAACAAACAAGAGTTGCTTGATTCCTTTGCATATATATAGATGCATGTTTACATGAGTTTTTGTGTGTGTTTTGTGTTTCCTTGTAATATATCTCCTATTACTCACTCAACTCCAGAAGAATAAACACATAGCCAACCTCAAAATAATCTCCAAACACCCTCCAAATACCCTCCTTAAACCTCCTCCAAAAACCATTTCAAATCACCACAACCATCACCACCTTGCTGTTTTTCGACATCAGAATTTGCAAGTTAAGAAAAAATTCACCGAGCACAACTCAACAAGATAATACAGGAGAGATTTGCACCGCAAATTATTCAGGACCTTACCTACATCCAGGAATTTTCCTCGATTTTTTTGACCACTGCAAACCCCAGAGAGACGCGAGAGAGAATTGGCTATCCAGAGAGATTTACTACGAAAATCTATATTCGTAACCACCCAAAGCTCTTTCAACATCACCCTCTTTGTTACCTTATACCACCAAAACTACAACCTTATTACACCTTCTACCACCCTCCAAATACCCACTTCAACCTCATCAAATCACCTTAAAAAACCCCATACCCACATACAAAAAAACATTACCCGTGTATTTTGTATCGTTTTGTAAACAATTCATTGTTACATAAAAAGAACTTATTGTTACTTACCGGATTGAACTTTGAACAAATAGAGACACAGTCTATTAAGATCCAGTCCAACCCTAAGCCTGTTAGTCATTTATTTGACTAACAACTTGACAAAACAGTCGTTCCACAAGTCCCGTTCTAACACCACCTACTATATATATATTTATATATTTTATTAACGCTTTATGTCATTTAAATACTGTCATTTATTTCATTTATAGCTTTCAGTCATTTATAGCTTTCCAATATTTATTTATTCCGCACTTCTTATCTTTCCGCATCTAATCTCATTAAATATATATATCTGTCACCCAGTAACTGGTAACCGAGCCTTTTATTCGTGGTAATCAGATTGTTATATATTTCTAACAATGTCGGTTTTACCCTTGGACGTGTTTTATGTCCAGTAAAGCCCGAAGTTTTGTTTATTTTGTTCATTTTTACCTTTGTAGCCGGTTTCCAGGTAACCTACCGGTTACGTAGGTTACCTAATGCCAGTAAAGCCCTGGAATTTTCAAAAATGTTCGGATTTACCCTTAAGTTTTTCAAAAATGTTCGAATTTACCCTTACCTTGATTGTTATTTTGATTATTATTATTATTATTATTATTATTATTACATTTTTAATTGTCTAAAAATATTTAATACATACATTTTTAAATGTATAAAAATATTTCATACGTTTTTAATACATTTTTATACATATTATTATTACTATTATTATTATTATTATTATTATTATTATTATTAATACATTTTAAATGTATAAAAATATTTTATACACACATTTTTAAATGTATAAAAATAATTTTACTAATATAAATATATTTTTAAAAATTTATATACTTGTATTTAATATTTATATATACATTTGAAAGCCCATGTATTCCTATAGAAATATATTTATATATTAAAAATATATTTATTTGTATTTAGTAGGTATAAGTATAAATATATATTTATTTCATATAAAAATATATTATATACATATAAATATAAAAATATGTATTTATATTGTTTATATTATATAAAAGATATAATTATATTTATTTGTACATATTACCAAGTATATATATGTATTTATTATCAAACATCATACTAAATAGATAAGCAAAATAAATATTCATTAATTAAAAACATAACGTAACAATTATAAAACCCTCGTAATTAGAAAACCTCAATAAAAACACTCGATTACATATAAGATTTAGTATAAAATTTGTAAAAACCTCTATTATTCAACTATATTAGGTTAATAGTGAGTAGATAACAATAAATCATCAACAAATAACACTCGTAAATGGAAAATATACATAATATAATTCAAAAAAGCCTCGAAAAAAACACTTGATCATTGTAAAAATTAAGTATTATCAACTTAAAATTATTCATTAACTGTTTTTATCACAAAAATTGATAACGAAATGTCAAATACGAGTGTAAACTTCATTTATGATTGTTGTAAGTTCACAAAAAAGATCATGAAATGCATCAATTTTTATATTGATCTTAAGCATTTGTTTTTGTAAAATCAGTCATTGACGATATTTTTTACTTTATCAAGCTTTTTCTGTTCGATTCAACAATTATAGATGAAGATTTAGGGTTTCAAATGTATATAAATACTAAATACAAGTACATATATTTTTAAAAATATATTTATATTAGTAAAAGTATTTTTATACATTTAAAAATGTGTGTATAAAATATTTTTATACATTTAAAAATGTATTAAAAATGTATAAAATATTTTTATACAACTAATAATAATAATAATAATAATAATAATAATAATAATAATAATAACAACAACAACAATCAATGTAAGGGTAAATCCGAACAGTTTTGAAAAACTTAAGGGTAAATCCAAACATTTTTGAAAATTCAAGGGCTTTAATGGTATTAGGTAACCGATAGGTTACCTGGAAGCCGGCTACAAGGGTAAAAATGAACAAATTAAACAAAACTTCGGGCTTTACCGGACATAAAACACCTCCAAGGGTAAAACCGATATTTTTGTGAAAACTTAAGGGCTTTTATGTCATTTTCCCTGTAGTTTAATATGATTATATATATTATGGTAAAATAGATAGTTAACATTTTTGTAAGCATATGGTTAGTTGAGAAGTTATAGTTTTAAAACAAATAAGATGCTAACATAATGCAATTAACAAAATTATAACATTATAATTGATATTGTGTAATCTATTCTGAATAGCCTGTACATAAAGACTGTATGCGATTAAATAATATGTATATTTTTTGATTTACAAATATTTATACAAATAAATTATGCAAAATTATTATTAGTTTAAAAGTGTAAATGTAATGTTTATTACACATTAGTATCTAATGTAATTATTCGATAATTGATTAAATATAAGTTCTCATTTGTGGACGTATGTGTTTAGTTTCTTAAGTAAACCCCACATGTGTTGAATCATATTTTTTGAAAATGATTGAAAATGATTAGAGAACTTACTTCTTGCCTACAATGTTTGGTAATTTAAGACATCTAATTTCGCATTTTTTTTCATTATAGATTTAGTAGAACTTGTGAATTTTCGCCATTAAATCTCTATGCTCGAGTTTCTCATTCATTTTTAAAGGTTTTAAATCTTCTTTCATTCTTGGAGCTTTAGATTCTTCAAGAATTGTGGGTAGACCTCATGTTCTTGCATTCTTTAGTAAGATTGGAACAAATATAGTTCTGGAAACTTATCTGAAATGCAAAGGTTTTGATATTCTATCTTGAGACTTTAACTCCGTTAGAAAATATTGCCATCACTGACCGCGTTTCTCATTCATTTTTAAAGGTTTTTAAATCTTCTTTCAATCTAAGAGTTCTAGATTTTTCAAGAATTGTGGGGAAACCTCCCGTTCTTTCATTCTTTAGTACAATTGGGACAAATATAGTTTTGAAAATCTATCTGAAATGCAAAGGTTTTGATATTCTATCATGAGACATTAACTCCGGTAGAAAATATTTCCTTCACCGACCGATGATCGGGCAACTTTGTTACAACTAGCAATTTAGGGCTTAGATTGTGAAGCTTGTACACAACAAGTTTTCCTCTATGTAACCGGGATATATCAAATTAGTGAAATTCAAACTACAATGTTATTTAAGTTCATGTGTGCTTACATTTAGGAATCAAATTAAAACAACTTCTTGCAAGCCCAAATGTCATCCAATAGTCCAACAAAGCCAAATTTTGGGCCTTTGCCCAAGAGTTCTCGGCCCAACACCCTATTGGACCGAAAACTCTTCCTTTTGCCTTATTGGGCCGAAATTTTTCTTTGGGCCTCATTGGGCCGAAAACCCATTTTATTCGACCCAATTGAAACCAAAAAGCCCATATACATTCCAAACTCAAAACCTTTCCATCTTTGGGCTTTAACGGACCGAAAACCTCCTTGTGGGTCAAGACAAAAACCGAAAATCCATTTCAAAGGCTCACTATGGCCGAGAACTCTATAGGGTTCGGTTTTTGCTAAGTAAAAAAAAGAGAAAAAGAAATGGAAAATGTGCCACCTAATAACTTTACCTTGAGTTACCCACCATACATCAACACCATGCACCCTTTTATCCCCCATGCACCTATACACTACACAAGAATACCCACCATACATCAAAGCCACCACTTTTTCTTCATCCCTCTTATTCTCGGCTGCAAACACACACCCACATACACACTTCAAACATTTTACTCACTTGCTCTCAAGAGAAAAACTCCTCTCATCCCTTCTCTCAAAGAAATTTTGAGCATCATATCCCCATCAAAACCGGTCCTACGCAACTTAGGTAATTTTCTTATGAAACTCAAGTGTTTCCATACATGTTTATGCTAAGATCATCCTTTTTACACACACCATTTCGTGTGTAGCTTCTTAGAGCACCGCCATTTTCGAGTAACCTTCAAGATACACAAGTCTAGGCTCAACAACTTCCTTCTTCTTTCTCCTAACCCACGAAATCAAGGTGAGCTTCATACCCCACTCTTTTCGTGTTTTTCATACTTTTTTTTGGTGGTGGTGGGGGGGGATACAAGTCCATTTCCGGTTAACCATTGGCTATTTGCATGCACCCATATGTTCATGTAGCAATTTGTGCTTGAAATGTATAATATCTCTTGTTATTACATCATGAACTCGTTATTTACAAGTGTCATACTTGCTAGATTGTGTTTAACCATTGGATAATTGCATGCTTTTTATTTGTGTGTTGAATATGGAACAAATAGTTGTTTAAAAAGGTTATTACCTCATAAAAATCGTAATGAACATGTTTATTAACATATCTGTCGTGTAAGACTTGGTGGACATGGGTTGTTCTCTCAATATTTTCGAAGTCATAATATATATATATATATATATATATATACATATATATATATATATATATATATATATATATATATATATATATATATATATATATATAACTTTGGGATAGTTAGATGTATTTTTTTTACAACCTACACTAATACTTGCAAAAATATTGAATGTGTAGTTTATGGCACTACAAGAGTTGTGATTTTATTTGATCTAAACTCAAACAACATGTTTTGTGTTTAAACTTACAAAATTGATAATAAAAAAAAGGATAAAGTATGAATATATTACTAAAAATAATATTATTAGAAAAATAATTGTAAAAATCGTCGTTATTATTTTTGGATGGTTTATAACCCAAGATAACATACTATTTTTGCAACATTTGTTACAACTAGACATTATTCATTAAAGACTATTTATATAAAAAGTGGTAAATAGCTTAACCGAAAACATAAACAAAACAGTTTTGTGACAGAAAATGTTGCATGTCTTAAAATGTCTGTCATAAAACTCATATTTCATAAGTAATAGGTTGCGTGTCATGAAATCTGGAAATCGCGTGTCATAAACAGCATATTATCAAATTCGGAAAAATGCGTGTCATAAAATTCTATCACGAATTTACACTAGTGATGTTGTTTCAATAAACAATAAAGAAAGTAGAACTTTGAAATAAACCGTTAATGCTCTAGTGAGACACTACCTTCACCGTACCTACTTAGCGTACACTTTAAGTCCTGTAATTATAACCTGAGTCTCCTGGAAAGAGAGCGAGGTAATTGTGTAAAGATCTATACGGGGATAAGTTGTAGTGGTAAATGCAAAAACTAAATTGTAATGTCAATTTAACTAAAATATTTCCTAAATATATTTTTATAATCGTTAAAAGTTTTCTAATAAGTAGCTTAAAACAACTTACAATAACAATAGTTAAAAATAACTGTATATATATGATTATATTGTTAGCTTTAAAATAAAAAAAAATTGTTTGATTTTTAAATAATTACAATGATTGACATTAAAAAGTTAAGAAAATTAATTTTAAAAAATTAATTAACAATAACAACAACTATAAATAACATTAAACCATATACTATATTTAATTTTATTCATGAGTAACCCGCAGGTAGAGGTCATTCAAAAGATTTAGATTATGCAGTTTTAATAGATGTATATATTATCATATAATTCAAAATAATTAATATATTATATCAACTTAGTACACGAATTACTATATCAAATTTAATAACAACATTATTATATTTTAAAAAAAACATATATTTATAAAGATTTCGACAATATAGATGTTTCTGCGCAAATCGTGGATATTCGCCTGTTATACTTATAAAAGAATCATTTATCCTTTCACCACATTCATTTGAAACTTCCATTCGTTTTTCCTTTCACCACATTCATTTGAAACTCCCATGACTTTTCAATTGTGTTCTAATAATGATTATAAGTTGGTTAATAAGGTTAAATAAATATCAAACCTAAAGTGTAATCATATATAAACTAAATTTCAATATTAAAAGAATATATATTTTCTTCTACTTATAAAGTTATGTTTTTAACTTTTAACATATTATACTTAATTTATTAGGTCTAAAATGTTGTTGTATGTAAACCATTATCATTTTAAAACTACAACTATTGAAAATTTTGTATAAAATACTTAAATTGTTAATTTTAATATAACTTTATAGGATCAACTAAAATATAAATTTTAGTTCAACTTAAACAACTCAAAGTATATTTTGTAAATAGTTAAAAATAATATATTGCAGTGTCTTTCTAATAATGATTATAAGTTGGTTAATAAGGTTAAATAAGTATGAAAGTTAAAGTGTAATCATAAATAAACTAAATTTCAATATTAAAATAATATTTTTACTTCTACTTATAAAGTTATGTTATTAACTTTTAACATATTATACTTAATTTATTAGATTTAATATGTTGTTTTATGTAAATCATTGTTAGTTTAAAGCTAAAACTTTTGAACAATTTGGACAAAATATTTAAATTGTTAATTTAAATATAACATTATAGGGTTAACTTGAATATAAATTTCAGTTCCACTTAAAAAAACCCAAAGGATATTTTGTGAATAGTTAAAAGTGATAAATTGTAGCGCTAAATGCAAAAACTAAATTGTAATATCAATTTAACTAAAATATTTCATAAAGATATTTTTATAAACGTTCAAAGTTTTCTAATAGGTAGCTTAAAATAACTTACAATAACAATAGTTAAAAATAACTATATATAAATGATTATATTGTTACCCATAAAATAAAGAAAAAAAATTGTTTGATGTTTTAAATAATTACAATGATAGAAATTAAAAGTTAAGCAAATAAATTTTGAAAAATTAATTAACAATAACAAAAACTATAAATGTAAACCATATATTATATTTAATTTTATTCATGAGTAACCCGCGGGTAGAGGTTATTCAAAAGATTGAGGTTATGCAGTTTTAATAGATGTATATATTATCATATAACTCAAAATAATCAATATATTATATCAACTTAGTATACAAATTATTATATCAAATTTAACAACAACATTATTGTTATATTTAAAAAACATATATTTGTGAAGATTTCAGCTATATATGTTTCTGCGCAACGCGCAGATATTCGCCTAGTATATATAAGTATTGCTAAAAAAGCCCCTCCAGAGCGCCTAGGAGTTGCAATTTTAAAATCTCACACCAAGGTCCAAAGTTGAAATTTTGGCATGTCCAAAAATATTACTGGTGCTCTATGTCTTCCATGAAGGCTTTGAGGTAGATTAATTAACATGAGCCACACTTTGAGGTTTATCTTTTTATATAAGTATTGCAAAAAATATAATTTTGCATATATAACACACTTTTGATTTTGCATAAAGGTAAATAAAATAGATGGTTAAAATTATATACCAACGAAAAACAAAGCAAACTACCAAAGATCCATACAAGTTATGTTGTGAAATATAGCATTTACATGTAAACCATAATTTGGTTTGTAGTTTTCCTACCTACAAATTAATTAGTAACCTTGTAAATCTTTGATTTATATTATAGAGTAAATTACATGAATGGTCCCTATAGTTTGGTGTAATATGTGAATTTGGTGCCTAAATCTTTTTTTTAAGGTGTGTTTGGCTAGGTTTTTTTTTTTTATCACAAAAGTACTTTTAAGAAAAGTGTTTATTGGTTTATAACTTTTTAGAAAAACATATTTAAAAAAGTGTTTGATTTAGCTTTTGTGGTAGGAAAAGCCGAAAAGTCAATACGTTGGTTTTAAAAAGTGTTTAGCTTAGTTTTTTATGAGTAAAAAACTATGTTTTTAAAAAATGCTTTTAGGAAAACCTAAAAAAAAGTAAGATTTTCTATCTTTTAGAAAGTTCCATATTTTGCCTATATAAAAATCTGCAAAAAACTGTATCAAAAACTATTATTAATACCCAAATATTTTTTTAGCTTATTAGTTTTTCAAAAAGCTACTAAGCTAATAAACTATTTTGAGAAGCAATTCCAAACACCCACTTAATATCGGACCGTCATTATGGTTTTGTTTTATTACCACTTCTCTTTTGGTTCAAGTGGTAAGGTTTTTTGTGGGTTGATTGTGTCCATGATTTTGTAGTCTTATATTGATTGGTTATCTTGGTTCTCTTCGTTTTGCATGCAATAATAACGGAAGGTCGTTTTAAGGTTGTTTTTATTTTGTGGTGGCATATATTGGTGTTTAGAAATACTCGGTTGTTCAACCGAAATCGACGGATTTATTTGATATAATCGTTACTAAATCCTTCCTTTGGTGTAATAATAGGAATATGAAGGCTAATGTTAATTGGTGGGTAGCTTCTAGCCCCACAACATGATATTGATGTATCTTTTTATTTTGTCTAGTTTATTGCTAGTCTTGGTTTAATGAAATTTATGGTGTTAAAAAAACTATACATTAGTACGTATTATTAATATTATTAAGTAGGTTATAATCCGTGTACTAGACGGGTGATAAATATAAAATAACACAACCATTATAAAAATGAAATCTTGATCATAAATAAACATAGTTTAATTAATAGCATTGCACTTCTATTTATTGAAAATTTCTGTTAATTTAAAAACATAAAATAACATTGTAATTTCATTTCTCGTGCATGTTAGCATTCTAATTTCGCTTCATATTAAAAAATGACAAGAACATGTAGATTTTTTAAAAGATATTATTTATTGTTTGTAATAAAAAATTATTTAACATTATACAATGTAAAAGATAACTTTATATATAATAATTATGTTTTATATTTTAAATTTTATGTTATAATTATATTATTAAAAGAATATATAAGACTTACTCTGGTCTGGTTATATATTTTTAATAAACTATAAATAATAAAATTAGCTATATACTATATGTATTATAAGTAAATGGAAAATCTTTATTCGTGATCTTTATTGTTACAAAAACAATTACTCTCTAAGAAAATGATTAAAGCCCTATCTTTGGAGTCTAAGAAAATACATATAAAAGTAAACATTTACAAAAATGATTAAAGCCCTATCATTGGAGTCTAAGAAAATACATATAAAAGTAAACAGTTAAATTTTCTTTCAATAAAACTTATTAAAATTCCAATAAAAACCAAAGTAAATACATCCCAATCTAATAAATATCGTCGTAGTTACTAAATATTGAGTGAGAGAAAAACTTGCCATTGTTTATTTTTAGTTATTAAACAATAACAAAATTAAAAGTATTTATCTTATAAACGTCTTATCTTTTATAATTCCTTAAAGAATGTAATCATGTATACATAATACATGAAAACAATTTTTTTTTTCTCTATTTGATCTTGTGTGTTTGGGTGACAGTTGTAATTTTGATTTAGATGGTCAGAATAGTCAAACTTGGAGAAGCATAAATAAGAGGTTGTATGAAAAACAAGTCTTGAGTGAGATGAATGTAAAACTACCGATATATAAATAGCATAAAAACTCGTTCGTTTACACTTTTACATTATGCTTGCTTTGAAGACCAAACAGAGAAAATACACAAACCAAATGTGTAATGTGTATATACCAAAAAAAACATGTTGTTTCAACCCAAATCTAAATTGCTACCATGTGAAAGTCAACTGACAACTGATAATAATAGTTGACCACCCTCCATAATATTCATGACTTTCTCAAAATTCAAAAGAAAAAAAAAATCATTATTTTCATCTAGAAGAAGGTGAGTTATTTTCACTGCAACCCAATATTGTTTGACTACAAATAGCATCTTTTTCTGAAATAAGTGGACCATCTTCACGATCCACCATTTTTATGTTCCATCTTATTCCAAAAACAATCTTTATAGCCTTAATCACTTCAATCTCATCATCACGAATTATTATAATACCTTCAAGAGGTAAAATCTTTATCCATTTCCAGAAGAATATGTTCATAGCTACACCTACAAATATGTATTTCCATTGAAATAAAGTTATGATCATAAGATAGTATTACGAAGAACAGAAAAAAGAAAATTAAACAGCAACAATTGTTATGAATATATTAAACAAATTTCAAAGCTTTAACAGAAAAAGAAATGTTCATATTACAGTACTTTCAAAACGTAATGAGTCAAAGTACTTTGTAAGTGTATAAAAAAGTAGCTTGCTATTTTACCCTGGCATAAAGTACATTATTTAAAGTACCATGCTATATATTGACAAATCGAAAAGTACATTGACATAAACAATCAACAGGAATAATAAAAATCGAAATTCAATTGCTAAACGGTGAATGAATGAAGAGTGGGGAAGATTAAAACCGATCTATCAAAAGAAATGAAAAAAAACAATAATCAACAGAAAACGTATGAAGAATGAAGAAGAGTATGAACAGGTGGTTTCTTGTTGTATTCCTTTTGATTTCGTAAATTAGTAACCAAACTAAAATCATAAGACTACATTAAGGATGATGGTGGTATATATTATATAACATACAATTGACAGGCAATAAGGTATGGACGATTGTTTCTCCCTAATTTATTGGGATTTATCTTCAAATAGACTTTTTCATAATAAGTAGGTTTCCTTAGATAAGAATTGAATTTAAATTTCAATTAATGATAAGATTCTTGTTAATCTTAAAAGGTATTAATATCAGTCAAAAGGAGTAAAATCGGATGATATTTGACTTAGCTGAGAAGAAAACGTATGAAGGAATTAGAAGAATGCCATGTGGCAAATGAATGTATTAGAAGAGGGACACGTGCCAGTTTAGAGATTTTATTTATTAGAGGAGGTAGATAGATAATGTTGACTATTGTTAATATTTTTAATGATATTGACTGAAATTTCTACTAAATCAAGACTTTTCAGATAAAACATCGAAACATAAATTACATCTCATATTTTTACTGAGAAATACAATGAAAAAAAAACCCTGTTGTGTTGGCTTTTGAAGAAGAGAAAGAGGAGGGGTTTAGTGAGAAACAAATGTTGTTTTTATCAGAAAAATAAGGTTTTTCTAATGGATGTGTTCGCATTTATATCAAGATTCAGGGCCAAGGTATCGTTGTTGGGATTTCGATCGGGGAAGGGTTTCAGGATGCAAGGATTGCAAGGGGCGGATGGAGTTTTGGAGAGAGAGAGAGAGAGAGAGAGAGAGAGAGAGAGAGAGAGAGGTTTGTCGAAGAAGGAAGGAAGCGAAGAAGAAAAAATTAAGAGATGGAAGATCGGTAATTTGCATTTTATACAACGTCATAAAAGCTAGGGGTGAGTATAAAAACCGAAAAACCGAACCATAACCGCTAAAGCCGTTAAAACCGAACCATATTAACCGAACCATTTTTAAAACCGTTTGATTTGATTTTTAGTTTTGATAACCAATATCAGTGTACAACCGTCCATAAATATTGAAAATACCAAAGCCCCAATAAAATAAAACCCTTTTATTATTGACAATACCGGCGTCATTCTTCTTCTTCTTCAATCTTCATTGTCAAAGTCCACTTGCATATTAGAAAATATAAACGTCTCTTTTTCATCCCCTTCGGATTCACTATTCAGGTATTTTTTTTATATCCTTCTGTTATTTTGTTTTGTTTTTTTTTTCCGTGTTTTACTGCACTTCACATCTTGATTCGTTCCATGTTTGTTTTTGAAGTTTGCTTTAGTGAGTTTAAATTACAATCCCACTGTTACGTGACCTCTTAAAATGCTAAACCCATATTCACAAATTCTAATGTGGATATATTTTCAGGAAATATTTAAAGTGCACTAAAGTGCATCAAAAAACCAAAATATGAGTGGGATTGGAATTTAAATAGTTTTTAACGCAAGCCTAAAATATTTAAGTGCCTTCACCCATTCCGTTGATGTCATATTATCACAAATTAGTATGAATATATTTTCAAAAAATTTTGTATGGAAGAAGCCACAAAAAACCAAAATACAACTTTAAGGGATGAATTGAATCCGGTGATTGATGTTACTAATGAAAGAAATGAACCAGCAAATGATGTGACAATATATTTACTCCCAATGAATTTTACTTTTCTTTGAAATAAATTTACTTTTTATAACCTTTTTGGTTAACCAAAATTAACCGATAACCACATTTGAATTAACCACTTAACCATTAACCAAAACCGATTTTAACCACCTAGTAATGGTTAAAAAAAATGTATTAACCTAATAAAAACGAAAACATTACATAACTAGAAAATTAAGCAAGACAATACATACATAATATATAAACGCGGAAAGATTAAATACAGACACCAACAGACCCAAAACAACATTAAATCTAAAAATCCACAGCCATTATCATCACCATCCATAATTATGCCATCAAGATTCAGATATATAATAACAAAAGATAATCCCTCAAAAACGACAGCACTACTACAGCAAAATGATCGATCGTATTCCAAGGATGATCTGTCATTCCATCTGCCTGAACAGAGTCGTTAGCACTTGGTCCGTCATCAAAGACGCCTTCAACAACTCCAGTGCCTATCAAAACTCATATAACAAATTCAACATTAACAATTAACAATAATTTGTACTTCACAAGAAAAAGTTTTATAATATATAATTACCTCATCATTTCCAAATGAAAATAATTTCTCCTCAAGCTGATTCAGATCATTCACCCCAAAGCTATTGATGAGAGTAATGCTAGAAATGGTGGACATGGGTTTCACCACCAAGTTATCCATAACCATATAAGTCACCACCTCCTTCACATACCCACCTTGTAGTACTTTCTTCCTCTCCGCTTCCTTCATCGCCGCCTCATCGTCCTTTTTAGGCGGCCCAGCAGGCGTCAAACGGAAATTCATCAAAGCACCACAACTAGGACACACAACATCCGGATTTTAACTCACGTATATATAATTACAACGACCATTATTATAACCTGAACCTGGAGAACGAATATTGTAACTACACCTGTAGAGTGTTTTTGGTGTATAAGGTTCATCATCCATAGAGGCATCATTCGACAACAGAGGCATGTTTCCATTGAACGTTGTTTTAGGGTTAACGATATCATCTTTACGGATACCTGGTTGAAAGTAAGCTTGATTCAATATCTCAACGCTTTCTTTGAGTTGACCCAAACTACCTACCATTTGATTGGAACCCCGTAGCTGGATGAGGGTGCCGAGAGGCAGAGAGAAGATGTGCAACAGAAAATCTACAAACTCCTTAGTGGCTTCTGCAAATAAAACTTTTTGGGTTCTCCTTTGGACCAGCAGCTTAAGTACCATGTTTGGGAAAGCCATTGATCTTACTGGGAGCTTGCTGGAAATTAGGGTTTTCAGGTGTTTTTAAAATGCTTTGTAATGAAGCATTTATTTTGGGGTCGCTTTAAACGTGCAGAAGAAGCGTGTACAGATAACCTTGGAAACGGAACCCTTTTAAGTAAAACTCGAAAGGATTATAGAAAATGAAAATAGATGACGATGATTACGAATGATATTAGGCTACCCGGTATGGGAGTCATTTCACGGGTCTTGGGCTGAGGTGGCAGCCTCTCCCACGCGTGAACACCGCCCCCAAAGCCGGTGGGCTGCGTGTGACATGATGGGAAGACGGAAGAAGACGCTGCATCTGATTGGTCCCTCACAATTTCCCTCACAGTTTCCCTCTTTCTCTCTCTTTCTTTTTGCCCCCTTCACCACCAGCCCACCGGTGAACACCATTTCCATACCCTGGTGGGTTGGGTGTGGAATGGTGAAATATCTATGTGGCATCCCAAACACGCGTGACCATTCCGTATGGCCTTAACGTGACTGATTGAGGTGGTGTTGCGGTACTGCGGAAGCCGCCATATTTTTAATAAGGGTTATTTATTTCCTTTTCTTTTCCCTTTAAATTATAAGGCTGGTTGGATTTGGAGTAGGCTCGATCTCGGCAATTGGGTCGGCATCTTCGATGAATGCCTAGTCGAGGCATGCGGAGCCGAAGCAATTCGGTGGGGTTTCACCGATGAGGGAGAAATTTGTAATTTGTAAATAATAATATAATATTGCTCTTCTTTTTATCATTTAATCAAATTCCTTATTTTTTCAAAAAAAAATGCTATCTTTTCAAAAAAAATACTGAATTTAAAAAATATAACCATTTTTTTTCAAAATTTCAAATATTAAACTATAAATATCATCGTCCTTATTCATTTTTCATCTTATTCAAATCTTCTTAATTCGGTTTTCCTAACTTTCTTATTTTTCATATTCTTCAAAACATTATCGTTAATGCATGTGTGGTTCGTTTTTGTCCCCTAATGAAAAGATGTTGTTGGCTTATTCATGGGTTGATGTTACAGAAGACCCAATTCATATTACCCTCCATACGACAACCTTTTGGAGGATAATAACCGAAAAATACAACCGCAAAGCCCCAGTGCCTCGAGGTAAAGAATAAATCGATTCCAAATGGAGGCACGCAAACGTACTTACAACCCTGTTTAACAGTGTGTTTCGTAGGGTGATGCATGAAGCTGAAAATGGTGGAAACGAAAATACTTTGCTAGAGAATGCTATTGAAGCATACCGTATTGAAACTAACAAAGATTTTCGGTTTGTTGAGTTTTGGCAAATTATGAGGCAGACCTCAAATATGCTTAATTTTAAACTCGTCTTTTAAATTAATTTTTTTTAGTGTGTTATGTTTTTTAAGTTTCCGTATGTGTTAATTTAATTTCAAGTGTGTTATGTCTTTTAAGTTTAAGTTTAAGTTTGTATTATTCTAATTTCAAATGTGTTGTGTTTTTTAGTGTAAGTGTGTGATTTTCTTTGAAGCTAATGAAATTTTTGTTTTAAAAAAAAATAGTATGTTTGAAATGTTTATTTTTTAAATTACTTAATTTGCAAAAAAAATATCATGGCAGGTTACTCATGAGCAAATTAAATATAATATATGATTTAATGATATTTATAGTTGTTTTTATGATTAATTAATTTTAAAAAGTTTATTCGCTTAAGATTTTTTAATTTATATCATTGTAATTATTTAAAATATCAAACATTGTTTTTTGTTTTTATAGATAACAATATAATTTTTGTAAATAATATTACTTTTAATTACTGTTGTTGTAAGTTATTTAAAATAACGTATTTGGAAACTCTTATTTGGTTTCAGAAATTTAACTTTTTTAAAACTTATGTGATGAATATTGTTAGTTTCATTGGTTGTAATTATTTAAAACAATAAACATTGTTTTTGTTTTTAAATATAACATTATAATTTTTATATAATATTACTTTTAACTATTCTTATTGTAAGTTGTTTTTAAGTTACTTATTAGAAAATTCTTAATGATTATAAAAAATAGTTTCATGGTTTTTTTGTTAATTTAGGATTACATTTTAGGTTTAACACTATAATTTATAACTTTTAACTATCTATAAAATAGTCTCTCGATTTTTTTCAAGCTTGTGAAATTTTGATTTAAGTTAACCGTTTAACATTATATTGAAATTAATAATTTAACTAATTTGCATAAAATCATAAATTATACAAAAGTTATGACTTTAAAATGTCAATTGCTCGTAGAAGATAACATATTTAAACTAAAAGTTAATTATAATATGTTAAAAAGTTAAAATCGTAATTTTATAAATAACAGAAAATTTTGATATTTTTATTTTTTTTATTTTTTAATTTTCATTTTTATTTATTTTTATTTTTTATTTTTTTAGAACAGCAATAAAATATGATATTTTAATACTATAATTTAGCTAATTTATGATTAAAATTTAGTTTTTATTTTAATTTACTTGATATTTATTTTGGGAATATTAGTGTATTTTTCATGTTGTAGGTTTTGTTTATTTTTAGGAAAATTCGAGAATGTCACATTTGTGCATGCTCTTACACATGTTTATGGGAATTATGGGAAAAAAATCTACCTCTTTTGACACCCCAAAAGGCCTTGCTCTCCTTAAGGTATGCTCAGAATCTACAATTTCACATTTAATCTTCAACCTATGCTTAAAATGAGACATTATCAAGATTCAAAAAACAGATTAATGAATGTTACCTGAAGTGTTAGTAGCAAGAAGAAGTGCTCGTGAAGAAACAAGTTGGTGAGTCAAAGATGATGGTTTGACTATTCCTTATGGTTTCAATTGCTAAAAGAAGAAAATATTTCATTAATATATAAACAAAATTAATGATAGCAATTGACTTTTAAAAACTCAAAAACTAACACCTACCGTTTGGAAAAAAACCTGTCTAGCATGGAATTCACAATCTAATTGGTCACAGGAGAAGCATTCTTGATAAAGTTTCAGAAACATCAGCCAAATAATGCCATGCTTGTCATATTTGTATTATTCACCATACATATTATATCCACAACCACGTATTGGTTATGAACAGAAAAAAAATAGTTCCTCATTCATACAGACAAAACAACAAACACCTTGTCTACATAAAAGGAAAATAGTTAAATTATCAATTACATCACATAATCACAAGAAAAATGAAAGAAAATAGATAATAAGTGGATTATCTAATTCTGTGAATATAAATTTAATTGGTTGATATTTGCAAAGATCTGCAACGGTCTTGTAATTTTGTAAAACAATTTTGGAAATTAGGCATTCGTGTGAATATGCAGAAATTGCTTCAAATTTGAGAAACACACTTACGTGATACTCTAGGAAGTTGAAATTAAGTCTGAGAAGTCTTTTTTTATCGAGTTTCCTACACGAATGGTGAAAGCCAAGAAGAGAAGAAGTGGAATTGAAGCCCTAAATTCCCGGAGGAAAAAAAGTCCTAAGCATCAAACGGAGGAAGTTGGAAAGGAAGAAGGATGGAGTTCAAAGTTGTTGGAGAAACATATGACATATCAAAATTCTA
Source organism: Lactuca virosa (assembly GCF_052849685.1). Classification (NCBI taxonomy): domain Eukaryota; kingdom Viridiplantae; phylum Streptophyta; class Magnoliopsida; order Asterales; family Asteraceae; genus Lactuca; species Lactuca virosa. The sequence continues at coordinate 22,626,553 of NC_136433.1, forward strand.
AACAATAACAGAGCACAAGCGATTGGTGGCGGCAATTGAGCACAAAGGTGGTTGGCGACAGAAATTGAAATCCTGATTTCTTGGACGGCAAATCGTCGATCGTCAAACCCAAAAAGTCGGAGACATTGCTCAAAAACACAATAGGATTAGAAAGAAGACAAATTTAATGAAAATCATTAAAAAAAACTAAAACCACCAACAACATACCGGAATTCCTCAGGCACTTGGTTGCAGGCGTTTGGTGGCAGCAATAGAGCGCATAAGGTTTTTGGTGAGAGAAATCCAAATCCTATATTTTTAGATGAAGTAGTAAGGAGAATCAAACGATCGTCAAACCCAAAAATACGGAGACATTGCTCAAAAACACAGTAGGATTAGAAAGAATATCAATTAAATGAAAATCATAAGAAAATTGAAACAACCAACAACATACTGAAATTCCTCAGATTACAGCACTTGGTTGCAGGTGTTTGGTGGCGGCAATAGAGCGCAGAAGATTTTTGGTGAGAGAAATCGAAATCCTATATTTTTGGATGAAGTCGTCAGGAGAATCAAACGAACAGTCAAAGACGAACGAAGAAGAAAGGAATGTAGTCGGAGACGAATGAAGAAGAAAGGGGCGGAGGAATTTACAAAGTGATGTGGATGGTTACAAACTGATGTCGATGTTTTTGTCATTACGATATTAAGATGTGGCAAAAATCTGAAACGTTGGAAGTTTATTGTTCTCAGATGTGTTGGGTTTTAATATATGTATATAATTATTAGAAAGAAGCTGAAAAATCATGGAGGTTTCAAATGCATGCGGTGCAACCGTGCTTGTAAAAATGTCTCTTTTATGTATTGTTAGAATATTGAAAAATATATTGTTAGAATATTGAAAAATATATGTTTATTATGGTTATGTTATTGACATTAACTTTGATATAATATTTTTACACTAATTTATATATGTATATGTGTATATATACATATATATATATATATATATATATATATATATATATATATATATATATATATATATATATATATATATAGAGAGAGAGAGAGAGAGAGCTAGGTTCAAGTATTCTAACTAATTATTGTACAAATATCGTATACAATGAGAATGATAAATAAAATATGTTGTTTGATAATATAAATACGTTCAATCTTACATAACTAGTGTCATTAACACACATTCTCGTAGATTAAATCGTTTATAAGGTTATTATACACTTATTATTATTATTATTTTCATTTCTATCAGAATGTTGTCAAAATGTTTTTATGGGTCGTATTCTTTCAGAATGAAAATGAGTGAAAAACGATGTACGAGAACAAAAATAAATAATAATTAGCAAGAATACATGAAAATGACGATATTTTGTAAGGTTTAACGTATTCGCATTGCTAAATAACTTATTCTCTTAATAATTTTCATAACATACAATATAAATACAATATTAAGTGTGAAAAGAATAACCTAAGCCTATATATATATATATATATATATATATATATATATATATATATATATATATATAATCTCAACTATTTTGAACAATAATATTCATTGACATTAACCCACATTCCTCTTTAATAGAATTAAATATAATTATATATTTAGTATTATTTTTAACAATTGTTATGATTGATTAATTTAAAATTTTACTTATGCTATTATTTTCTAATTTCATTAATGATGTTAATTTAAAATACAATTTATTTATAGCTAACGTTATGTAATTTATAGTTTGATGTTATTATCATTTAAAATTATTGTTCATTAATTTTAAACCACTTATTATTATTAATAAGTTAAAGAAGACTTTTAAGAAATACTTAATATTATTATTCAAATATGAAACATATACTAAATAATAAAGTGAAAAGCTTAACAATTTGTATTTTAAAAGAGACATGTATGGATAATATGATATATCCATGATTTTTAGAATTTCATTTTATTATTTATAACTATTGCTCCTTAATTTTAAAACCAGTTATTATTATTAATAAGTGAAGAAAACTTTTAAAAAACACTTATTATTACATATAAAATGTTAAACATATACTAAAATATAAAGTGATAAGATAGACAATTTGCATTTTAAAAGAGACTTATATGGATAATATGACATATCCATGATTTTTAATTAATTATTGCTTTGAAGCAACACAAACATACAAACATATATACAATATTTGATTAAATATTAGTTATATCACATTTCATAACATATGATCGATAACATGAATTTAATCTAATTTACATTGAAATTTCAACCACAACATACAATGATTGTCTTAAAAGAATACTTAAACCAAGAAAAAGAAAAGAATTACTATATAGCAAACTTACAAATTAAAAATCTTAACATAATAACATGGCTCGAAAAGTGGTCCAAACTACTCAAACCAACACAAAAACCTTTAGACTTGTTTTCTTTGTAAATTTTGTATGTGATTGATATTTGTGTATCTACTCAAAGAGATTGGTCTTTTATAGTAGATTATCCATTAATTGCTTATTAATGATATTTTATAAGTTATAAAACATTTGAATGGTTAACCATTATTAAGAGACTTTTGAGTCGTATTCATTTAAATAAGAGGTTTCAAATGAATATGCTTTAAGTAAAAATACCTCATGGGAGTTTCAAATTAATGTGGAGAAAGGAAAAATGTTTCTTTTATAAGTATACTAGACGAATTTTTGCGCGTTGCGCAGCGTAGGTTTAAAATATATTGTTAAAATGTTCAAACATATATGTTTAAAATGGTTATGTTATTGACATTAACTTTGACATAATATTTTGAACAATATTATTCATTGACATCAACCTGCCTTCCTCATTAATAAAATTAAATATAATTATCTATTTAATATTATTTTTAAGAATTGTTATGAGTGATTAATTTAAATTTTTGCTTATGCGATTATTTTTCTAATTTCAATAATGATGTTAATTTAAAATACAATTTATTTGTTGTTAAAGTTATGTATTTTATAAATTGATGTTAGTATCATATAAAATTATTGTTCTTTAATTTTAAACCATTTATTATTATTAATAAGTTAAAGAAGATTTTTAAGAAACACTTAATATTATTATTAAAATGTGAAACATACACTAAATAATAAACTAATAAGATAGATAATTTGCATTTCAAAACAGACTTGAATGGATAATATGACATATCTCTGATTTTTATAATTTGATTTTATTATTTATAATAATGGTTCATTAGGTTTAAAACCACTTATTATTATTAATAAACGAAAGAAAACTTTTAAAAGACACTTATTATTATAATTAAAATGTTAAACATATACTAAAATAAAAAGTGATAAGATAGATAATTTGCATTCTAAAAGAGACTTACATAGATACTATGGATAATATTGCATATCCGTGATTTTTAATTAATTATTACTTTGAAACAACATAAACATACAAACATATATACAATATTTAATTAAATATTATCTATGTCACTTTCCATAACATATGATCGATAACATGAATCTAATCTAACCCTCAAACCAACACAAAACCTTTAAACTTGTTTTCTTTGTGAATTTTGTATGTGATTTGTATTTGTGTGTCTACTAAAAGAGAATGACATTTTTTTAGTAGACTAGTCATTAATTGTTTATTAAACATATTATATAAGTTATAAAACCTTTCATGATGTGTGATTAATTACTTTGAAGGTGAAAATGTGTGGGGGTTTCAAATGCATGAGGTGCTTGGAAATTTGTGTGGGGGTTTCAAATGCATGAGGTGATAGGAAAAATGTCTCCTTTATAAGTATAGTATGATATGATAGTATGACTAGGCGAATGCCCGCGCGTTGTGCAGTGGAATAATTATGTAGTTAATTATGGTTATATATATTATGGTAAAATAGATAGTTAACATTTTTGTAAGCATATGGTTAGTTGAGAAGGTATAGTTTTAAAACAAATAAGATGCTAACATAATGCAATTAACAAAATTATAACATTATAATTGATATTGTGTAATCTATTCTGAATAGGTTGTACATAAAGAATGTATGCGATTAAATAGTATGTATATTTTTTGATATACAAATATTTATACAAATAAATTATGAAAAATTATTATTAGTTTAAAAGTGTAATTGTAATGTTTATTACACATTAGTATCTAATGTAATTATTCGATAATTGATTAAATATGAGTTCTCATTTGTGGTCGTATGTGTTTAGTTTCTTAGGTAAACCCCAACATGTGTTGAATCATATTTTTTGAAAATTATTGAAAAGATTAGAGAACTTACTTCTTGACTACAATGTTTGGTAATTTAAGACATCTAATTTCGCATTTTTTTCATTATAGATTTAGTAGAACTTGTGAATTTTCGCCATTAAATCTCTATGCTCGAGTTGCTCATTCATTTTTAAAGGTTTTAAATCTTCTTTCATTCTTGGAGTTTTAGATTCTTCAAGAATTGTGGGTAGACCTCATGTTCTTGCATTCTTTAGTAAGATTGGAACAAATATAGTTCTAGAAACTTATCTGAAATGCAAAGGTTTTGATATTCTATCTTGAGACTTTAACTCCGGTAGAAAATATTGCCTTCAGTAACCGCATTTCTCATTCATTTTTAAAGGTTTTAAATCTTCTTTCAATCTAGGAGTTTTAGATTTTTCAATAATTGTGGGTAAACCTCCCGTTCTTGCATTCTTTAGTAAAATTGGAACAAATATAGTTTTGAAAATCTATCTGAAATGCAAAGGTTTTGATATTCTCTCATGAGACATTAACTCCGGTAGAAAATATTTCCTTCACCGACCGATGATCGGGCAACTTTGTCACAACTAGCAATTTAGGGCTTAGATTGTGAAGCTTGTACACAATAAATTTTCCTCTATGTAACCGGGATATATCAAATTAGTGAAATTCAAACCACAGTGTTATTTAAGTTCATGTGTGCTTACATTTAGGAATCAAATTAAAACAACTTCTTGCAAGCCCAAATGTCATCCAATAGCCCAACAAAGCCAAATTTTTGGCCTTTGCCCAAGAGTTCTCGGCCCAACACCCTATTGGACCGAAAACTCTTCCTTTGGCCTTATTGGGCTGAAATTTTTTTTTGGGCCTCATTGGGCCGAAAACCCATTTTATTCGACCCAATTGAAACCAAAAAGCCCATATACATTCCAAACTCAAAACCTTTCCATCTTTGGGCTTTAACAGACTGAAAACCTCCTTGTGGGCCAAGACAAAAACCGAAAATCCATTTCAAAGGCCCGCTATGGCCGAGAACCCTATAGGGTTCGGTTTTTGCTAAGTAAAAAAAAGAGAAAAATAAATTGAAAATGTGCCACCTAATAACTTTACCTTGAGTTACCCACCATACATCTACACCATGCACCCTTTTATCCCACATGCACCTATACACTACACAAGAATACCCACCATACATCAAAGCCACCACCTTTTCTTCCTCCCTCTTATTCTCGGCTGCAAACACACACCCACATACACACTTCAAACATTTTACTCACTTGCTCTCAAGAGAAAAACTCCTCTCATCCCTTCTCTCAAAGAAATTTTGAGCATCATATCCCCATCAAAATCGGTCCTACGCAACTTAGGTAAGTTTCTTATGAAACTCAAGTGTTTCCATACATGTTTATGCTAAGATTATCCTTCTTACACACACCATATCATGTGTAGCTTCTTAGAGCATCGCCATTTTCGAGTAACCTTCAAGATACACAAGTCTAGGCTCAACAACTTCCTTCTTCTTTCTCCTAACCCACGAAATCAAGGTGAGCTTCATACCCCACTCTTTTCATGTTTTTCATACTTTTTTTTGGTGGTGGTGGGGGGGATACAAGTCCATTTCCGGTTAACCATTGGCTATTTGCATGCACCCATATGTTCATGTAGCAATTTGTGCTTGAAATGTATAATATCTCATGTTATTACATCATGAACTCGTTATTTACAAGTGTCATACTTGCTAGATTATGTTTAACCATTGAATAATTGCATGCTTCTTATTTGTGTGTTGAATATGGAACAAATATTTGTTTAAAAAGGTTATTACCTCATAAACATCGTAATGAACATGTTTATTAACATATGTGTCGTGTAAGACTTGGTGGACATGGGTTGTTCTCTTAATATTTTCGAAGTCACAATATATATATATATATATATATATATATATATATATATATATATATATATATATATATATATATATAACTATATAACTTAGGGATAGTTAGATGTATTTTTTTTACAACCTACACTAATACTTGCAAAAATATTGAATATGTAGTTTATGGCACTACAAGAGTTGTGATTTTATTTGAGCTAAACTCAAACACCATATTTTGTGTTTAAACTTACAAAATTGATAATAAAAAAAAGGATAAAGTATGAATATTTTACTAAAAATAATATTATTAGAAAAATAACTGTAAAAATCGTCGTTATTATTTTTGGATGGTTTATAACCCAAGATAATATACTATTTTTACAACATTTGTTACAACTAGACATTATTCATTAAAGGCTATTTATATAAAAAGTGGTAAATAGCTTAACCGAAAACATAAACAAAACAGTTTTGTGACAGAAAATATTGCATGTCATAAAATGTCTGTCATAAAACTCATATTTCATATGTAATAGGTTGCGTGTCATGAAATCTGGAAATCGCGTGTCATAAAACAGCATATTATCAAATTCTTAAAAATGCGTGTCATAAAATTCTATCACGAATTTACACTAGTGATGTTGTTTCAATAAACAATAAAGAAAGTAGAACTTTGAAATAAACCGTTAATGCTCTAGTGAGACACTACCTTCACCGTACCTACTTAGCGTACACTTTAAGTCCTGTAATTATAACCTGAGTCTCCTGGAAGGAGAGTGTCACACCCCGCTAAAGCGGAAACACGAGGCGTGGCAGTATAAAAGGTTTCATAGTAAAAGTTAAAAGACAACAGCAACCATAGTATTAAAAATCATTACAATTTCACAATGGGTTTGAACAACTTTTAAAAGAAATTACAATGTAAATTGAAATACAACACATGCGAATGCTCCTAAAAGTGAAGTGTCCCTAAGTGCCGCTTACTCGATGATTCCTGAAAAAGCATGTAAAACGAGCGTCAACTATAAAAATAGTTGGTGAGTACTCACAGATAAACAAAATAATATTGGTTCCATGAATTGAAATCAAAGTTTTGATAAAAGTTTCCAATAATAAAAGTATATTGTTAAAAAGAGTAAATAAGTTTGTAAAAACAAAGTTCTTTGTCATCACGAGGGATAAATTATGTTGCCCGAATAAGATGCAACATTCATATTCTCATGGAAGATAAAGTTCGTTACTCAAACGAGTAAGCAAGTTTCATTGCTAAAATGAGCAATCAATTTTGTTGCTACAAGGAGCAAATAATTTCATTGCTAAAACATGTATATAAGTTTTCAGTAATAAAAGTTCGTTGTTGTAATGAGAAACTATGTTCATTGTTATAATTAATAAACAAGTTTATTGCTATAATAAGTATCGAGTTTGTATGTGTATGAGCAAACAATGACTTCTCAACCAAACCTATGACTGAAGCCCTATCAAGATCTATGCTTATCGTTCCATAGATTAATATGGTATCATGCACTCCAGCAATAGGGCGAGTGAGGAGTTGTCAATTCCTAATAGCGCTATCCATAATGACCATTGGCTCAAAGAGTTAATGGTTAGAGATAAGTGAAGGGCCTTAATACGATAAGTTCTCATGTTCCGTGTTGCATAGACATACATAGAGAGATATAGCAATAAATAGCAATCATATTTGATACAAATCGATTTAAATACAACATTCAAATAATAGTTTTTCGGGACATGCTTTTCCACCCCAAAACATAAAAACCGAAAATAGGGGAGTGCGTGAATACTCACAATATGCAAAATATAGTAATCAAGTTTATACTAGTCAACTAAACATAACGAACATATATAGTTTAGGACATGCTTTTCCACCCCAAAACATAAAAACTGAAAATAGGGGAGTGCGTGAATACTCACAATATGCAAAATATAGTAATCAAGTTTATACTAGTCAACTAAACATAACGAACATATATAGTTTAGGACATGATTTTCCACCCCAAAACATAAAAACTGAAAATAGGGGGAGTCGTGAATACTCACAATATGCATTGAGATGATGCAAATGATGCCTTGAGCTAAGTTCCACTTGTACCACTATCGATTCCTACAATAATGGTATTCGCTAGTGAGTCTCTAATCGAAATCTAACACTAGTATACTTACTACTACAATAGAATTATGCCAATATTGTGTCAAAATTTAATATTGATAAGTTACAAACATTTTTCTGTGAAAATTAAATTTCAATGGATCAATTGTTATATAACAATTTAAGTGGAAAATTCTCATTATTGAAATGTTAATATTTAACATTTTAAGAAGTGTTCTAATGATTAAATATTCAAAAACTGAATCAATTTAGTTCTAAATTTCCCAAACTTTGTATTTCAGTTTTAATTGAAGTCAAAGACCTTAAGATAAATTTTCTTGAATTTTTGATTTGTCTAACTGTTTTTCACCATTTAATTCCTTGAATAATCATAAAATCATGGAAAAATAGTAAATTATCATGAAAAATTCTTATAATTTTTGTGCAACTGTTTTACAGTGTACATAATCTGGGAAAAATATTAATATGTGTTTTCAAAAAGTTTAACACAATTTTTATGATTTTTGTTTATTTATTCTATAAAAATAGAAATAAATAGATAACAGTTTCAAAAATTCACAAAACTTTTTTTACAAGTGTTATTACACATACTTAAGCTGGGAAAAATATAAAAATGGATTTATAAACTGTTTAACCCAATTTTATGATTTTTGTACCTTTAAGTGTATTAAATCTTGGGAAAATAGAAGAAAAATAACATACAGAAGATAAAAATCATCAAAATTTTGATTTATCATCCTAACATATTATAAGAGTTTCTGGTAAATTGTTATTAATTTTGGATTAGTAAAACTATTTTTCCTGTTTTTAATCCATTATAAACACAAAAATCATGGAAAAATAGATATACATTTTGAAAAATTCCCAACATATTTTTCTGAGTCTTACATATAGGGTACAAGCTGCGAAAAATAAGAAATAATATTTTCACTTTCCCTAAAGTTGTTTTATGATTTATTAGAGCTAAATAAAAAGAAAATTAAAAACCATACTAAACAATAACAAAAGTCATTGAAACTTCATGAGAGATGTTTATTAAGTTAAAGAATCATCCAAGAATTGTTCCAGAATTTATTTACTAGTGTAAGTATTTTATATGATTTAACACTCTATTTTCTTACTATTTTCATATAAAAATAAAGAAAATATATATTGAGCTGAAAATTTCCAGAATGCATCTTCATACAATTTAATAACAATGAAAAATTGTTTTCTTATTTTTGATGTTGAAAACCATGCCTAAAGGCTCAATAAATTTATAGAGAAAACTTGGTTCTTGTGATTTATGTAAAGATTATTGATGTTACTTTGACAATTTTTGCAACATGTTACAAAGACTTTTGAATCAATATCTTTTTGTACCTATTAATACATGATATTAAGAGTTCAAAATAATTTTTGAATGATTTTTAGTGATGAATAAGTCCTTTGAACATGCAACACAAAACAAATGTTCATAAGGAAAGTGTTGTTTGAGCAACCGTTTTGTAAAAATTGGTAAATATCGAAATATTGGAAGTTTCCAGTGAGGTCAGATGGGTTTGAAAGCTAACTCAAAATATTATATTTCAGAAAAAGAATCACGAATTTTGGCTAAGAAATGAGTGAGATATGACAGTTTAAAGTCAGGTAAAGAAATCTGGCAGATTGCATGCATGATGATTGGTTAGAAAAGTGAGTTTTCATCATTTCCTTGAGTAAATCTTTTCAAGTATTTTAAATATATCATGATAAACTCATATTTTAGTCATGTTTCCAGAGATCAAAAGATTAAAACTTATCAAAATGTATACATGCATTTATGAACAAAATTTTGTTTCTCAAAAACTCTTAACTTGAGTTTGATGTTTTAATCCTTAAAATCGATTTTTGCACTATGATCGTGAACATGCAACCTTGTTTATCATACATGCATGGTGTTAAAACATATCCATCATGTTGTAAAAACCATTTTAACAAAAAGAAAACAAGTTTGAAGAAGACGAAGAAGAAGAAAGTGTAAGAAAAACAGCAAAACTTGAAGAAAAAGTGTAGAAATCGATTTTACCTTAAAGAATACCACAAGATGATGAAGATTTCGAGTTTGAGGAGTGTTCTTGGGTTTGTTTTCTGGAAAATTTCTTGGTTCTTAGAGGGAGGAAGAGAGAATGGAGTGGTGTTTGGAGAGAAAAAGTAGAGAGAAGGTAGAGAGAGTTTTCTAGAGAGAGAAAGAAAGAAGAGAGATGTGTGTGTGTGTTGGAGAATGGGAGTGTGAGAGAGAGATATGGGGAGAGAGGGATCCGATTTTAGGGGAGGAGAGGCTCCCTTTCTCTAGTTTCATTTATAAAAATTCAAATCTTTTATAAAAATATCCAACTTTTATAAATTGTGCACCTTAACCTAGTTTTTATGCATAAAACTCTTGATTTTTGACTTATAAATCAAGGGTAAATGTTAATAACTATATCTTTATTTTTCATTGAATTGTATTTCATAACAATTATTATGATAAGATAATATTATAAGGTTCATAATTGTTTTTATAGGATTTTTAAGGTTAAAGTTTATAAATATGAGTTTTTAGGGCTTTTAGGGTTTAATAAACTTTGAATATCAAAATAAATAGAATATTTGAGACTTTAAATTATCTTATGGTATTATAACTCTTTTATAGTTATAAATAATGTTTGTAATTTATTTTTATCGGTTTATTGGCATTCTATGTAGTGATTCCGAGATTCAAGCGAAATTGAGGAATCAAGTATACTAGTCCTAGTCTTCAACTTTGACTTAAGTTCCTACAAGACTCGGACCTAATTTATACCGCTAGGTCAAGTGCATGATGTGTGTATATGATTCATAAAAAGGTGTTCGATCCAAAGACCGACCCGAATATGGATAGTCACTACAGTTAAGTAGTAGAATTCACATATCAATGTGAAATCTAAGTACACCATCCATTGTTTCTATCTGTTTCCAAGTTTCTACTAGGTTATAACTTAGCTTCTAGTTACTAAGTCTAATATGTGTTGTGCCTATATGTGCAACTAAGTCTAGTCAAATCTAGAACCGACTCGAATTTTGACGGTTGTCACAGAGAGCGAGGTAATTTTGTAAAGATCTATACGGGGATTGACACCCCCACACCTGAGCTGTTCGCTATAGCTAGACGGGGCCAGTCTAGGGTGAAAAAATATCTTACCGCATCCGACGCCTAAAGAACGTCATGGCAGACATAACAATCACATCAAGCATGGTTATAATGACTCACATAGACATTAACAATACTATCTTGATACGGAAAACTTACACTTCACCGGTTTTATAAAATATAAAACTACACACTATTTTCAGTACTCTATTATCACCATTCCGATCTTAGGGTTTAAGACTACAATTACATACAATCAGAAAATATGGGATTTTCTGGGAGCATACAAATCATACAAAGAAACGTGCATACATATATTCATGGTTTTGGAAATAAACATACAATCCACTTTTATGGAAAATATCGGATTTTCCGGAAATATACAACATGTTTGCTAAACAAAACAGATACAAACCATTTTTCATACAAAAATGCTTATTGTGACAACCCGAAATTTCAAGCCAATTTAACGAATTCCAGTCGAACCTTGTAACCCGTTTTCAGTTAATAAAATATCTTCGAAAATAAAATGTTCAAAAAGTCTCAATTGGGTTGTCTAAATGATAGATATCGTTTCAAGGTTTTCAGAGATATCTAGATCACTCGAATTCGAGTTATAACGAAGAAGTTATGACCAACCGAAGATTCGTGTAAAAACCGGTAAAACCCTACTAAACGTAAAAACGCGAAGTTTCAATAAAACACTTTTTAGCCTTAAGTATCTAAGTGAAAGTCATAGATATCATTAAACCGTAAACATACAAAAAAAGAACGCCCAAATCTGACTTCATATGAGGAAGTTATGATTTTTCGAAATTTCGGACATAACAGCAGATAGCTAAAAACTCGAAATCAAGATCGAGCGACCTTTTGCCAACATGACCTAAACGAGAATCGAAGATCTCATCAATGGTATTACAACGGTAAAAAGTCTGACGAAAACGGACGTCGGATGAAGAAGTTATGGATTTTTAACGGACTATTCCTCTCCCGTCTTGTTAAAAATAAATAATTAAAAATAAAATCAAAACCAGCCAACGAATTCTAAATGAAAGTTGTAGAGTACATTCTCACCTACGCGTGCATATAAAGAACGTCAAAAACGGAGCTCGTATGCGAAAGTTACGGATTTTTCAAGTTCGAGGCACACAAACCAAGATGATTTACGCCCAGCGTACCCTCGTACGCCCAGCGTACTCGGGTGCTAGGCCTCGGTTCATCCACGTCGCTCCGGGTCCCATCCAATGCTCCGTCCGAGGATGCGGTAAGCCATGACGCATGCGAACGCCCAGCGTAACCTCGCTAGTACGCCCCGCGTACGTGAGGGTTCCAGCCCCCTATAAAAGGGATGCGACACTTCCGGGCAAAATGGCTCATTTTCTCTCCTTCTCTTGCGATTTTTCCCCGTTTTGCGTGCAAGAAATATCCTGAAGCCCCGGTCTTCACATCCAAGTTCCGAAGGAAGGTTTTACGCTCCCGAGATTCCCGAGAATCCCGAGAAATCTGCTTTCTCCTATCGAAGTTCTGCTCGGTTTTCGTCTCACCTTCTTCAATCTATCAAGTGAGTTCATACGCCTACAAACACACTTCAAATACATTTTAAATGCAAACACACTTCAAATACATTTTAAATGCTTTTTAAATACTTTTAGGGGGGGGAATACAAGTACACATGCGGTTATCCTCATGTGAAAAACATCGATCTTTCGCTATACTTTTTGTTATATAATAAATCATATGTGATTTATAACTATCATGTGAAAACGTTCTCATACAACATATTACGATAACACTTTGTTCCTTTTGAAATGAAACATGTTGTTATATAATTATCAAACACTTTATTTATATTTTGAGTATAAATGTTCAATAATGTTATTACAAATGCTATACTTTACATACAGAGCCGACACTGCACTAGGGTTTATCATACGAACGAATCATACATTTGGAAAAACTATATAAGGTATAGTTTACTAGATATTCATGAGATTTTACATACTATAAGTACGATATCAAGGAAATACTTTCATATACCAGAACAAATGGACTTTTCATACGTAAATCATTTGATACTAAGTTTTGTGAGACATTCAACTTCACATACTTTCAAGTATGCAGTTAAAGTCCTGTATTATATACTATAATCTCTTGTCGGGAGAGCATGATACTTGTGTATAGATCTATACGGGATTGACAATCCCGCACCTAAGTTGTTAGCTACACTTAGACCGGCAGGTCTGGGGTGACAAACGTCATAACATTCCAACGCCTGAAGAACGTTGTGACAGGCAGTCTGGGTCAATAGCATGGTTATAAAACTCACATGGAGTATTAAAAACACGTTGATTTACGGGGTTATCAAATGCCTTAACGATTTTATACGTACATAAATCTACTATTCTAGGCATGAAAAACACTATTACATTACAGTTTTGAAACTTTTAAACTACCACACACTTATGGAAAAGTATTGGATTTCTAGAGGCAAACATTCAAAACAGTCGGGTCTTGGTAGAAGACTACTTTTATACTAGTAGGAAATATGGGATTTTCTAGGAGTTTTCAAACATCTATAAACAATTTCATTCGAAATTTATTCAAATATTTACATTAAATACTTATGAACTCGCCAGCTTAAATGCTGATCTACTCTTTCAAATCTACTTGCATTTCTCTGGGATTCAGTAATACAGGTAAACATCAGCTTTTGGAGAAGTGACGCTAAGGCATCGGTTTAAAACTCATTTTGTCATCATATTGTAATTTGTTTTGAAACAAGTATCTTTCAACAATGTAACTTTTAAATTATATATATATGATGGTTGTTTTACTTTCTTTACTATGTATTCAATTGTTACGATACTGCATGAAGTCATCCGCCCTCGAATGTTTCTGCCGTTCTGGTTTGGGGGTGTGACAGATTAGTATCAGAGCATTGTTTATAGTGAATCGAGTATATCAACCCATAAAAGATATACAAACTATAAACACAACGGGATTAATATACTCTGACCAAGAGTTTATACTTTTAAATAATAAAATATTTAACGAAGTATACATACCTGCATTCATACTAAAACAGTGTCACTAGGACATAACAAAAGTATTACGATTGTTGAACAGCACGATTAAGCTTAGAGACATATAGTCAAACCTGGGAGGATATAGCCTGATCAACTATATTTTCCGAGGAGTGACTAGCATGTGCCTAAGAATGGTTGTGATGTTGCAACAAGTCTAAAAACTTACCAACCCTACTACAATGAGAACATCAAAACAGAACATAAACTTAAAATACTATAGGAGTATTTTGTGCTACTATAATTACTTAATTGAGAACTAAACAGGTCTTTATTAGTATGTCAATAGTTTCCAAGTGGATACAACACGGTTATATGTAACTATGGTGCCATAGACTTAGAATCTGTGATCTTTGCTTTATTTCCTGTTCCTTGTTTAGTTGTGCACTTAGAGTTAGGATCACTTATTCGAAGGTCTATCCTATTTTGGTTACATATGACTGGTATGCACTACGCAGATGTGGGAGTAACTAATAAAGATCATCTTATAATTATCTTAGTTAGTATGTCTATTAACTGTTTCTTTTACCCTTATTTCTCGTCTAGATAAATGGCTGAACTAAGTGTTCACCCGAGGGATAACTGTCACCAGTAGGAGATATTCTACCTTTCTTTCCTTGGTTTAAGGAATAGTCTTCCTATCTACGCTCCAAATATCACTTTTCTATGTAACTATCCCTGTACTGTAAGTACTTTTAGTAGCCCTTTATGTTGTCAAAACTTTTCTACTTCGGATATGATGTAAGACCTACTCCAAGATTATTTTTCCCAAACTTATTGCATCTTAAATATCAATGATATTGACAGTCGGCTAATTTCAGTGACAATCTTTGTTCAGATACTTTCATTCTACTATCGTTAGGATTCTATCCAACTCTCACCCTAGTCAATTTGTTGAACTATGGTAACTTAGCTCATGGATCACTTCCAATTCTTTTCGAATGTTGGATCATGTTATCCACCAACCAATGATAGCCTAGATTGGATAAAAATCGTCTGGCGACCATTCTATGAACTTTCTTCCACTCTTTACCAGTACTACATCATAGGGATGTAGGTCAAACCATCGAGAACAGTTAAACAAAACAGAAAATTTGCATTTACCTGAATGATTAGAATACATCTGAGGCCAACCACGATCGCTCACGAACTCATTTTCTTATCGTGTAATAGAATCATGCCGTCAAAGAAAAGTAAACAACCCATCAACAAAACACCAACTCTTCAGATAGATACAGCTACTTTTCAAGCTGCGGTCTCAGCGGCAGTGATAGCTGTCATGACTCACCTTAACGCTAACAATGCAAATGTTAGCGATTCCAATCAAAGTAAGAACCAAGTACATCAACGAGTATCAAACTACCAAGACACCCCGAATCTCAAACCCAAGAGCAATAAACGAAAGTTCTGGGATAGATTTAAAGGCAAATCACCCCAAGGGATGAACAAAAGACAACAACATGTGGCAGCCTTCGCGGCCACGACGTCACCCCTACTAGTATCCCGGTTATCCCTAACCCAGCCAGGCAGTATGCTGGAAATTTGCCAAAGTGCAATAAGTGCAGTTTTCATCATCTAGGTAGTTGCCGACAGTTACACTGCAAGGACTGCAACAAGAATGGCCACACTACCTGTTTCTGTAGGACTCGGATCCAACACTTTACTTCGACCCCCAATGTCGAAATTTCTCGGATATGCCATCTATGCGACGTAATGGGACATTTCAAGAAGGACTGCCCAACAGAGAAGAATGACGGGGGAACAGGAGGAGTTTGACCCCAGAATAACAAAAGGCATCAAAGGATCCTACTATAATATGGGTACACTTCCAAACCGCAATAATTAATTACACTTATAATTACACTCTCGTTCGAATCAAATCTTTACATTGGTATAAAACTAGTGCAACTCGAGTCATATCTTTCTGTGAGATCCCATCATTTCTAGGGACTCTCGTGCTGCTGGTACTTGCCTTTACGTAGTATACCTTATTCGCAGCAGCACCATCATCGGTAAAACTAAAGTACTGAAACTCCTTCATAAGTGGCACAGTAGTGTTCTTGTAACACCGTTCTGAACTAGTCCAACGCCAGTTATTCCGAGTAGTTCGACATGGTCAGTTGACTTGAGTCGATTTGATCCTCACAGTGCTAGTTTCGTGCGAAAATTCTTCTCCCTGTAATCGACTTCCTAGCAAAGCCGAAATCCCAAAACTCTAAGGCACTCATGCATAGATTGCCTTATGTTTCGTAGCTGTCCCGAAGTAACCTCAGCAAACCTCCCCGGAATACCACTTGTATAGTACGTCAAGTTCAATCCTAAGGCCCATATGATTAATCTATCACTGAGGAATGTAATGAGAATTAATCTCCAGATCGTTTAGATCTTTCACAGGTATGTTAACAAAGAGCAAACAAATCAATCACAAAAACAATTAAGAACACAAAACAGAACCAATATGGAGCTTATGATTCAAATATAGTCACGCCTCAGCAGAGCTCGATGAAGAACTTCCACTGTAGAGACGAGCTAGGGTTTACAATATGAATCAAAAGGAAATTATTAAAAGCGTTAACCTACTAAGGATGCATGCATGCACCTTAAATACTAAAACCCTAGATTAAAATAATGCACGGTTGGTGTAACACCCGTAAAATTCAAGCAAATTTAAAACTTTTTAAACAATTCAAAACCCATTAGTTATTACAAAATGTTTTCAAAATAGTTTAAACATCAGAGTATTCCCCAGAACCATATCGTAAAACATGAGGAGCTGTAGGATCATGCCTTGGCCTTTCCTCGATCCCCTGATGTACCTGAAACAATAAACTGAAACTGTAAGCCCGAAAGCTTGGTGAGCTACCCCCAAAATACCAATACACCTACAGTCCACATAGCAATATCAACATTAGCATATCATATCAATCAAAACAGAACAGCATGCACTGGGTCCACAACTTTACAAGTTGGACTACCCCTGGGCCCTCAGTACGAGTCTGGAATGCCTACCGGGCCCTCAGCTCGTATATGGAATGCTCCCGAGTCCTCAGTATGAGTCTAGAATTCCTACCGGGCCCTCAGCTCATATCTGGAATACTCTCGAGTCCGTAGTATGAGTCTGGAATGCCTACCGGGCCCTCAACTCATATCTGGAATACTCTCTGGTTTGTTGGCTACCGCACGGAGCAGTACAACCTCAACCCATCCCACATAACATGTCGACATGTAACAGATAAATGCACATACAGGTAATCAATCAGTATCACAGGCAGTCCTACAGATCTACCCGACTAGCATATCAACTGGCATACATTACTAACTCAACTCAACATATCAATAATTACTAGGATATCAAATCCAATGGGCCGGCCTTGGTGCCTTAGACCCCTTAGTATAGTGAGGATAACTCACCTCGAAATGTTGAAGTCCCGTAGACACAATCCCAGCTGCTGGATGACAGATTCCCGAACTATCAATATCAAAACATCACCTAATTAATAATTGGGTCCAAACACATAACCACACATTCTTGGAGTAACAGGCTACATTACCCCATCTTGGCTTGATTCAAGCCCAAGGCCCAAACCAAAGACCCAAAAGTCAACTAGGAATCAAAGCCCATCATATGGCCTAATTTTCCAAATTGGGCCCAGGCCTATACATGGTCTATTTCTAAGGCCCAACATCGTATAATCATTAAGGCCCAACTATGACCCATCTATTACATGGGCCTTACCCTAGGCCCATTAAATTATTTTAGTCCATATGATTATTCTTGGATGGCCCATTAATAATCCAATCATCACGGCCCAATAGAAAGGCCCAACAATAAACCCAAGTGAAGTTAGGGTTTCACATAAAATGCCAATTAGGGTTAAGTTTCCTACTTAACCCATTAAGGACTTAATCCACTAAGGACTTAATCCATTGAGTCTAATATTGCTTAGATTAATTTCTGCCAATTATTATTATTTAATATTTCACGTTATTAAATAATTCTCGAGTGTGTCCCAATCAATTTCCATAATTAAGGTTTTATGCCCTTAGGGTTTTCCAACCCAATACTAGCCCACTAGTGCCTTGGTTGGCCTTTTAGGTCACTTTGGGCCTTATTGGGCCCATTAGGGTCTCTTTGGGTCAATTAGGGTCCAATAGACCCATTAGGGTTTCCTTAAGCCCATTAATCACATATTTAGGCTTTTATGTCCATTAAGCCTCATTGGGCCCATTAGGGTTTCAAGGCCCATTAGGGTTTAGTAGCCTCTTGTCCAAACATCCAAACAAGTCCAAAAATGCAACGAGGCACACCGCCACCCGACATGGCGGCCGGTGGCGGCAGGAGGCGGCAGCCACCACTCTACGGTGGTGGTTTATACTTTTCTTTCATTATTCTGATGCAATTATAATTACAACAATATCCACACACACAACTCATAAATAACACACACACAATGACATGCATACAACCACCACCACGCGGCGGCTGGTGGTGACAGATGAGCAGTATCCGACCGACAGCCACCATGGTTGGCTGCCATGGTGGTTCCAGTGGATTTCCGGCCAGACCCAACACATACACACGTTGTCTAGCTCGCGAAAGGACTCCGGCTACCCACCTGGTGGCGTAAGGTAACGATTTCTGAACGGAAAGCAAAGGGGGTCGTCGGGAAATGTCGGCGACTGCCGTGTTGCGTCATCTGATGGCGTCGAAGGGGCAGATGCGTCGGAAAAACGGTGGCGATAGACACCCACGGTCTTCATGGTCCTTGAAGCTCTTCCTTGACGGTATTATCACATGTCCGATCGTAGATTAACAGCGGTGGTTGGTTACGTGGTTGATGGCGACGCTTCAGCGTTCTCCGGCCATTCACGACGTCACAGCTGGCATGGATGTGGTGGTGGTGCTCGACGACTCCAGCGACGATGGTTGCGACTCAACGGAAAGAGGAGTAGCGACGTCGGAAATCGGGGAAATATGTGGGTAGCGCCGGCTGGAGGGAGGTTGGAGACGGAGGGTGAAAGAGATGGCGATTGCACGTTGCTAGGGTAAGGGTTTAGAGGGAACGCTATATACCCGCTCCAATCAAACTTTCAGCCATAATGACCAAAATGGTCCCTCTATCTCTCTTTTCTTGCAAAGCAATCCATAATTTACCATTTACACCCCGCCTCTTGAAATTCTTTACAACTTAAGTCTGAAATCTTACCAATCAGCCCCTGCTTCCATCAATTCTTTTATATTAGGTCCAAATGATACCAAATGGCCCCTCTTCTAACAAAACCTTTTCAAAATAAATCCCTTAATTACACTTTAACCCCCGAAACTAACATCCTAATAATTATTATTTGATTTTTGGGCTACAATAATATAAAATAACAATAAAATTACTCCTCAGGATATCGAGCTTATTATTTAATTATTATATTTAAATGGGATGTTACAGTTGGACAGACCCAAACCGGCTACAAAACTGGGCTAAGGACCGAGTCCATGACGCAACACTATAACCCCAACAATCTCCCCCTTTGCGTCAAATGAGGCGAGAAATTATTTCTATTGAGTTGGCTTCACTGTCTTCACAACTTTGAACAGCCTAGGAATTATAGCAAGAACAGTTTGCCGGAACTGAATATACCAACGTAGCATATCAGCAAACATCTTCTTATCAGCCGCAGAGTTCTGATTACACCTGTGAACAATCTCCAAAATGTGCTCCAAGCAAGCAGTTGAGAACAGGTGTTTGTCAATAAGAGCGAACAGACATTTTTGACCTTCACCCCTAAGAAACATCACAGTGTGATATTTTGTATCAATTCTGCCCATGGTCATTGAATTTATATCACTAGCTCTTCCTATTGGTTTGATCGTGGTACACTTGTGAATGGCTGATGCAATTTCCTGATTCATCTTTGCTACTTCATGAATGGAGCAAACAAGCATTCGCTTGATGTAACAGCCCAAATTTTACAAAGAAAATTTTTCGTTTTAATTAATCAAACCGATTACACATTTCCATAGGTTTTCAAAACATTTGTTTCCAATTCACATTCATTACATCATTGTTGTCTTTTTTTTTTTTTTGAAAACATCAGAGAGTCCCAAAACATCCAAAAGAGAAGTAGAGTACACGCCACGTCATCACACCTTGCCTTTGCCCTTAGGCTCCGAAGTACCTGCAACAATCAACAACCTGTAAGCGAAATGCTTAGTGAGTTTCCCAGAGCATACCACACACAATCCACACAACACATATCCTGATAGCCATAAAAGCTACACACATAACACATAATCCATGCATACATAAAATCTGTAATAGTGCCATGGGCTACCCCACATGGTCTTTACCTAGGACTGCCATGGGCTCCCCCACATGGTCTTACATCCAATGCCATGGGCTACCCCATATGGTCTTCACTTAGGACTGTCATAGGCTACCCCACATGGTCTTACATCCAATGCCAAGGGCTCCCCCCCCCCCCGGGGTCTTCATACAACATGCAATCACGTATCATAGCAAACACAGAATATCTATCACATTTACGATAATCACATAATGGGCCGGCCTTGGTGCCTTAGACCCATAGGTATGGTGAGAAGACTCACCTGACACGAATGCTGAACTAACACTTTTCGACTGAATATACCCCACGAGCTGCTCCAACTCAACTGCCTAGAAAGTGACATATAATAACCAATCATTACCCTCAAAGTCCGCCCTGGTCTACTTCAGATAAGATCAAGTCAACAGTCCATGTTGACCCTAACTCGCCGAGTGCAACTAGTGACTCGTCGAGTTTCGGGGAAAATATTCTACACGTCGAGTAACCCGGGTGACTCGTCGAGTTCGCGATGTCCGATTGATAATCTAGGGCTACACATCGAGTTTCCCCGCATGCAACTCGACACGTTCACGTACATTCCATAGATGAGGGAAGTCTTAATCGACTCGTCGAGTTGCTCCTTCGACTAGTCGAGTCTACGGCAATCTTCATCCGACTCGCCGAGTTGTTCATCCAACTCGTCGAGTTTATGGCAGCATTCATCGAGCTCGCCGAGTTGTTCATCCAACTCGTCGAGTCCATACCTATCTTCATAAGACTCGCCGAGTCACCCTATGCGACTCGCCGAGTTCCTACAGATCTGAGGCCATACAGACTCATTTGAGCCATGCAAAGCTTCCAAATTACAGATCCAAGCTTCTAAGGTATGCTTCTCACGTAAAGTTGCAAACTTTACGTGCATGCAAGGCTTTTAAGCTCTCAAATAGCAATCTAAGCTTAGAATGGAGTCATACACTTGAGGGGAAAGCTCATGCTAGGCACAACTGATAACTTTATGCATATAGAATCCAAAGGGAGTCCAGATCTAAACTTACAATTTCAGATCTTGGCTTAAACACAAAAGCCCTTTCTTAGATTTCATGCAAAGAGGGTTTTAGGTGGAAATGAGCCAAGGAATGGCCTAATACCTACAGGGAGTGCTTCACAAGGGTGGATCTTGAATTCCCACGAGTTCTTTGCTTCCTCTAGCTTGCTTCCTCAAGTGTTCCCTTCACCAAGTCTTTCCTTCAAGCTTAAACCCACTAAAGATCATAGACACACACGAATCAGAGTTTTAGAAGATGAGGAGCTGTAAAGGGAAAGCTGGGGGAGGCTAATGACCCCTTTAAATAGGGCGCATGGCCCCGAACTTGGGGTTTCCTCTGCCAATGTCTACTCGTCGAGTGCCTTCCTGGACTCGGCGAGTAGGTCATTAAACTTCGCGGACTAACCCGCTACTACTCGACGAGTAGGGAAGCCAACTTGTCGAGTAGGTCCTCCAAAACTTGAACAAAGCAATACTAATATTAGTACCTGAGGATCAGGGTGTTACACTTGACATGATCTATAATCGGCTGATACTCCTGAGGATTGGACAGCAAAATGTTGATGAGGAGTATCCAGTCGTGAGGGTTGAGGTTCGGTAGATCAGCCAGGGAAAAATTATGAACCGAGCCTTCGGAGCCTCGGGTCATTTTAAATTTGACATTAACGAATTTCCCTGATGAATAAGGCTTCAGTACCTTGACAGTAGTAATCTTATGTGAGCTCCAGGTCAAGTACTGTGGCTGAGAAAACTCCAGATAAAACTCTAACAGATCCTGATCCACCTTCGGGTCCGGAGAAGGGATGACATCAGTTGAGTTGAAGCAGTGAAAGATAAATGCCTTTCGAGTGATTGGCATGTCAAAATGCGCATCCTTCGAGTTTTCAAGACCGAAAGACATAACCGGTTTGAGCCAAAGCGAACTCGGTTCATCTATGGCTTCTCTTTGGAGCGAATTAAAAGTCCACTCAGGAAAGATGGACTTCTTTTTCTCCAGGAGCTCTTTTTCCTTAAGCTTTTTCTCCAGCTCAACTGTATCCTTCTTGATCTTTTCTTCAAGCTCTTTATCAGAAAGTTTCGTCTTTAGAAAAGGATTAGAGGGATTTTCACCGATGTATCTTCAAATACCTTATCATCAACTTCATCATCTTCACCAATCTTCTTTTTCTTCTTCTCCTTTTTGCTGCCCGAAGCTACATTATCCTTCGGTGCAACAGTTGATTTGGGTTCGGGAGGAGGTTGAGTTGTAAGACTTTCCACCTTAACTTTTTCTTTTTCTTTTTCTCCCCCTTGTTTCGGCTGGCCAGGAGGCACCGAAACACCTTCAATCCTACTCAGGATCTCTAAAGCAGGTCTGAGTTTGTCAGCCAAATGTCGTCGGATGGTAATAGTCAAAATAGAGTCATGTGCATCAAGAAGATGAAGTAGAATGGAATGAACGTCACCTACAGAGCTTCGAATTACCTCCCTTTCAGATTTTAAATCATTAAGCTCGGTTGTTGCATTGCGAATCTTGAGGTATTGCATTTTCAGCTGAGAAGTACGCTTGTCTAACTCATCCATGATGCGATTTTCAACAGCTAGTTCAGCTTCTAGCTGAGTCAAGCGATCATTGACATTATCATGAAGTTTAGCATTTGCAGCTTCAATGGCTTTTCGATCAGCTTCGAGATTGGTCCTTTCACTTTCAAACGAACGTTGAAGATTATCAACCGAAGCATTCACGGTCTCAGAATTCTTTTTAGTAGCAGCTTGCAGAGAATCAAGGAATTGCTTAGCCTCAGATATTAGTTTTTCGACTTTTGCAGTCGCTTCTTGGCATTCCTTCGTTGAAGCCTCAACAGCAGACGAGGCCATCTGACATTGAGAAGTGGACGCTTCAATAGCGTTGGCTGTAGCAGATAGAGAAGCTTCATGCTCCTTAACAACCGAAGAGAATAGTGCCTTAAGATCACCTTTGGAGTAAGCACCAGTTGAGGAGGAAGAAAGTAACTGATCAAGCTTCTCAGTAACAACTTTGAGGTGGCGCTTGGTGACAGGAGCATCATCTTCGTCATCACTTTGAACTCTGTAAGGACTGAAGTAAGTGGAATCAAACTACATGTCCTCGCCCCCAAGAACTGTGTTGGTGTCAGTGGATTGTGTAGGAGATAGTGGTTTGGTAGTGACAGGAGGTTCGGTTGTAACTGGAGGTTCGGTTGTAACTGGAGGAGTGGGTGCTGAAGAACGAGCCCCCGTATCACATACGTTGGTTCGAACACCAGTAGTGGTGGTAGTTGTAGCTTCAGTAAAAATTGGAGCAGAAATGGGAAAAGTAGTTGACGGTTGAGATGTAGTGATAGGAAAAAAGGAAGGATAGAAACAGGAACAGAGACTGGTGAAGGAGAAGGGGCTTTGGAGCGAACAAATACCTCTGTTGTAGGCGAGCGAGGCGGTGTATCACCACGTGCCGAGCCCTCATCTTCTGAGCTTTCGCTGTCAGATTCACTTTGAATAGGTGTGGGTTGGGTAGGTGGCACATACTCTGAGTCAGAATCACTTGAAGATTGAAGAATTAGTCGTCGAGCTGGTTTCT
Organism: Lactuca virosa; assembly: GCF_052849685.1. Taxonomy (NCBI): domain Eukaryota; kingdom Viridiplantae; phylum Streptophyta; class Magnoliopsida; order Asterales; family Asteraceae; genus Lactuca; species Lactuca virosa. The sequence goes on from NC_136433.1 coordinate 22,650,967, forward strand.
TGACTTTCTTCGGCTTAGATTGAGTTGGGATTGCTTTCTCTGACTTTTGCTTCCTGGGTGATTGAATTTTGGAAACCTGACCCCCTTTTTCTCCCTTGGTTGGTTTCGTGACCCTCACCTCCTTTTGTGCTTCTGGTTTCTTGCCCCTCTTCGCAGGTTTGTCTGCTTCCTCAATAGAGCGAATCATAGCAGGTGTGAGTTCCCTTGGGCCCGAAGAAGGATGCTTCTTGTACTCTTGAATAACTTTTCTTGCTTCAGACACGCAAGCATACATCGCTTCTGGGATCGATCCAATGAAGGAATACTTGGAAGGATCTGTGACAATGATCTTCGTGGTGTGAAAGGTTGCGATAGAGGAAAGAAGAGAGTCTGCCATGATTGGAACATGGAGACGATCCATTGCCCATTATGTAATAATGGACCAGTACCTACCACATGAAATCTCTGAATGTCGTGATGAAAAAGACAAACTTTAAACCAGTTGTTGTCATATGACTGCCCCATAGTCCAAGGTAACCCCATGATACAGCCCATAAAGCATAGTCATAAATGACTTGCTTGTTCCGTCTGATCCGGCGCTACGCTCTGAGAGTCCTTTGAAAAGAAGAGTGAAGAGGCCGTTCCATTGAGGTGGAAGGCAAGACATCTTGAATTTGGTAACTGTGGTTAGGGTTTCTGTGTACCCCATTTGGTAGAACATGGAGAACAGTTGACCAGTAGTAATCGAGTCGGGGTTTACCAGAGAGGGTTCATGAGCAAGACCAACTAGGGCACAGAAGTGATTCTTAGAGATGGAGGTCTTCTCGTTATGGATTTCAAAGTGAATTCGCTCAGCAGTCTTGTCATAATAAGCATTCGAATAGATGTCTGAGAGGCAAGACATAGGAACCACTTCCACTTTGGTAAGAGCAACAATAAGAGGTGAGTATTTCAGACATTCGACGATGTTCAGCATGTAGGAATCATGGAGAAAGGGTGTAAGATCAATGATGAGGTTTTGTTGGGGCTTGATGGTAAGAAGGGTGGAGTGAACGGAGGTATCTTGAACTGAAGATGATTCTGCCATTGACGAAGCTTGAGAAGAAGAAGATGAACAGTGAGAGAAATCGCCCTTTTTCTTTGAGAGAATTTGCAAGTAATAAAAGAGTAAAGAGGAGCATTACAAATCCTTTTATAGGTAAGAGTAGGAGAGATAAATATCCGGCTGAAATCTTTGCTTTATTTGAAACCGTGCTGGATGTGATGGAATGAACAGTTGGCAGCCCCTATAATGACGCAGGAGAGAGAAACGGCGGTTCACTGTTACGCGTCTTTCCATATAAAGTGCCTTTTTCAATCGTCAAAACGCTTGGATAATTGCTGACTCATCCCAAAATATTATCCGAAACGTCAACCACATAATTCGCAAGAACCGTCATCAACTTTATCTGTATCAATCACCACAACGCCTTGTAAAAACCAAGCTGTGAAAATCAACTTGATTGGAAAGAGAACCAGATGTTAGGAAAATCAAAGATTTTCGTGCATAGAGTGTGAATGATAAAGAAATAAAGCAAACTTTTTATGGGTATTTGTGATGTCTTGTTAGACACAAAGCGACTGATTCCGGGCACGAATCTCTTCCTTCAAAGTCAAGAGAGACTTCAAAGTGCTTGTGTGGTTTCCCGTTAAATAACGATCAAATACTTGTTAAGAAGTATTGAAATGCATCTTTTTAATTCAAGCTATAAAGGGTGGCTTTCGCTTCAATTCATGATTTCGGTACTTGATGTAAGACCGAAACTGAACGAAGTACTTGTGAGACGAATGTGGTCTGTTGAACAAGTAGGTGAGATATATGTATAAGTGGTTAGGAATTGAAATCTCAAAAATAAAACAAAACTGGACCTTTTGGGAAGAAACGTCTTGGTGTTAGACAATTTCATAAAGGTCTTGCATAAAAATGAAAAAGAGATTTCAACCGGTAACAAGCTAGATCTTGAATATTAAAATTCACCGTTAATTCCTTATGGGTATTGGATTGTGGGTCTCACTCAGCACATAGTGACACGAAACTAAGATCATTAACACAGATTTTTGTATAACCATAAACCTCAGTGGTAAATTCTGAGAGTCTCAAGGGTTACATAAGTGAGATGAAGTGTAATGAAGAATAATGATATAGGTGGTATAGTTAGCGAAAGTACCTCTGCTATAAAAGAAGGACCAAGAAGAAAACTCTAAACTCAATATGAGAAGAGTAAGGTAGCTCATGATTTAGAGTGAATGTAACAGCCTAGTTTGGGAAAACATGATTTGTATATATCATGTTACTAAGGCTTCACTCAAAATCTGTAGAGACTTTAGGCAACATGCAGCAGCATGCATCTAGGGACACTTAACTAATTTATAGAAAACAGGTTATACTTGTTTGAGCTTCACCATCGAGAGTAACATTCACACAAAGGAAAGCATTAGATGAAAAAAAAAAAAATATAAGTAAAAATATTTTTGTATTTTGTGAAATTTTTTAATAAAACAAAAATAAAAATATTTTTGGATTTTATGTAAATAAAAAAAATAAACAAATGAGTATTTAAAAGAGTGTACAAAAGAATACAATCAAAATTCCTTACTATGAAAAATAAGTGAACGAGTTCAGAAGGACTGAACCCGAAATAGATCGAGCGTTCGGTTCATTTCGGTTCTTGGTTTATCCAAATACGAAGTAGACTGAACCCGAAATAGATCGAGCGTTCGGTTCATTTCGGTTCGCTCTATTTTGCTTCTTACCATTATTGAAGCGAAGACGATTTTGGTACTGATTCTGCTTCCATCATTCCTAGGCCTTGTAAGATTTTGTTAAAACTTACTTCAGGTAAAGCCTTATTGAATATATCTGCCAGTTGATCAGTTGTCCTTACGAAGTGAATCTCCACGTTACCATCTTCCACGTGATCTTTGATGAAGTGATACCTCAGTGCTATGTGTTTGGTCTTCGAGTGTTGCACTGGGTTATGACAAATCCTAATTGCACTTTCAGAGTCGCAATATAGTGGGATTTTCTTCATGTTCAGCCCATAATCTCGAAGTTGACTTTGTATCCATACAACCTGAGATGTACATGAGGCGGCAGCAATGTATTCGGCTTCTGCCGTGGAGAGAGAAACACAGGTTTGTTTCTTTGATTGCCAGCTGACCAATTTATCATCAAGAAATTGGCATCCTCTAGTATTGCTTTTACGATCCAATCCACAACCACCTAAGTCAGCATCTGAGAACGCTTGAACAAAGAAACCTGAGTTGGATGGATACCATAGACCGAGAGAGGAGGTTCGCTTCAGATAGCGAAAGATGTTTTTCACGGCTTATATATGAGGTTCTTGTGGGTTATCCTGGAATCGGGCACAGTAGCAAACTGAGAACATGATGTCAGGTCTGCTAGTTGTAAGATACATTAGAGACCCAATCATTTGTCGATAAAGCGTCATGTCAGCGGCTGGCTTCTCCAAAGAAAGTGTAAGCTTTGTCCCAAAAGCCATTGGAACTTTCACTTTGGATTCTCCCATCATACCAAACTTAGCAAGCAATGTCTTTGTATATGCCTCCTGATTGATAAAAATGCCTTCGGGTCCCTGTCTAATATTTAAGCCAAGGAAAAAGTTAATTGGACCCATTGAGCTCATCTCAAATTTAGTTTCCATCAACTTCCTAAATTAAACTATTAAGCTGGGATTCGTGGAGCCGAAGATGATGTCATCAACGTAAATTTGGACTATCATAAGGTGGTTACCCTCTCTCTTACGAAAGAAGGTTGGGTCAACTGAACCTTGTTTAAATTTAGACATTTTTAAGAATCGAGTGAGAGTTTCATACCATGCTTTGGGAGCCTGCTTTAGGCCATATACCGCTTTGTCTAGGATGTAACAGTGGTCTGGATGCCTTTCGTTCACAAAACCTGGCGGTTGCTCAATATACACGGTTTCTTCAAGTTCTCCATTGAGAAATGCACACTTTACGTCCATTTGATAGACTTCAAAGTTTTTGTGTGCAGCATAAGCAAGAAAGATTCGAACAGACTCTAATCTTGCAATAGGAGTGAAGGTCTCTTCATAATCAATGCATTCCTCTTGGCAGTAGCCTTTTACAACCAACCGAGCCTTGTTACGAATCACATTCCCCTCCTTATCCATCTTATTTTCTGAATACCCACTTGAGACCGACAACCGAAGCATCTTTTGGTGTTGGAATTAGACGCCATACTTTATTTCTTTCAAACTCGTTCAGCTCATCTTGCATGGCTTGAACCCAATCAGAATGATCAAGAGCCAAATTCACAGTCTTCGGTTCAACTTTGGAGACAAAAGAGTTGAACATGCAAAATTCTACTTGAGAGAATAGTGCAGCTTGTTTCGCTTTGATCTGTGATCGAGTTAATACCTTTTCTGAAGATTCCCCAATGATTTGACTTTGAGGATGATCTTTGGTCCATTTAATGAGAGGAGGGTAATTTGGATCACAAGAGGGATCCAATTATGCATTAACTTCTTCTTCCAATTCTGATAGTGTCTCATCGTCATGGACATTTATATTCTCCCCCTCGAATGATGACTCTATTTCAATTTTTGGATCAGAATGTTTCTCTTCGTTTGGACTTTCGATTGAGCTAGATGATTGAGACGTTGCATTCTCTCCCTAAAATGAAGGACCTTGATCCTTCGGTAGAAACGAACCCTCTCCCTGGACCGAAGGTCGGTCACCGGAAGGTTCGCTTAAGTCAGGCCTCTCGGTTGCCTTTGGTTGATCAGCAGCCATTTTCTGTGCAGCATCGTCAATGATTTGCTTCAGACTGTCGACTTTGTTATCTTTTGCCTTGGATTCAGAATCGATAGCTTTTTCAGGTTCATCGAAGAGAAGCATATATTGCTCAAAAAGGTTTGAAATAGGGGTTGTAACTTGACTGGTCTTTGGAAAGATTTCCTGCATTGCACCTTCAGTTGTTTTCATCTTCTTGACATAGCTATCGTCAAAAGTGACATAGTATGTCTCTTCAATCTTCTTAGAGCGCTTGTTCAGAACTCTATATGCCTTCGAGTGCAAGGAGTAGCTCAAAAATATTCCTTCATCAGCCTTAGCATCAAACTTGTTTCAATTTTCTTTTGAGTTGAAGACGAAGCATCTTGAACCGAACACATGAAAGAATTTCACATTTGGCTTGCGATTGTTCAAGATCTCGTAAGGAGTAATAGAGAATCGCTTGTTTAGATATTATTTGTTCTGAGTGTAACAAGCAGCAGCAACAGCATCAGCCCAGAAATATAGAGGCAAGGAAGAGAAGCTTAGCATAGTTCGAGCTGCTTCGCACAGAGATCGGTTTCGCCTTTCGACGATTCCATTCTGCTGTGGAGTGTATGGAGCCGAGAAATTATGAGTCGTTCCCTTCTCAGCTAGAAAATCTTCGAAACCCTTGTTCTTGAATTCCAAGCCATTGTCACTTCTTACGTTACGAACCACTTTCCTCAGTTGAATCTCTATTTGCTTTATAAAAAGTTTGAGCTTAGGAGTAGCCTCTGATTTTTGCTTCAAGAAAAACACCCATGTAAAGCGAGAGAAGCCGTCGACGATAACCAGAATGTACTTGTTCCCACCAATGCTTTCAATAGAGGAGGGACCACATAGATCGATATGCAACAGCTCCAATGGTTCGATCACCTTTGTGTTGATAATAGAAGGATGACTTTGTCTACTTTGCTTTCCCATTTTACAAGCTGCACATTGATTTTCTTGTCGAATTTGAGAACTGGAAGACCTCGAACATGATCTCCTAAAACCAGCTTGTTGATATCCTTGAAATTAAGATAAGAGAGTCTTCGATGCCATAACCAGCTTTCGTCTGAGTGAGCCTTCGTTAGTAAGCAAACTGCTGGTTTCCCTCGAATTGGATTGAGGTTCAAAGGGTACATTTCCCCCTTTCGCTTCGATTTCAACAGAATGTTATTTAACTTCTTTTTGACTATCTCTGAGCCTTCATCATCAAACGATACCTTTAGTCCGGTCCCAACTACCAGCTGTGATACACTAATAAGGTTGTGTTGCAGTCCTTCAACATATGCGACCTTTCTTATTGAGAAATCACCATTCGTAATCATTCCATAGCCTTTGATAGTTCCAAACGAATTGTTGTCGTACTTCACAATTCCACCATCCTTAAGAGACCGAAATTCTCTCAGTTCTTCCTTTCGCCCTGTCATGTGACGCGAGCAGCCACTATCAATATACCATTCTTCGTCAAACTGCTCGTCACGCAAAACCTGCAAAATATTAAGCAGATTTAGGAACCCAAAGTTTCTTGGGTACTTGTGAGCCTTTTACAGGACAGGGAATAGTTAGAGAAAAATCAACCAAATAAGTTCTTTTAATTAGAGTTGGTTCATCCTTTCTTTTTATTATAAAAACATTAACTTTGTTTGGCTTAGATTCAATAGACATAGGGATTGAGATTTTGACGTCTGCATTCTTTTGGATCTCTTTCGGGTATTTATTATCTTCTGGAAAGAGCTTTCCTTTCCCTTTAAATCTTTTGAAGGACGGGAATTAGAATGAGAATGAGAAGAATAGGGTTTAGAGGCGATATTGGATCGATGATTATTACTCTTCCTTGGTTGAGAACGGGAACACTCTTCTCTTCTATTCGTCTGATTGGACTTGGAACCGAACCCATCCTTTCAGTTGTTATTGTGTTGAGGACCGAACCCATTCTTTCGGTTGCTTACACTCTGAGGACCGAAACTCTCTTTTTGGTTCCTTACCTCCCGTGGACCGAAGCTTTCCTTTCGGTTCCTTTCATTCCAAGGACTGAAACCTTCCATTCGGTTACTTCTTGATTCTCCTCGTGACTTACGCGTCCTTTCATACCTTACGTAATGAGGATTTTGAGATTTCCAAAACTGTTTTCTTTCTGAGAGATTCTTTTTGTATCTCAGATTTCGTTGGTGCTTTCGTTCTACCACCTGTTTTGGATTTTTATGAATGTTGGCCCTTTTCTTTGGAACTTGAGCATGGCTTTCACTCTTTGACGAAGATGTCTCACTGGAAGTTATCACTGGTTCGCCCAAAGATGTTTTGGTGCCACTTGTGCTTGGCACATCATATCTTGCAGGCTCATTAAGTGGTTCCGGCACGTACCTACCCTTCACTCTCCATGAGGTTTTCTGAGATAGACCTTTTGTTTCGTCAGCGTTATCTATTGGTGCTGACCAGAAGAACTCTTCACATCCGGCTGCATTATCTTCTTCTACCATAGCTGTCAGTTCTGCTGTTTGTTGAGGAGTGATTCCTTGAACTGTGTAGACCTGATTTGGAGTGGTTTGAACCTTTTGATACACCACAGCTTTTGCCTTGAGAATTTTGGTCTTGTCTGTCGATGAGCGAGCAAACTCAACAGAGTTTTCAGAAATCAGATTTTTGCGAGTTTCAGGTTCGCTTTTGACAAATTTTGAACAGTCAACCACATCCTCCACAGAGATTTCACTCATGTCATCATCCTCATTAAGTTCAGATGCATTTTCAACATCAATTTTATTTTCTGAACTTAGTTTGGCATTCAATGAGTCAAATTTCTGTACAGTTTCAGTTCTTAACCTCAATCTATCATTTTCATCTAATAGATTTTTGAGCATGTCCTTATGGTCTTTGGACTTTATGTAGGACTCTATTTTGTCAAGACCAATTTTGTAGGCAGGAGAGACTTCGTCAGAAGATACAACATTTTCACAGTTGTAAGCTTCGACATCGACTTCATCCTCCTTTAACTCAAGGAAGGGTAAAATCATGCGATGTATCTTCTTTCCTATTTCACAATCAAGATGCAATTGAGTGATATTAAAATAAAGTATTTTAGCAATTAAACAAAAAACATTTCGCTGTTTTAAAAGCTTAAGATTGTCTCGTTGCAAATAGATTGATTCATCCTTAGACCTAATTAACTCTTTCTCCTTCTGCTCAATCCACATCCTCCTCTCCTCACTCTTCGACGATATCCTGCTAATTTGATCAGTCAGGTTAGAGTTTGTGACACGAGTTTGGGTAAGACTACTACTTATACTAGAAAATTTAGATTTTAAGCTATTCAGTTCTTTTTCATAGTTAGTAACAGGTATTTTAAGAGAATCAAGAATATTTTGTACCTTCTTGATCAACTCATCACATTCGTTGATCTGTGTACTGACAAGTTTGGCAGCAAAACACCTGTCCTCTCGCTCCTTCTCATCTTCCAGCCCACCATCTGTTGTATATCCTCTCATCTGAGATATTCCTTCTGTCACCATTAAACACCTTCCTGCAGCATGTTCTTCTTTCACCAGCATCGCCTTGCCATGAGTAGGTTTTCTTACTTCTTCGTCCTCCGAATCCGTGGACCACACTTCCACTCCACCGAATTCATCATTGTTACCTGTATCCTGTACAATTAAAGCATTCATGGTTTTATTGTTAGCAGTTGATTTTCTTTTCCTGATTTCTTCCAATTTTTTCAAGAGGTTCGCTTCCTCATCTTCCTCATTAATCTTTTCTGCCTTTTTCTTTAGCATGCAGTCCTTGGCGAAATGATTCTTGCCTCCACAATAATGGCAATCAAATCCAGAGTCACCACCATTATTTACCTCTTTCTTGGATTCTTCTAACTTCAAACCTGTCTTCGGTTCATCCTTCACTTTTTCAGAACTGTAACTTCCCTGCCAGTTTCGGTTCTTGTTGGCTGGGAACTTTCTTTTGATGAACTTTCTAGGGTTGGAAACCATCAGGGCATACTCTTCACCGGTTAGATCATAGTCAGCAAAATCCAATTCTTCTTCTTCAACAACACTTTTCCCTTTTGAAACAAGAGCTAACGAACCCAAACTAGAAACCACATTTGTTTCCTTTGAAACTGCACTCTCATGGGACTTCATAATTCCTACCAGTTTCGCTAAAGAGTATGATTTAAACTGTTCGTGTGCCTTTACTGTAGACACAACTGCCATCCATTCGGATCTAAGACCGTTCATGAAGGTAACCTTCTTTTCAATAACCTTCCTTTCGATCCCGTGCTTTATCATCTTACTTAAAAGATGATTAAACCTATCAAAAGCCTGAACGAGTTTCTCTTCGGGCTTCTGTTTGAAATCACCAAATTCAGAAAGCAGTAAGGTTTGAATTGAATGTTCCAGCTCTTCATCAGTAGAATATAATTCTTTCAACCTATCCCATATCTCTTTTGCTGTAGCGCATGAACTCACCAATCGAAATGTGTCTGATTGTAAAGCAAACCTAATCATTCTCAAGGCTTTGATGTTGCATTAAAACTTCTCCTTCTCGTCTTGAGGAATATCTTTCACATCATTCATGAGCTGATTGTACTCCTTTTGAGTTTTAACAATCCTTGAAGTGCTTGAGTGAGCGAACGGACCAGCTGTGATTGCTTCCCAGATCAAGTACCCATTATCTTCTGAGCCGATCACGTAATCTTCGAAGTGGTGCATCCAAACTTCATAATCCTAAGTATATAAGATTGGAATCCTTGTAGTCGATCCAATACTTTTAGAGATGTTGATTGAATTAGTTTGTGAATCGTCCAAAGACATTGTGATGATCTTTGATCGATAACCTGTTTAAGATCAGACTTGTAATTTATCGTTAGAGTTAGATCGACAATTAATGAGATACGTCAATATGGAATGACGGCTCAATTAATATCAATCAATGCGGAAAAACCCTAATAATTTCTTCAACATAAGAGATGTGTATGAATTACACAGCCTCCTGCTCTGATACCAATTGATGAGAATTAATCTCTAGATCGTTTAGATCTTTCACAGGTATGTTAACAAAGAGCAAACAAATCAATCACAAAAACAATTAAGAACACAAAACAGAACCAATATGGAGCTTATGATTCAAATATAGTCACGCCTCAGCAGAGCTCGATGAAGAACTTCCACTGTATAGGCGAGCTAGGGTTTACAATATGAATCAAAAGGAAATTATTAAAAGCGTTAACCTACTAAGGATGCATGCATGCACCTTAAATACTAAAACCCTAGATTAAAATAATGCACGATTGGACAGGCCCAAACCGGCTACAAAACTGGGCTAAGGACCGAGCCCATGACGCAACACTATAACCCCAGCAGAATGTATACGCAAGGGTGGTACATAATCAAGGTTCTACAGGTTTAGAATTGATGATTCTGCTTTAACTTCTTTTCCTTGTTTGGATGTGAACTTAGAGAAGAATCATTTATTTGACTACTTTTTCAGTCTTAATTATATACGACTCGTATACCCGAGACTGTGATTGATGAACCAGGTATGAGTTCTACTACGAACTTCAGGACGGAGACTGCCCAAGACTGCGAGTGATCGTGCTTCCGTGAGAATAAACTTAGAAGTACCTATCTTTTTCCTTAATTCATAAGTAATCATACTTTCTTTTAGATCTTCACGACATCTAATCCACCCTAAGGTTTTGACGTCATAATCAGTATGAGTTAGTTGAGTCTACATCGAGCCGACATCATGTGCTTTGAGAAAGTAGTTCGTCCTAACCTCCCTAAACAACGAAACTCTAGTTATTTACAACGACGAATCAAGTACGAACCTTCTCACCATTTCGTGTATGCAAGCTCAGAAGTGCTTACGAAAGTAATGGCATACAATCCTTGCACACATCATCGATACGAGCCAAGAAGTGAAAGGCATTCAGAACATTCCAGAAGTACGCGACTTTTCCACCACAGCGCCAAGTCGAGTTTCAGAATCGACTTAGTTCCAGGAGCTACCCCAGTAGCCAAATCGCCTTATCGTCTAGCTCCAGCTGAGATACATAAACTTTCCAGTAAGCTTAACGAGTTTCTTAGGAAGGTTTATCACCCCAGTGAAGGCAGACAAAAGAAACAAAGTCGTACCCCGATAGTGAAAGGTTCGCTGGAATGTCATTCGAGGACCTGAATACACTTGGGAGCACGAAGATCAGATGAAACAAAAGTACCCGCACCTCTTTCCCTAATCCACAAATATTTACCTTACATTTAATTTCGGGACGAAATTCCCTCTAACGGGGGGATGATGTGACAACCCGAAATTTCAAGCCAATTTAACGAATTCCAGTCGAACCTTGTAACCCGTTTTCAGTTAATAAAATATCTTCGAAAATAAAATGTTCAAAAAGTCTCAATTGGGTTGTCTAAATGATAGATATCGTTTCAAGGTTTTCAGAGATATCCAGATCACTCGAATCCGAGTTATAACGAAGAAGTTATGACCAACCGAAGATTCGTGTAAAACCCGGTAAAACCCTACTAAACGTAAAAACGTGAAGTTTCAATAAAACACTTTTTAGACTTAAGTATCTAAGTGAAAGTCAAAGATATCATTAAACCGTAAACATACATAAAAAGAACGCCCAAATCTGACTTCATATGAGGAAGTTATGATTTTTCGAAGTTTCGGACATAGCAGTAGACAGCTAAAAACTCGAAATCGAGATCGAGCGACCTTTTGCCAACATGACCTAAACGAGAATCGAAGATCTCATCAATGGTATTACAACGGTAAAAAGTCTGACGAAAACGGACGTCGGATGAAGAAGTTATGGATTTTTAACGGACTGTTCCTGTCCCGGCCTGTTAAAAACATATAATTAAAAATAAAATCAAAACCAGCCGACGAAGTCTAAATGAAAGTTATAGAGTACATTCTCACCTACGAGTGCATATAAAGAACGCAAAAACAGAGCTCATATGCGAAAGTTATGGATTGTTCAAGTTCGAGGCACACAAACCAAGAGGATTTACGCCCAGCGTACCCTCGTACGCCCAGCGTACTCGGGTGCTAGGCCTCGGTCCGTCCACGTCGCTCCGGGTCCCATCCAATGCTCCGTTCAAGGATGCGGTAATCCATGACGCATGTGAACACCCAGCGTAACCTCGCTGGTACGCCCCGCGTACGCGAGGGTTCCAGCCCCCTTATAAAAGGGATGCGACAGTTCCGGGCAAAATGGCTCATTTTCTCTCCTTCTCTTGCGATTTTTCCCCGTTTTGCGTGCAAGAAATATCCCAAAGCCCCGGTATTCACATCCAAGTTCCGAAGGAAGGTTTTACGCTCCCGATATTCCCGAGAATCCCGAGAAATTTGCTTTCTCCTATCGAAGTTCTGCTCGGTTTTCGTCTCACCTTCTTCAATCTATCAAGTGAGTTCATACCCCTACAACACACACTTCAAATACATTTTAAATGCTTTTTAAATACCTTTAAGGGGGGAAATACAAGTACACACGCGGTTATCCTCCTGTGAAAAACATCGATCTTTTGCTATACTTTTTGTTATATAATAAATAATATGTGATTTATAACTATCATGTGAAAACGTTCTCATACAACATATCACGATAACACTTTGTTCCTTTTGAAATGAAACATGTTGTTATATAGTTATCAAACACTTTATTTATATTTTGAGTATAAATGTTCAATAATGTAATTACAAATGTTATACTTTACATACAAAGCCGACACTACACTAGGGTTTATCATACGAACGAATCATACATTTGGAAAAACTATAATAGGTATAGTTTACTAGATATTCATGAGATTTTACATACTATAAGTACTATATCAAGGAAATACTTTCATATACAAGAACAAATGGACTTTTCATACGTATATCTTTTGATACTAAGTTTTGTGAGACATTCAACTTTGCATACTTTCAAGTATGCAGTTGAAGTCCTGTATTATATACTATAATCTATTGTAGGGAGAGTGTGATACTTGTGTATAGATCTATACGGGATTGACAATCCCGCACCTAAGCTGTTAGCTACACTTAGACCGGCAGGTCTGGGGTGACAAACGTCATAACATTCCAACGCCTGAAGAACGTTGTGACAGGCAGTCTAGGTCAATAGCATGGTTATAAAACTCACATGGAGTATTAAAAACACGTTGATTTACGGGGTTATCAAATGCCTTAGCGATTTTATACGTACATAAATCTACTATTCTAGGCATGAAAAACACTATTACATTACAGTTTTGAAACTTTTAAACTACCACACACTTATGGAAAAGTATTGGATTTCTAGAGGCAAACATTCAAAACAGTCGGGTCTTGGTAGAAGACTACTTTTATACTAGTAGGAAATATGGGATTTTCTAGGAGTTTTCAAACATCTACAAACAATTTCATTCGAAATTTATTCAAACATTGACATTAAATACTTATGAACTCACCAACTTAAATGTTGATCTACTCTTTCAAATCTACTTGTATTTCTCATGGATTCAGTAATACAGGTAAACATCAGCTTTACGCTAAGGCGTCGGTTTAAAACTCATTTTGTCATCATATTGTAATTTGTTTTGAAACAAGTATCTTTCAACAATGTAACTTTTAAATTATATATATATATATATATATATATATATATATATATATATATATATATATATATATATATATATATATATATATATATGATGGTTGTTTTACTTTCTTTACTATGTATTCAATTGTTGCGATACTACATGAAGTCATCCGCCCTCGAATGTTTCCGCCGTTCTGGTTTGGGGGTGTGACACTTATGAACTCACCAACTTTCTATGTTGACGCTTTTCAAAATGACTTGTATTCTCAGGAAACCAGTAAGCAGACACTCGAGCATGGATTTTGAATATTTTTTTTGCATTATGAGTTTTACATTTCCGTCGTTTTCGTGTAGCATTTGAACAAATACAAATTGTAATCTTTGAAGATTGTAAACTTAATGTGTGTTGTTTGGTTGCTATGTTTCATTTATATCTAATTGTTTTGATACTACACAATGACGTCATCCGCCTCCGAACATTTCCGCCGTCCTGGTTCGGGGGTGTGACAAAGTTGAATTCATTTATAGGGTATAGTGTCTGCTTTAGTTCATCCCCAATCCATATTATCCTATAACACCTGCATTATATTCATAATCCATTTAGAATATTTGAAATTGTACAAACTAAAGGAGTTGAAATTATGAAATTAATGATATAAAGGGATTTAATTACCATCTAGCAAGAGTAAACTAAATGAGTGAAATTTATGAAAGGAATAACATAAAAGATTTAATTACCATGCAGGAGTAGGTTTTGTTTCATCATTCTTGGCAAATTTTCATTTGGGAACACTATAGTTTCTAATAAAACAAAAAAACTACAACTTTTAATAAATCAAATAACAAATAGTATGAAAAACACTATAACTTTTAATAAAATAAAAAAAAAGTACATCATTATAACATTTACATCAAACAAAACTTATTAAACACTTATAAATCATTCAAAATGAATATTTAGAAATCAACATGCATTTGATATATAGAAACATTGTTATAATAAATTTGTGTTGAATTAACCATTGATGCAACAAAACTTATTTGTTTTAGCTATTTCATTTTGAATAACAAATTTTTTCAAACATATAATTTTTTAATCAAAACTTACTTATATACTATTAATATAGCTACAATGTGTATAATAAATATGTGGAAAATAAAAAATTATTGCACATTAATAACCATAAGTTTAAAAAACTTTTGAATGTAGTGTAAAATATTAAGGCAAATTACATTAAATTTGAAATCATAATTACATTTAAATAAAAAAAACTATTGAATTGTAGTGGGAGTTATAAAGTCTTGCTTTGTTCCCAATAATGTAATATAAATATTAACAATTGTGTGTTATAAAAACAATATTATAAGTATTTATCATTGAAATAATAATTTTTATATTAATTTGTAACTAATATTATAATAACTTTTAGTATACGATAAGAAGGATATAAAAAGTTGTGTTTGAATCAAATTGAATTAAGTTTTTGATTTAAAATTATTTTAAACCATAGGCATTTTAAACTAATTTATAAATATTTTTTATTTCCTATATTATTATTATTATTATTATTATTATTATTATATATATATATATATATATATATATATATATATATATATATATATATATTAAAAAGGGACCATACTTAGGAACAATAAAGTTCTGAAGGTTTTGGCAAAATAGGTCCCTTGTTTATGTACATATATTAAAAAAAAGCATCCATTTTCTGCTTTGGGTTTTTTTGTCATTGTCCATATTTTTGCTAGACACGTGTTGTTGTGTTTTTGCTTCACTGTTTTCTCAACTAATGATATTCGGATCTCTGTAATTGTAATTTAACCTCTCATCCACCGCTTCTTCTCAATTCACAAAACTTTCAACCTGTCGGCGATCCAGTTTCTTTCTTCCACAGCTCCCTACAATTCTCCAAACCTTCTCCTCTCTTTCTTTTGAAAGAAATTGACACATAAATGCCACAAATCGAACTTACTGTAGTTCTGAGTTCTCTATCCCTCTATGATAAGCGCCACCAGCGCAGAAGTGTTCAATTGAAGCATCGATTAACGAGATGATGGGACCAGATCCGAAGGAACTTCCAAAGGATGTTATTTCTAGGGTTTTCTCGTCCTCGCTTAACAACTCCTGTGAAATTGTTTCTCTTCCTGATGATAAGTTTTCAGGTTATGTTGTGTTTATTCCTTTTCCACCTCCAACCAGCTTGCCTTTGCCTACTTTTTCACTCCAACTAAAGCTCAGTTTCAACGCGGAGGCGGCCGCAACATGATCCGGTGTCGATGGCGAAGCTACTGATAGCCTCCGACGCCTTCTCCGACTTCGGTAATTTGATTAAATTGTGTACTTTTGTTGCTGCTGTTCCTTTATGCATGCCACTGTAGTACATAACTAGAAGGTATAAAAGAAGAAAAAGAAAGGCTATATTTTGATGCTTTTTCTGATCTTCTTCTACACTTTTTCTAAAGACAAAACTGCACAAATGGTCCCTGTGGTTAGCTGAAAATTGCCACTTTGGTCCAAAAAGGTTTGGACTAGCACCAGAGGTCCAAACTTTTCATTTTGTTGCGAGTTTATCCCAGTTTTCTATAAAAATTTTCATAATGACTATTTTACCCTTGGTACTTTCTTTTTCTATTTATTTATTTATTTAAATATTTATTCTGATTAAAAGAAAATTAAAAAAGAATATTTCTCTCTCTCTCTCTCTCTCTCTCTCTCTCTCTCTCTTTCACACACACACACTTAATACTCAACAATCCAAATACCCCATCATCGATCAAAGCTGTTGCTTCCTCCCTCCGCCGTCCCCATCTCCCTTCACCTTTTTTCTCATCGAAGAGCATCAGAACGACACACAACAGGCAGTTGGGAACGCTACCTGCCACCACCATCTTAACCCACCTCCTCCTTCGAATACCATAACCCCTCCATCACCGGTGTCACCTCTCACTGTCTTCATTCGTTGTTCACAACCGAAGAAGAGGAAGAAAGAGGAAAAGCTGTCATCGATCGATGTTGTCGCCGTGAGTTCAATCACCATCGGCTGTCATCGCCGCCTCCCTCTCCCTCTCGTTTTCTTCTTCTGGTTTTTATTGAAACATCATTCCTAATTTGGGGATCTTTCTAGGTCTTGATCTAGATCACTCTATGATTTTCTAATTGAAGTGTGTGTTGGGTGGATTATGTTTATTGTTTAAGTTGCAGATTAAATGAAAAGAGACAAGGAAAAAGAGACCGGGGGTGTTTGTGTTTGGTCTGTCAGTCAAACGAAAAGGAATGGGTCTTCGATTCCCATCTGATCGGAGACGAAAAGGGATCGAAAGCAACAACAGTCTTCTTTCTTTCTTCCTTTCCTGATTCGCTATAAAGCACGAAGGAGGAGTCGATTTTTCCGACGATTCAAGCCTTAAATCGGGGTTGTGGGGGTTGAAAAGGGTAGTAACAGCCGGAAAGGGTGCTTGTGGTGGTGTTTCTTGGCAGAAGGAGGAAGGGAAGGGGATATGGAGGTGGCGACAATGGAGAACCGGGAAAACATCACTGGTGATTCTAGTTCTTCGATAGGGGAAGGAGACGAATGTGATGACAGTTGCTGAGAGGCCTATGAAGGGGTATCGGGATAGTACAACAACAATTCCGGGGGGTTTTAACAGCGGGTGCTCGTTGGAACTGCTTTTGATTCGAGTTTGTTGTTGTTTGGTTCGGTTTTTGAATCTGCATCTAGATCGATTTCATGGATTTTTTTCTTATTGCTTTATGGGTGTTTATCCATCTAGATCGATTCAAGAATCCAAATAAAATTTTTGTATTATTATCTTTTGATAATTCAGATTTTTAGGGTATTTTCCATTGTAATGTTCTAGGTGATGACGAGAGAGAGAGAGAGAGAGAGAGAGAGAGAGAGAGATTTAATTTTATTTTTTATTTTTTATTTTTATTTTAAATCAAGAAAACAATTAAGAAAAAAGAGAAAATCATATTAATAAGGGCAAATCCGTCATTTTGAAAAAAATCATAACAAATTGGACCAAACAAGCAACAAAATGAAAAGTTTGGACCTCTGGTGCTAGTCCAAACTTTTTTTGACCAAAGTGGCAATTTTCAACAAACCACAGGGACCATTTGTGCAGTTTAGTCTTTTCTAAATTAAAAATGAAATTGTATGATTATTAGGGTTCTTGTGACTCTTGTGTAATTTCCTGTAATCTGTTTTATCTGCCTGGGTTTTTTTCTTGGCAGTACACAAGACTAATTTTCAATTTGTAATGAAATGTTGTTTCAATATTTCCTTATTTTGTTAATCTTGTAATGATCTCAAATTTATGACTGTTTCCTTTTTGAGGTTCAAATTAAAAATGATATGGTGTTATTTTTATACGTATAATTATACAATCAGTATGATAAACCATAAGTACAAGCTCCATTTAATGAAAGATATATTGTTTAACAAATCAACAAAAAATTATAACTTTTGGCTGACACTTTTTCAATTAAAATTTCAAATAAAATAAAGTAACTTGATTTTTATTGTTAATTTTTAATGTCAATCATCTGGAAAAAGTTTTTTATTGTAACATCCCGACAACCAGGTATGAAATTTTAAGGATTTTATGCATTTCATGAGACCTACTCGACGAGTTGGAGGCCCCAACTCGTAGTGTAGAAGCTAAGTAGGCCTCGTGAATTTTAGAACCTACTCGACGAGTTGAGGGTTGTGTATGAAAACCCTAATTTTTAGGGTTTGCATCCTATTTAAGGACCTTATAGTTCATATGCATCCTCTCTCATCGTCCCATTGCCCTCAGAAATCCTATTTTGTGCTTCATACCTCATTGTGTATGTGAGAGAGCCTGGAAGTGACTTTTGGTAATCTTTTTGAAGGAAACTCAAAGATGGAGGAGCTTGGATCGAGAAGAAGGCTATAGATCTGACATCTACTCTGTTTTGGCAACCAACTTGAGGTATAAAGTTGCTACCTTGACCGCTTCTTGCTTATGTCTCCTCTTATGAATGAATATGGTCATTTTTGGTGCAAAATGGAGTTACGCTCGGGTTTGAGCTTGTCATGAGGACATGGTTTCAGATCTGGACTCCTCTAGGCCTCCTTAGGCCTAAAGACTCATGCTTTATCAAGCTATGGCCATCCTTCATGCCCTAAACCTCTTATTAAGATTGTTTGTAGTATTTTAGCCCCTTAATGTCATGCATGGACGTAAAGCTTGCAGCTTTACATGGTATCACAGCCTTAGAAGACCAAATTTATAGTTTGGAGGTGTTAGGCTGGTTGAAAAACAACTGGAGTAATTAAGAACAAGAAAACTCGACGAGTTGCATAGCCAACTCGCGAGTTGGATTGGATTTTCCCGTTTTCCAGGATTCTGAGCGGACTCGGCGAGTTGATGAGATAACTCGACGAGTAGTTAGGGTTTTTCCAGTTTTCTGAGTTCTGAAGGAACTCGACGAGTCAGTATAAATCTGTAATTTTTTTGTATTATTAATGTATCAAATACGTATTTTTTCTTGTCATATTATTCATATATTAAATAAAAATTGCTCTATATAAATGTATTTCTATATGTAAAATCTCACACAAAATACATATTTTTTTCGTATATATTGTATAAATTCACAACATATACATTTTTAAATACAATTTAAATGTATAATTACATTTTTAAACATGTTCTTAAATGTTTAACAATATTTTTAAATGTATTTATATATTAAAAAAAATATTCATATATTTAAAATATATTTATACATTTAAAAGCATATGTATACTTTTAGAAACATATTTTTAGAAGTATAAATATTTATTCTTATGTTTTTAGAAATTTAAAACATCTAAACACGTAAAAATGTATGTATATAGGTAAAAGTATATTTTTTAAATGTATTTAAACCTCTAAAAGATATTTTAACCTTTTAATAATAATAATAATAATGATAATAATAATAATAATAATAATTAACTCTTCAATAATAGTCGCTAGATTTAAAAGATTAGAGTTTAATCATAAAAATAGTTTCCTGCTGGTAAATAACTTGGTTTCTATAAGGGGTGTCGAGGGTTCGAATCTTCGTGTCTCTTTATTTTCACTACACAGATTAATTTAAAGTAGTTTATACGTTATTTAGATATGATATCATTCGTAAGAAATACGTTGTCAAAAAGGCGTATGCCTTGGTGGAAAGATAACCATCTTAAAAAACGTGAGGTTGCCAGTTCGATCCTCGAATGGGTTGCTTTTGTATCCCCAGTCGCATTCATTTTTCAAGAATACAAATACGTACTGACATGGAAGGCACATAAGCTTCACGTCAGACACAAATGTAGTCACCAACACCTAAGCATGAAAGTCACCTGGAAACTGGATAAATGACAAATATGAACAAAAGGCTGTAAACGTGAGGCATAAAAGAACACAAAAAAGCTTCACGTCAGACACAAATGTAGTCACCAACACCTAAGCATGAAAGTCACCTGGAAACTGGATAAATGACAAATATGAACAAAAGGCTGTAAACGTGAGGCATAAAAGAACACAAAAAAGCTTCACGTCAGACACAAATGTAGTCACCAACACCTAAGCATGAAAGTCACCTGGAAACTGGATAAATGACAAATATGAACAAAAGGCTGTAAACGTGAGGCATAAAAGAACACAAAAACGAACACAAAAATCAACTTTGGGTAAAACCAAAACTTTCGTGCAAACTTAAAGATTTTTGTGGCATTAGCCCAATTTTTTTTGGATCCGCACCGATGGTATTTGACCTTTAATAACAAAACCTTTAGGATTAGACTTTAAATCAATAATAGGGTTGATAGAATAGGATTTTCCAGATGATGAAATCCAAGGAAGACGATTTTCCGGATAAAATCAACAACGTCGCCGGTGACGGCTTATTTGAATCTTCCAGATTACATCGGTTTCACTATACAAAAAGAGACAGTGGTGATTTTCGGGAAGGTGACAGACCAAAATCAAAACCAAATCATTTTCCATAGTTCTGTCTCCCATCATGATTGTAGGCATTTTCAACGAGAGAAGGGGAATGTGGTTGTCGATGCATTTCTAGTTAGAAATAGGGACGTGTAGTAGATGTGTGGTTGTCGGTGTTTCCAACAAGAGAAAGGGAAGCCATGCGTGTGAATAGACAAAATTGCAAAAATGGTCTCTGTGGTATGCAAATTTTTGGGGTTTTAGTCCAAACCCTGAGTTTTTTGGATTCATGGTCCTTTTAAAGTGATTTGTGTGCAGAATTGGTCCCTAGATTTAACTTCCGTTAACTTGTTGATGTTAACCCCCTCATGTGCCTCTCTCACATGAGGGTATATTTGTCTTTTCACTTCTAAGTTTGCCATTGAAAAAAATATGTAACGCTCTAAAAATTCAAACCAATTTAAACTTTTCAAAAACAACCCATTTTCATTAATTCATTACAAAAAGGTTTTCAATTCATTCATTATCAGAGTATTTCCCAGAATCACATCATAAGTACATAAAACATGAGGAGCGGTACGATCACGCCTTCGCATTGCCACGATCTCCTGAAGTACCTGAAACAATACACCGAAAACTGTAAGCCCGAAAGCTTAGTGAGTTACCACCAAAATACCAACCACAATACCATACACATATCATAACAAAAACACAGAACAGAACAGCCATGCACTTCGGGTCTACTGTGTGACTGGTCCGCCGCACCGAGCCTACAGTCCACCTGGTCCACCCTCCTGGTCTAGCCATATACATCGAGTCTACAGTGTGATTGGTCTGCCCGCACCGGGCCTTCAATCCACCAGGTCCACTCTCTGAGTCTACAGTATGACTGATCCGCCCGCACCGGGCCTACAGTCGTCCTGGTCCACTCTCCGAGCCTCGGTACGTCTGGTCCGCCCTCTTGGGGCCTACAGCCTATCCGGACCGCTCGCTGGGCCTTCGGGATAACCGGTCCGCCCTGGGTATGTTGGCCTACAGCACAAAGCAGGACCCGCCTCAACCCAACCCCAGTCTAACAACCATGTGCACATAAACATATAATCATATAACAATTCACAATTAATCAATCAATCTAGCAGATCACACACGTAGCACATCCCTACCAGGATACCGACCTAACCGGTCACTAGCATAGCATCATCCTATAACCCAGGATACCGACCCTAACCAGTTCTCTAACATATACCATCCTAACTACCAGGATGCAAACACAGCAAAGCAATAACATAACCAATAACTACCCGGATTTCCATCCGATAAAGGGACAGCCTTGGTGCCGTAGACCCTGTCGATATACTGAGGATAACTCACCTCACAACTGCTGACTGAAGAGATAAGATCACGCTGCTCCAACCTCCGACACGAACTCCACCACTGGACAACACCGAATTACTGAACTCAGTAAATATCAACAATTACCAAAATACCCCTGGAAGACAACTGGTCAACTCTTGGTCAAAGTCAAAGTCCTTAGTCAAAGTCAACTTCCTGACTGACTCTACTCGCCGAGTCAACCCTCTGACTCGTCGAGTCCCCATGCTCTGAAAATTCCCATATCGCGACTCAACTCGCCGAGTCGCCCCAAGACTCGCCGAGTCCAACAAACTCTGAGTTCCTTCATGGTCAACTCACCGAGTCATCCCTCGACTCACCGATTTACAACTCAACCAGAAAAGGTTGGGGTTCCATGACCAGACTCGCCGAGTCCAAGAACAGACTCGTCGAGTTCAAGGCAATCTTCAACAGACTCGCCGAGTTCCTGCCTTTCTTCATGCAACTCGTCGAGTAGACTCATGTGACTCGCCGAGTCACTACGCGACTCATGTCTAATCTCTAGTCCGACTCGCCGAGTCATCTCCCAGACTCGCCGAGTCCATACGTAATACCTTCATTCAGACGATCACAGGCCAATCCATTGCTTCCAATACATAGATCTGGACTCCTAGGGCCAGACCCACACGTAAAGTTTCCAACTTTACGTGCATGCAAGGCTCAACAAGCTCTACTCAAGCTAAAATGGAGGTTTAAGGCAAGGACACTCTCAATCAAGCCCCAAAGCTATCACTTTCCATGTTCATGAGTCAGGACTAGTCTAGATCTGTAGTAGCAACCACAAATCTGGACCCAATACTCGAAAAGAGGCTCATATAAGGCAATTTGGCCCTAAAACTTCATTCATGATCAATCTAAGCACAACAAAGTCAAGACAACAGCTTTTTACCTTTAATCTGATGCCAACAAGCAAGGAAATCAGATCCACTTCGCTCCACTATGATCCCACCAACTCTTGCTTCAAGTATCCTTCTTCTCCAAGCTTCAAAACACACTTAAATCCTTCTCACTCTCAATTTAGGGTTTAAAATCGATGGGGAAAGCTTCTGGACGTTAAAGGGGGTGCTAAAGAGGCTGGGGTGGGACTTTAGGTTCCTTATATAGGGTGCAAACCCTAGGAATTAGGGTTTCTCATTCCAGCACTAACTCGCCGAGTCTAGCCGCCGACTCGCCGAGTCAGTCACTTAGCACGTGACCAATCGTGACTCGACTCGCCGAGTCTATCCATAGACTCGCCGAGTCGATCTTCCTTATTTACACTAAGAACCCTGAACTTGTGTTTCTGAACTTGGGGTGTTACAATTCTCCCCCACTTAAATTAGGCTTCGTCCTCGAAGCCTGCTGCGGCACACAATTCCGGATAATACTCCCACAATGCACCTCCTGGTATCGAGCGACCCAGGTTCCTCCGAACACTGCTATCAAACCTCTATAAAGCCCAACTCATCCCTCACAGAGTTATGACAACTGATTCAAGCCGGCCACCGGCTTCTTTCTCCAATAACAACCCTTACTAACCAATGATCACCCGATGATACTTTCCTCACTCCAACTCACAACAATCACTCGACTCTTGCAAAGCTAGATATCACCTTGAACCACCGGGTCCTGACCCGGTACCAAGCTGCTACCCCTTTACTCAACTGACATATCCTTTATCGAACTCACTTCTGGGACTTATCCCGCTTTCCTTTCCGAATCCAACTCGTTTCTTTCCGAGCTAACAGGATGGCACATCCTCCAGCTCCTGAGCAACTCTCATGAGCTCTCCCTTGTAATCACATACGCATGTTGAACCTGCTCTAACATCCTCAGGGTGGAAAACCCGACACACTAACGATACCTCCAGACATCCCCGGGATGAATTACGACTACATACATCACCTCCTGATCACAACCATACAGAAAATCCAAGGCTCCCTCCTTGCATCCCTTCCGAACTCTTCTGGTTCTACACTACCGGAAATCCTTCCGCAACCTCAACAGACACCCACCCCGGATGTGTTTCCATACCACTGGTACAATCCCAGTACTTACTGCCAATAGCTGAAGCACCGTCGATACTCCACTTATTCCACTTCCTCCTCCTTGAAGTACCCACGCTCCCTCCGGAGCTACATGCCTTTCCTTTCCAGGAAATCCACTCAACGACCTTTACCGCACCGGCACGTGACACTAAGCTACACTTCACTCTACATTATCCATGTAGAGCAACTGCTTTTCTCGAACTTCCATATACTCTGAATCCGCTCGCAAGGACTCTCGGGTCCATGCACCGCTTTCCACTAACATGATCAATACTTGGGGACAGACCATATCAATTATCACCCCCTTGGTGACGCTTTTCCTCCTTCTCCTCGTACGATCTACTAACACATACAGAGTCTTCAGCATGACTGGACCGCCTTACCAGGCCTTCAGCCTATCTGGACCACTCTCGGAACCTTCAGCATATCTGGACCGCCCTCCTGGGCCTTCAGCCTGTTTGGACCGTTCCCCGAGCCTTCGGTCTGACTGGTACGCCCGCATGCCTTCAGTCTCCCCGGACCGCTCAGACTATCATACATCATCCCGAACTATCCTTCCTGGAAATCTCTCCCTGTACATACTGTTCTAGCCCTCTAGGGGTTCTGAACTCTAACTTCATCCCATCTACTCAAATCCCGGCCTAATCCCAGGCCTCACAACAACTAATCACCTTTTTCGCAAACTTTGGTCTGTATCCCGCCCCGTTTGCCTGTCACTCACTCATACTAGCCCACACTCTCGGCTGACTGAACATTGTTGAACCCAAACAGCTAATTAACCTCTCATGCTGCCGATCCCCCTGAGAATTTTCCAATTCTCCCCACTTAGAGCACTGACTACCAACCACCGGTGACCCAACCGGCATCACTTAAACAATCATACTCAACAAATTCTCTTATACTCGAACCGTTTCTGAAATGAGCAACCTCCACAAAATCACATTCCGACATTGCACATTATGAACTCTAAGGGAGTTTGACTCCCCGCTGAACATTTCTCAAAACACACTTGCTATACCCGACAACGGGAAGAGACAACCAAATTCTGACCATTAATCCCTTGGATGCTAACCGCCTACAACTCCTAGTTACTATCACTCCCAATACCAAAACCCTCAATCATGATAACCGACAAAAGGACGAAAGAACACAACACCATGAATCATACAAATGAGACTAGCGGATATACCATAATCTACAATAACCACAAGATAACAAGATATCAAGAAGGAAACATACCCGCGGCTGCATCCGGCTCTGCCCTGACCTCCTCTGCTATAAGCTGAAAAGCACGTCCCTTAGCCCTCGGGGGCTCTGCTCCACCCTGACCTCCACCCGTAATCCTCAAAGTGGCCGGTGCTGGAGCCTGCACCGGTCCTGCAGTAAGTTGCGGACAGCTGGCACTCATGTGACCAACCTTATGACACTGATAACAAATCCTTGCATCCTGAACCGGGGCTGACTGTCGACAATCCCTCGCATAATGCCCCTCTCTACCACACTTGCGGCACGCACCACCGGACCTACAAACTCCGGTGTGACCCTTCCCGCACTTCCCACAAATGCGGTTGCCCTGCTCTCCCAACCTAGAATCAACCGTCTTGGACCGTTTCGGCACCGGCTGCGACTGTGCCGGGGCCTGCCTCTGCTCTCGCACTTGCAACTCAATCTCCAACTCACGCCGCCTGGCGGCCTCCTACAACTCTAACAAGGTATCACATCGCTGCGTAGACACAAACTGTCTAATATCCCTCTTGAGCATACTCAGATATCGGGTCATCTGAGCCTACTCCGAAGCAAATTCAAGGCAAAACATCGCCCTTTCCGTGAAAATCTTGGTGATCTCCGTCACCGATTCAGAATCTTGCTTCAGCTCCAAAAACTCCTGAGCCAATCTCTCCCGCTCCACCCGCGGAACATAACGAGTACAGAACATGTCTCGGAACTGATCCCAAGTAACCGCAGCCCGCGGAACATAAGAGCGGCCGTACATTTTTGTATTGTAGTAAAACCGCGTTTATCTTTAGCATCCCATCGTAATTGGAAAAACTCATAATTACGTTCCAAATCTCTAGCTATACGTAAAAATAAAGTTCTACAAATACGAAAACGATCTTCGAATTTAGCTAGGTCGTATAAACTATCAGGGGCAAAATAATCACATACCAAAAGTTCATGTGCCGCCTCTCGATCCCGGTTGATCCATTTTCTGTGTTTCTTCTCACGGTGTGAACTTTCGCCTCTCTCATGAATCACGTTTTGTGCCGCAGACAATAGCGTGTGCAAAACCAAATCGTCATCAGAACCGCTATCCATTTTTTGTTGAATGTGTGTGTCTGATTTGAGAGAATTTTTGTGTTTGTTAAAAAAAAATTGTGTCAAAATAGATGTATATATAGAGAGAAATTGCGTGGTAGGTGTAATAATTAATAAAGTAATTAATTTTTTTTTATGGAATACGCAAGCCAACGGTCAAAAAAGAAATCAGCCAATCAAATCGCGTGTCTTCTCCTGTCTCCGGCTCCACGCAACAAACAACCCACCGGAAGGTGAGGCGGTGTTCACGCGTGAAGGGGGCTGACATTTCAGCTCCCACGCGTCCTTTCCCCCACCACTCCGGGCAGCCTTATGTGCAGAAGACACCAAGAAGTTCGTGGATCTTCTTTTCCATATCTTCGCTTTACCTCTTGGTACACTTGTCAAGTTCCCGAGCTCCAAAGAAATGGTGGGTTGCTTAGGTAAACTCAAAGAAAGCATTTAAACCCTTAATCAAACCCACCTTCAACCAGGTATAACCAAAGGTTACATCTTTAACTAATCCAAAAAAAGAATTCGAGGATAACATTTTTTTATGTACTCAAATGATGCTTCCACAGACCACGATAAGCCCTCTGCATCAAAAACAAAAACACTCTTCATGTCACTACAACATTAACACCCTATGGGGACGACAATTTTAGACATTATACCGACGACAAGTCGTCGCCATATGTCACACCCCAAAACCAAGAACGGCGGAAACGTTCTGGGGCAGAGGACGTCATGTACAGTATCATAACAATGCAAAGTAGTAAATAAGCAACAACATCATCCATTGCATTAATAGTATAATTTCGTACAAGTGTGTTCTTTAATAGTAATAATACACCAAAAATGAATAATCAAAATAAAAGACGAGTCTTGAAGATGCTCCGTCTTCTCAAAACCTGGTCATTGGTACTTGTCTACTGGTGACCTGAGAATACAAGTTATTTTGAAAGCGTAGATCAGCATTTAAGCTAGTGAGTTCATAAGTATTTAGTGTCAATGATTGTATAAGTTTGATGAAAATGTTTGTAATTGATCAATGTAAATGTTTGTATATATTTGAAAACTCCTAGAAAATCCTATATTTTCTACTAGTATTAAAAGTAGTCTTCTACCAAGACCCGACTGTATTGTATGTTTGTTCCTTTGTAAAAGTGAATGCTTTTCCCAAGTATGACTATCATTACCAAAATATAGTTTTATATTACCCTTTATGTGAGAATATTACAATTTGAATATAATGGGAAAATGTATATGTGTACTGCAGTATTATTTGTATTAATCACTGAAGTAATAACTACCTTAAAACCAATGGTTCAATTAAGGCAAAATGTGATATGATTGTTACCATACTAATATGACTATAACACGACGATGAAAGACGTCGGAAGAAATGACATTTGACACCCGTAGACTTGCAAGTCCCACTGTAGCGAACAACAAAGGTGTAGGATAGTCAATCCAGTATAGATTTATACGCAAACTCACGCTCTCCCTCCAGGAGATTCTGGTTACAAAACGTGACATAACGAAATGGTCGATGTGTCATCAAGTAGTATCTCGCATTATGTTATCTCTGAATCTTGTTATAGTAATAGTATTCTATGTATAGTATTCTATGTATAGTATCCTTTGTATAGTATTCTCTATTATAGTATTCTCTGTTATAGTATTCTCTGTCTAGTATTCTATGTATAGTATCCTTTGTATAGTATTCTCTGTTATAGTACTTGTAAATGGTAGTATTCTCCTAAACTATACCTATTATAATTTACTAGTAAGTTATGTATATGAATAGATGAATGTATACCTTTGCTACCCAAAGGTACTGAACTGATTGAATAGAACTTTTATGTCCACATACGTATACATAATATATATATATATATATATATATATATATATATATATATATATATATATATATATATATATATATCTAATATTTAGACGACCTTCGGATAACTAGCCGATACCCTAAGTCCACATCCAAACAAGGAAAAGGAAATAAAGCGAGCTAGTAGTCCTAAGTCCTTTAAACATTATGTATATAACTATACACATATAGACATGCTTTTGACAGTATATATAAGTTCAAAAGAGGTTTTGTAATACATTTAAAGAGTTTTGAACAATAGATAAATAATGACTTGATGTCAGTTTATAAAACGATTTAAAAGTAGTTTGTTTTGAAACACAGTTTGAAGCATATGAAATCCTTGTTTGAAACACAATTATAAATCACATGTGATTGATTATATAAGTAGCATGTTTTCTACTTGTATTCCCCCCCCCCCCCATAAAAGCATTTAAAATCATTTAAAAGATAAGTTTAAGGGGGTATGAACTCACCTGAAGTGAGTGATGCGAATGTAAGATCGGTAAAGGATGCTAAGTGTCAAGTGAAGACTTGAGCACACACGGATCCTATTTAACATATAATGACATATATATGCTTACAATTAGTGTTTATAACAACTAATTATGTAATGGAACAACCTTATGGACTAGGAAACACTCGTACTAAAGTGTTAAACCACATAGGGTTGCATATAAGGGGTGTAGGGCCTCTCATTGGAGTTTATGGCCCATATGGTAATAACCACATGAATTTACGGCCAAGGGGTAATTTCCCCATGATTTTACGGCCCTAAAATCATGGTATTAAGTACCAAGTTGTGATATAAGGTCTTACAAGTCATAATGAAGTGTTGTATGATCAAGTCTAAGCCTTAGGAATGAATGGTGGCACCATTGCACCACTAACTAGGGTTTACGGCCCAAGGACCATTTCTCCATGAGTTTACGGCCGTAAACTCATGGTATTTTGTACCATTTCAAAGTTTAACGTCCTTAGCTTATGTTGGAAGTGTTCTAGACTAGGTCCCAAGGCTTTGGAAGGGATTAGGGTTCATTTGCACCCTTAATTAGGGTTTACGGCCCAAGGAGGTTCCTTGGCCGTAAACACCTTTTTGATCTTGTTTTCTTGATGTTTTCTAGGTGTAAAATAGTTGATTCAAGTATAAAACAAGCTAAGACAAGAGTACTTACAATACAGAAGCTTGTAAGGGTGTTTAAGGCTCAAGAACACTAGTCTGTGTTCTTGGTGAAATGAAGAACACTTGAAGATCTATCAAATGAAGAGATTAATTTCATGGATGAAATCATGTACAAACACTAGATATTGAAGTATATCAACTAATCAAGGAAGAAAGCACTTACCAAGTTGAAGATCTAGTGAAGAACTCGGATGATACTTGAGAGAGAGAATGAGTTCTAGGCTTGAAAATGGTAAAAATGACATAAAATGACTAATTGTCATATTTATACCCTAGAGTTTACGGCCGTAAACTCCAAACTCTTGGAGTTTTGAGACTTAAGTGTTGTACAATTAACTCTAGAGTATACTTCCTCTAATTACCTCTGATGTATTTAAGATTAAAACACCCAAACTGACTCCAAAACTGCTAAAATTTAGTAGAAGTAGGTTTGACTTTGATTGAATGCAGGGTTTGTTATAAGATAGAAATTTCGAGTTGTCACACCATAGGGTATACAGACGACTTGTCGTCGGTACTGAGTCGTCGACATAGGTTCATCCTATTCCGACGACATGTAGTCGGTATAGCTTTTGTCGAAGATATTTTCGGAAAAAAAAGTTTTATTAATTATTTGTGGCAACGACGTGTCATCGCGACAGTTTTTTCACTGCTGTCGATTAAATACCTATAGCGACGACTTTTCGTCGTGATAGCCACCGGTTGTTGTTTTTTTTTTAGTTTTTACAGATTCTGGACATGACCATTCCTGCATTTTTAACCAATCTAAAAACTTTGCAGCATGTATCAATTGAAATACAATAACTAGCTACCATTGTTCAAATTCAAAACATCAAATTCAAGTTTAATATTACGATAAGTAGTTAATATTGTTCAAAATAATCATCATCATCTTCTTCTTCTTCTTCTTCTTCTTCTTCTTCTTCTTCTTCTTCTTCTTCTTCTTCTTCTTCTTCTATCCTTTCGGAAAATTGTTGAGGGATACTTCCTTGTGTGTTAGAGTTGAATAGAAAGCTCGGAAATGGTGGTGGTTGGAAATTCAGAATACATGCCGCCAATGATGCATTATATTGTCGCAAGTATTCTTGCATTTGTTGTGCATCAAATTGGGATTGAGATTGGGGTTGAGATTGGAACGATTTGGAAGTGGAAGGCCGTTTGTTTGGAATTAAACCGAAGTTAGTGGTTGGTCTCTTACCCACTCCGCGAGCATGCCTACGTCTCGTCGATCCCAAGGGCACGTTCTAAACATTCTTCCTCATTTACTTCTCCGCCTTCCCTAACCTCGTTTTGCATTTTCTCATATTCCCCTTGGGTTTTCTCCTAAAATAAAGAAAAAAATAAACATACGTTAATTAAAACAAACAACTAAATTTAAACATTAAAATAATAATAATATACCTTAAACAAAAAACTATAATTAATAATAATAATAATATATTTAAACAAAACATTCATTTCGTTTATCACTTACCTAATCTTCTTGTGCTCGACTTTTACACCAATATGAACCTTCTTTCTAGCGCATTTGTCTCCAACCCACAATATGCTCTGGCTTGAGTCCCATTTGATCCTAAAATAAGTGAAAAACAATAAATATATTTATACAAATGTTAATAACAATTTTAAATAAAACTAATATATTTTTATTACCTCTAAATAACGTCGTTGAGCATAGGATCTACATTCGTGAGCACTTGTGTGCGGAAGTTTCGACCTAGTAACTCTAATTTTAACCGACGTGTGTCTATATTAATCAGTCAAAAACAACAAATCAATCATTTTGTTCCAAGCTTCGACGGTTCAATCAGTCGGTGGACATCTTCTTGCCCTTTCCACATCACGATATCCACCAACTCTATCAAAATGTATTTTAATCTGATACTTGCGCTCACGATAAGCTCTTTGCATATCTGCTCGGATACCCGCTCGAACGGGTTCCCACAAGTCTATTCCCCGATACCTATCAAGATCAAAATAAGTCTGCAAAATGAAAAACATATTTAATTAGTAAAAAAATATTTAATAACTGTAAAATAAGTGTAAAATTCAATACATATAAAATATATTGTATACTTACTTCTAGCTCAGGATATAAATCATCTTTGTACTTAGTAGGAACACGACGCCAAGTATGATAATGCAACGGTACCTCTGATCCCACCAAATTTGAGATCAATCTAACAAACATTTGCCCGTTGTCCCCCACGAATCGATACGTTTGCCCAGAGGTGTCAATTCTCACAACCAAAGGCTTACAATTGTTATTTTCATACTCATCATACAAATTTAAGTTTCTCCCTTTGTCACGCACATTCACATTCTTCGCTTGTGCTAGACTTACATATAGAATTGGAAATTTAGAAATTTAAAACTTTAATATACCTAATACTTAAGAATTTCATGTAACTTACAAGATTGGCAACCCGATGGTACACCGCATGCAACCCTGTGTCGAGGTTTATCCCCACCGTCTCCTCCACGTCCCCTCGCGACTTCTGCCATCTGTTTAACAAATATTATAAACATTCAAAATATATAATAAAGCTACTCATAAATAGGCAACTTTTGAAAATTTAACAAATTTTATAAGCAATCAGGATATATAATAACTATAACATACTGTCAATCAGATTCATCACTAGAACAATATACATATACAAAAGCATCATCACTGTCATAGTTTTAATTATTTATTTCTTCATCTGAAGAGTACGTATCACCATCGTCATTGTCATCGTTAATGAAATCATCATCGTTTATAGTAGGAGCAACATTCCTCCTAGCAACCACACTTGATTCAGCAACTTCACCTAAAGTCGTCTGCATAGGAAAGATGTCTAAGTCGACAACCAAGGTAAAATCAGTTGATTGAGTGTCGTTCACGACATCTATCTCATTCACAACACCGATACTTGGATGATTCCAAAGTTCTCGATGATGAAACTCTTCCACAACTCTTCAGTTATTGTTTTGACTACGATCTTGGCGATAAAATACATGTTTAGCTTGTGTGGCTAAGATGTATTGTTGATCATCATACCACATTTTACCGACATACCATTCATGACTGGTATCGATAACAACCATATTATTTATAGTCTTTAAACGCCCATTACGTAATAACGCATTGAACCATTTACCACGAAAGAGTACAATTGATTTACCATATAAATAACGCAACTATATGACCTCCTTTAATTGACCATAGAATGGTGTACCGTCTTCTCCGAATGTAACAACACCACTATTTTGAGTAGAGCATTGGAGATCACGACTATTCACAACAAATCGAACACCATTTACTATGCACACAGTGTAAGAATATGCATGCAACATACCATATGCCAACGCCTTTAATTCGTCAATACAGTCCGAAGGCATATCTTTTTGGAGACAATAAATCTGTAAGGAAATATAATATTGTATGTTTAAGTAATAAATTAGTTTTACATTATAAATATATAACATACTTACCTTTTCTTTGAACCATGAAGGAAATTCCATTTTGAAATCACTTTCAGACAATTCTGATTTGAATTCACTGAATGTGGGACAGAACAATTAGAATAGTTAAAATATATTATAACACTATCAAAAATGTAGCTTCTCATCTCATTTTCATCACAATTGTTTAGTACAAACGAATGCAATGATTTTTTGGTCTCTTTACAAAGTTCAACGATTTTCTTAGCCAACATTATTCAAAATTGTGATGAGAACACAACAAATTGCCTTTTTGGAAGGCCGGGATCATCATTTCTATCAGCACAATTGAATTTAGTTTTGTAACGCTCTAAAAATTCAAACCAATTTAAACTTTTCAAAAACAACCCATTTTCCTTAATTCATTACAAAAAGGTTTTCAATTCATTCATTATCAGAGTATTTCCCAGAATCACATCATAAGTACATAAAACATGAGGAGCGGTACGATCACGCCTTCGCCTTGCCACGATCTCCTAAAGCACCTGAAACAATACACTGAAAACTGTAAGCCCGAAAGCTTAGTGAGTTACCCCCAAAATACCAACCACAATACCATACACATATCATAACATAAACACAGAACAGAACAGCCATGCACTTCGGGTCTACTGTGTGACTGGTCCGCCGCACCGGGCCTTAAGTCCACCTGGTCCACCCTCCTGGTCTAGCCATATGCGTCGAGTCTACAGTGTGATTGGTCTGCCCACACCGGGCCTTCAATACACCCGGTCCACTCTCTGAGTCTACAGTATGACTGGTCCGCCCACACCGGGCCTTCAGTCGGCCTGGTCCACTCCCCGAGCCTCGGCACGTCTGGTCCGCCCTCTTGGGGCCTACAGCCTATCCGGACCGCTCGCTGGGCCTTCGGAATATTCAGTCCGCCCGGGGTATGTTGGCCTACAGCACAAAGCAACCCAACCCCAGACAAACAATCATGCACATAAACATATAATCATATAGCAATTCATAACCCATCAACCAAACTAGCAGATCACATAACATAGCACATCCCTACCAGGATACCGACCTAACCGGTCACTAGCATAGCATCATCCTAAAACCAGGATACCGACCCTAACCAGGTCTCTAACATACACCATCCTAACTACCAGGATGCAAACATAGCAAAACAATAGTATAACAACAACTACCCAGACTTCCATCCGATAAAAGGGCCGGCCTTGGTGCCGTAGACCCTGTCGATATAGTGAGGATAACTCACCTCACAATTGCTGACTGAAGAGATAAGATCACGCTGCTCCAACCTTCGACACGAACTTCACCACTGGTCAAAACCAAATAACCAAAACCAATAATTACCAAAATACCCCTAGAAGACAACTGGTCAACTCTTGGTCAAAGTCAAAGTCCTCAGTCAAGTCAAACTTCCTGACTGACTCTACTCGCCGAGTCTACCCGCTGACTCGTCGAGTCCTTATGCTCTGAGAACCCCTCGCAACTCAACTCGCCGAGTCAACCCGATGACTCGTCGAGTTCCTATGCTCTGAAAACTCTCATGTCTCGACTCAACTCGCCGAGTCGCCCCAAGACTCTCCGAGTTCAAGGATCTTTGAGTCCTTTCCTGTTTGACACACCGCGTCGTCCCTCGACTCACCGATTCGCGACTTAACCAGAAAAGTTAGGGTTCCACGACCAAACTCGCCGAGTCTAAGAACAGGCTCGCCGACTTCAAGGCAATCTTCAACAGACTCGCCGAGTTGTTCTTCCAACTCGTCGAGTTCATGCACGTATTCATACTACTCGGCGAGTTCACCCATGTGACTCGCCGAGTCCAGCCGTGACATCTTCATACAGACGATTTCAGGCCATTCCATTGCTTCCAATACATTGATTTGGACTCCTAGGGCCAGATTCACACGTAAAGTTTCCAACTTTACGTGCATGCAAGGCTCAACAAGCTCTACTCAAGCTCAAATGGAGGTTTAAGGCAAGGACACTCTCAATCAAGCCCCAAAGCTATCACTTTACAGGTTCATGAGTCAGGACCAGTCTAGATCTGTAGTAGCAACCACAGATCTGGACCCAATACTCGAAAAAAGGCTCATACAAGACAATTTGGCCCTAAAACTTCATTCATGAACAATCTAAGCACTACAAAGTCAAGGCAACAGCTTTTTACCTTCAATCTGATGCCAACAAGCAAGGAAATCAGATCCAATTCGCTCCACTATGATCCCACCAACTCTTTTTTCAAGTATCCTTCTTCTCCAAGGTTCAAAACACACTTAAATCCTTTTCACTCTCAATTTAGGGTTTAAAATCGATGGGGAAAGCTTCTGGACGTTAAAGGGAGTGCTAAAGAGGCTGGGGAGAGGGTATTATGTTCTTTATATAGGGCACAACCCCCGGGATTAGGGTTTTCTTCATACAACACCAACTCGCCGAGTCCACCCATGAGACTCGCCGAGTTGGTCACTTAACACGTGACCCGTAACGCGACTCGACTCGCCGAGTCTATCCATCGACTCGCCGAGTCGACCTTCTTATTTACACTTTTAGCCCTCCGACTATACTTCTGAATTTCCGGGATGTTACAAGTTTTCATACCCTCAAGATACATAGAGCAGAATGTCAAAGCTTCGTCTGCAACATAACTCTCTGCTATTGAACCTTCTGGTTTGGCTTTGTTTCTGACATAATTTTTAAGTTTTTTCATATATCTTTCAAAAGGATACATCCATATCATGTGTACAGGACCTCCAAGAATGGCTTCATCAGGTAAATGAAGAATAATATGAATCATTATGTCAATAAATGCTGGAGGATATATCAACTCAAGATTGCATAATATCTTCACCACTTCTGTTATGGCATTTCTCATGTCGTTAACATCCAATGACCGTGCATAAATTTTTTTAAAGAATGTACACATGTCAATGATTGTTCTTGAAACATTTGGTGGGAGACATTCTCGAACCTCTATAGTTAGCAATCGTTGTATGAGGACGTGATGATCGTGAGACTTCAGCCCAACCAAATTTGATTCAATATCATTAACCTTCTTCTTAAAGTTCAATCCAAAACCATCAGGTAGTCTCACTCCTTTAATGAATTGACAGGAAGGTTGTCGATCAATTGGTTTGAAAGAGTAAGAAGCATGTGAGAGTATTTCTTTCTTCTTGCTTTCTTCCTTGTTGTGTTTCTTCATCTTCTTGACTTCTCTTTTGGCCATTGATCTGGTCGAATGTCCATATTTTTCAAGTCAACTCTTGCTTATTTTCTATCTTTGCTTCTATCGTTCATAAGTGCAGTATTCAACACACTCTCATTCACATTCTTTGAAACATGCATAACATCGAAATTGTGTTTTAGGTCGAGGGAAGACCAATACTCAAGCTCAAAGAAGATACTTCGTTTCGTCCAATTCAACTCTCTCTTTTTTCTTTCATCCTCACGCTTTCTTTTTTTACCCCCATAATCAGTATGTTTCCCTGGAATTCGATTAGAGAGACAATTTACTTGCTTTAATATAGTTGCATTACTGAATCGTCTAGGACGCGGTCTTGTCTCATGTTGACCATCAAACAATAGACTCTCCCTCCAGCTATGATTTATATTCAAGAATTGTTTGTGACTAACATAATACATCATGTTAGTCACATAAATGAAAGATGTGTCTTCGTTACTAGTAGGGCATGCTAAATAACCTTGACCACACCATCTAGACATACTGCCACGTGCTGGGAAATCATTTATAGTCCATAACAACATCACACACATATTGAATACAGTGTTGGTTGATGCATCTCTCATTTGGACTCCTTCGGCCCATAACATTTTCAACTCATCCACCAAAGGCCTCAAGTAAACATCAATGTCCTTTGCGGTTGATCTAGGGCCAAGAATCAACAAAGTTAGCATGAAAGAAGACTCTTTCATACATATCCATGGTGGTGTATTGTAGGTAGTCAATATAACCGGCCAAATACTATAATTGTTATTAAAGTTTCCGAATGGATTAAAGCCATCAGCAGCTAAACCTAGACGAACATTTCTAGATTCTTTGGCAAACTCTAGATATCTCTTGTCAAATTCTTGCCATGACTTCCCATCTACCGGATGATGCATCATACCATCCGTTGATCGTCCAGTAATATGCTAAATCATATCTTAGCTGTGAATCTGGAACTATACATCCGTTGGAGCCTTGGGGTCAAAGGAAAGTACAACAACACTTTTTGTGGTATTCGCTTCCCCTTTGTGGTTGTATCCACCTATCTACTCTCGTTACAAATCGGGCAATTCTACATGGAATCATTCTCCTTCCAAAACAAAGCACAATCATATTTGCAAGCATGGATGGATTGATATCCTAACCCTATCTTTCTCAACTTTTTCTTAACTTCATAGTGTGAAGTTGGAATCTTGTTGTTCGGGAAAGCAACTTTTAGCAAGTATACAAGTTGGTCAAACGAACTATTTGTCCATTTATTGATCACTTTAATATGCAACAAATTTGCTAAAAAGTTTAAAGAAGACATCTCACAATCAGGGTATAACTCGGTATCGAGCTCCTCAAACAAAGCATCAAATTATGGGTCCATGCCTCGTCCTTCATCATCTGTATTTTCTTCATTTGTATTTTGTTCCGCCATAACATCATCAATTACATCAAACATCTCATTAGTTGTTAGAATGTTTATCAAAGTCGAATTGTAGCCCAAATCCGAAACATGACGTTTCTCACCGTGATGATGTCATATAGCATACGATTTTAGAAACCCACGGTCATGTATGTGGGCATAAACCGTACTCAACAACTGTCGATACATATTCACACACTTTATGCACGAACAACGCACTTTGTCTTCAGAGTCAACATGTTTCCTAGCAATCTTCATAAAGTTTTTAAGACCTTCCAAGAATTCTGGGGACGTTCGGTTTTCACGAATCCAACTTTTATCGATCATCATTATTGTTTCGTTATTAAAAATTACATTGTATACATAGTTAAATAGTATTTTGGCAATATGTGAATGGGTATTGCATGACTTTTTGTTTCAGAAAAAAATTGGACGGAATGGATAGAGCATTCACAACTATATAAAGAAATATATACCCTAGAAGTAAAAATCGGACGAAATTGATAGAGTATTCACAAGGGTAGGCTTCTAAACCTACTTTTTGAATACCTTATCTCATATATGAATGTGTTTTGCATGAGTGTTTGTTTGAGAAAAATCGGCAGCATTTCCCCTTGACTCCCAAGTATAGAAAGAAATATATACCCGAGGAGCAAGGAGAAAATGACAACAAATTTTTATTAAACAAACAATCATGCAATACACACTCACATCCTAAATGAGATAAAGTATACAAAAAGCAGTCCCAAAACGGGGACAACCCGAAATTAATTTCTAAATCAATTTCGGGCGGGTATTTCTAGGCTCGTGATGATTATAAAGAAGAGACGTAAACTAAAAATCAATGAGTCAATATACTTTTATAGCAATGTACTTTTATTAGTTTGTTTAAAGCATTCTATTTTCACTTCTCTTTCATATATATATATATATATATATATATATATATATATATATATATATATATATATATATATATATATATATATATATATATATATATATATATATATATATATATACACACATCTTATTTTTTCAATTATAGCATTTTACTTTTAATATTATTTTGTTTTTTTTTGTTGTTTTATTATAACATCGTACTTTTAATAGCAACGTAATTTTATTATTTTGTTTTAAGTTATAACTATCAAATAGAAATGAAAATAATTTGCTTTAATAAACAAGCTAAAAAAAGTATGTTGCTATTAATAACCTTTGTAGTTTAAATATTTTTTTCTTAATAAACTTTGTTCTTAGTACTTTTATTAGTTTAAATATTTTTATATTTTGTTTTATGTTGTTATTAATAACCTTTGTTCTTAATGAACGTATTTTTATTAGTTTGTTTAAAGTATTCTATTTCACTTCTTTTTCATATTTATAGTATATATAGCATCTTATTTTTTTCAATTATAGCATTGTACTTTTAATATTTTTTTTTGTTTTTTTTGTTTTATTATAACATCGTACTTTTAATAGCAACGTGGTTTTATTATTTTGTTTTATGTTATAACTGTCAAATAGAAATGAAATAAAATGTTCTCATAAATAAGCTAAAAAGAGTATGTTGCTTTTAATAACATTTGTAGTTTAAATATTTTTTTCTTAATAACCTTTGTTCTTAATAAACGTACTTTTGTTCTTAATAAACACACTTTTATTAGTTTAAATATTTTTATATTTTGTTTTATGTTGCTATTAATAACCTTTGTTCTTAAAGACAAACAGTTTAACTTAAAAATTAAACACTTTATCACTTCATGCACTCAAACTAATAAACTAAACAAGTGACACAAGCATATATATTTTACATTTCATACATAAAATTTCATAGCAACCTAAACAAAAAGCACAATCATACATATTTCACAATCATACAAAATTCCGAGTTCATATAAACCTTAACAAGTAAATTAACATTGTATACATACAATTTCAATTTCATATGTACCTAAACAAATTTCAATTTCATATAATATTTTAATCACAATTTCAATTTCATATAACATTAACCAAGTAAATTAACATTTTATACATACAACTTCAATTTCAAATAAACCTAAACAAACAAACAACATACATATATCAAACAAACAAAACAATATACCAAACAAACAACACAATCATACACATACCAAACAAACAACACAATCATATAATCGTACAAGGATCAATTTCAATTTCAATTTCATATAAACTTATACATATATACAATTTCAATTTCAATAAAAATTAGAAAAAAAAACTAACATGTTTCATTCATCTTGCTGTGATGACACAATCCTACATAAACGATGTCGTTCCACTTTTTGCTGAAACAAAAAAAATAAAATAAATAAAAATCTATGCCGACGACATGTTGTCGGGATAGACATTTCACGCGGATCGCCACGTGGCATGCCGACGACATGTCGTCGGTTTAACTTACATAAAACTATGTCGTTCTAATATTCTGGATCATGGAATAAAAATAAATGAGAAATAGATTTATCGATACCTATCCCGAAGACTAGTCGTCGGTATAGATTTTCAAAATACCGTGAACAATTTGGTCGCTCCCACCAGACTTGTAGCAATGACATGTAAGGAATCTAGTCAAAGTTTGCAAAAAGGTATGGCGACGACACGTCGTCGGCATAGCTAGACTTGTAGCGATGACTTGCGTCGTCGGGATAGGTGTCATCACAATAGCTCCGCATTCTTGTAGTGTGTGTAGCTATGCTCCAGGTTCAATACCCTTTGATGGGTACGGGTTTTGTGGTCTTAGGCATGTGAGTGATCATCACGACGCTAGGTGTCCGCATTGTGATGGTTTGATGAATGTCCCAATGACGTTCTTTAGGTGGCCTAGTAATGAAGAAGCTACGGTGAAGGAGACTGTTACTTATATGGTGATGGATGACCTTTTAGTCAAGCCAATGTCCACTATCACAAGCATTACTCACATCAATAACTATGGTGTGAAAGGATTTGAGCCAGCTTGAGGAGATAGCATTGCCTTTTGGAGAAGACGAGGTAATAATTTTGTGTTCTTTTTTACTTGATTTACACAATATTGTGTGTATTAATGTGAATTTTGTTGTTTGGGGGTTGGTAGGCATTTGAGCTCTTGAATCTCGTGTTCTTTTTTACTTGATTTACACAATAGTCTTGCTAGCTAGCTTTTGAAAACATTAGTTATCTTTTTTTATTATATATGATTTTTATGGCATTGTTCTGGATTTGATGTTGTTTAATAGGTTCTTATTCCAGCTCTTGATTGATTATATACCTCTTTCCTTGATTTTTTGGTCAAACTAATTATTAAAACACATACTTTTGTTGGATTCTGTCCATATATGTGAATATGTATGCAGTAGTAAGTGTGTGATTAACGTACAAAATACATAAAATTTGTATTCTTTTTAACAAAAATGTATATAATATACACTTTTTGTGCATAAATATATATAATACATATTTTTACATTATTTGCAGATATTTGTAAATGGAAGCTAATTCGTAAACATGGTGG
Organism: Lactuca virosa; assembly: GCF_052849685.1. Lineage (NCBI taxonomy): Eukaryota > Viridiplantae > Streptophyta > Magnoliopsida > Asterales > Asteraceae > Lactuca > Lactuca virosa. The sequence goes on from NC_136433.1 coordinate 22,691,706, forward strand.
CGGATCTAATATTTTATATAGGTGGGGGCACAAAAATATATTCAAAAACCAAACTTTTTTCGGCTCGGGTCATTCTATTAACTAGTGACTACTAATTACAAATTCTAGAAAAAGGTATAAAAGTCATTTGAGTCGGGAAAATAGCCAAATAGAAACAAAAGTTAAGGGATGATTTTGGGAAAATACTGGCAATAGACAAAAAATGAGGAGCAATTTCAAAATTTAGACATAAAAAATGCTATTTCCAGGTATAGACATGCATTCCGCGGAGGTAAGCTTTGAGGAGCTCCGCGGAATCACTGTAGCTCCATGGTGTGGCAAAATCGTAAATAAATCAAGATATTAAAAAAAGGGAGAATTTTATATATACCCCTCTTAAACTTCAAAATATCATATTTGTCCAGCTTAATTTCTCAATATCATATTTATCCTTCATAAACCTTCAAAATATCATATTTGCTCAAATCATTTTTTATAATGTTTTTAATATTTTATAATAATTTTTTATACCTTAGAATTCTTATAATAATTAAAAATGTTAACCATATTATCCTTATATCTATGATAATGGAATGTGAACTTCTAAATTGTTGGAATGCCGCCCTTTTGACAAACAAAAAGGTTCATCTTCAACCCTCTCTATGGAATGTATATTTTGATTGTTTAGTTTTGTTTTTGTTGATTATTATCATGTTGTTGATGGAGGATATTTTAGATATTACCGTTGATATTTTGATGTTTAAAAAGTGCATATATATGATATTTTTGATATTTAAGGACATATATGATATTTTGATGTTTAAAAAGGACATATATGATATTTTGAAATTTTATGAACGGTAAATATGATATTTAGAAATTTTATGAAGGGTAATATGATATTTAAAAATTAAGTTGGGTAAATATGATATTTTAATGTTTAAGAATGACATATATAAAATTGTCCCTTAAAAAAAAAAAAAAAAACTCAAGATCCGTTCCGCGGAGGTAGCTTCGAGGAATTTATCTTATGATTTTTTTTCACATCGGTTTTTTTCGGGTTTTATACTCATTCTCCAACTAATTGTTTTCAAGAAAAAAATTATGATAGTATGAAATAATTAGTTGGAAATTGAGTATAAAATCTGAAAAAACGATGTGGAAAAAAAATTCTGAAGATTAATTCCTCGGAGCTACCTCCGCGGAATGAGTTCATTCCGCGGAGCTCGGAGGTAGCTCCGCGTAATGGATCTTGAGTTTTTTTTCTTAATATCTTGATTTATTTACGATTTTGCCATTCCGCGAAGCTACAACGATTCCGTGGAGCTCCTCAGAGGTTACCTCCGTAGAATGCATGTCTATACCCGAAAATATCATTTTTTATGTTTAAATTTTGAAATTACCGGCCATTTTTTGACTATTGCCGGTATTTTCCCATGATTTTGGGTAATTTCCAAGAAAATGGACTAAAGTTCCAATTATAAGCAAGATTTGTTTTGCAATGATGATTTTGATAAACTGCCGTCTGCATGCTTCCATCCTCAAAATTTGGCGGCTTCAATTTTTACAACCCAATAGACAAAGGGCCTAATAAAAAAAACACTTTTTTTAATCAAATCTCAATTGATCATGTGTAACAATTTCCCATCCATTGGGGCCATGTACCCCCACTCATCTCATTAGTTTTTCTTTAAGGCCGGACGGAGTGGGACTGCGGGGAAGGAGCGGGAACCGATCCCGCATCTATGCACACCGCACCGTGGGTGCGGGAAAGGAACCGCAGGAAGCTACTGGGGGGAGAGAGTCCCGACTTGGTGAAACATCTATATTTCTCTATATTTCTTTCTTAAAAATATTACTCAAAATGTCATCATCTTCATCATCCGATTCGACGGCAGTAGAGGAGGCTAAGTTTATCGGTTCCGTCATGGCGAAAACGGTTGCATACTATCAAAACCGACTTGGTGAAACATCACGTGCACGACCTAACCTAAGAAAGCCGCTGTTACGTAGAAATCACGAAGCCGGACACGATCGTCTTATAGAAGATTATTTTGCAGATGACGCCGTCTACGCTGTAAAGTTTCGACGTCGGTTCCGGATGAGGAAGGAACTATTTTTACGTATTGTTGGCGGTTTGGAAGGCCGTTTTCCATATTTCCAATGGAAAATTGATGCAAGGGGAAAAAAGGTTTCTCTCCCATTCAAAAATGCACGGCTTCAATTCGTCAGCTAGCATATGGCATGGGCGCAGACAAATGGGACGAGTATTTTAGAATGTCAGAGCGTACCGTGAGGGACTCTGTGTATGCAAAGCGATCTGTTTGGTTTACGGGCAACGATATTTGCGCAAACCAACTATCAACGATATCCACCAATTGTATACGGTGCATGAAGGCAAACATGGATTCCCTGGAATGCTAGGTAGTATCGATTGCATGCATTGGAGTTGGTCATTATGCCCCAACGCATGGCGTGGTCAGTACATGAGAGGCGACCACAAAGAGCCGACGATTATTCTAGAGGCTATCGCATCACATGATCTTTGGATATGGCATGCATTCTTTGGTCCAGCTGGTGCAAACAATGACATCAACGTGCTAGACCAGTCGCCTGTATTCAACGATATCTACCTTGGAAAGTCACACGATGTACCTTTTCAAGCAAATGGGGTAGCATATAAGCGTGGATACTATCTTACTGACGGTATATATCCTCATTTGTCTGTTTTTGTGAAATCGTTTACATGTCCTAACGACCCGAAAAGGAAAAAGTTTAAAGAGGCGCAAGAGTCAGCTAGGAAGGATGTGGAGCGAGCATTTGGTGTACTTAAGAGACGTTGGCAAGTACTAATGGTCGGGGTAAGGTCATATGAGGTGAAAAGGTTACAACACGTAATGTATGCATGTATCATATTGCATAATATGATTCTTGAAGACGAAGGAAGAGCGATATGCCGATACAACGAAAATGAAGTTTTGCCAAATGTCGAAGGAGTAGCCGTTGGTACACAAGAGTATAGGGTGAACAAAAGAGAAGTACACAATCGCGACCTTCATCAGGCCCTTCATGCTGATTTGGTGGAGCACATTTATAGGGCTCATGTTCAGCCTCGCAAGAGTTATCTTAAGATGATGATTTGTTTGACGAATCAGACGAGGATTCTGATATGTTCGTCGAGAGTGAAGATTCCGACGACGAGAGTGACGCTGGGGAGAATGATGCAGATGATCTAGGCGAGGACGAAGACGATGATTCCGAGTGACGTATCTAGGTTTAAATAAAATTAGGATATTAATTAATAATTTTTACTATATTGTAGTTTGTTTGATTTTTTTTGGGGGGTTTTTTTTCTACTTATTTAAATATTAGGGTTAATGTAATTTTTATTTTACTTAATGAAATGCTTTTTATTTTTAATTAAATTTTATGTTTGATATTAATTTAAAATTTATAAATAAAAAAATTAATTTTATTTAAAATATTAAAAAAAAAAAGTGAGGGAAGGGCTTCCCTCCCACTCCTTGACTTTTAGGTGAGGGAAAGAAGAGTGAGGGGTAGAAGGGTATGGCCCACCAAAAGTGAGGGAACCATCCCTCCCACTCCTTTCAGTCTAAACAATAATTTGTGATCTAAAATATTGTATAAACAATAATTTGTGTTCTAAATTATAAAATATTGTATCGTATACAAACAATAATCAGTGTTTTAAAAGATTGTATATATACAACTATGTATAATAGTTTTTCTCAATACATAGCTTTAAAATATTTTTTTGTATACAACTCTGTATAAAATAAATTGTTGTGTACGAATCATTTCTCAACGATTTGTGTTATGTATTATTTTCACATATAAAACCACATTTAATACATGTACTTTAAGTGTGATTTTTTTTTTAACCGGCAAATACAAATATTATAATCTACTCCTAAACTAACACCTAATTCCACCTACATCCACCACGGGACTTGAACCCTCGACCTCAAGGAAGGAAGGCAGCACCTGATACCGCTGGACTAGAAGCTCTGTGGTAAGTGTGAAAAATATTAAGTACATAAATAAACATGCATACTTGCGTAGTATATACGGTAAGTCGGTATATACATTAAATATACATTGATATATAATTATATATTGTAAAATAGCCTACGCCAAGTATTGGAAAGAAAATGCGACATAGTCTACCGATAAGGCCTACACATTGTGTTTAGAAGGTAAAGGTATCGAGTTCAATTCCTAATTATATTAGCCTGCGGATAAACTTATCATTTCACATGGATGAGGTCTCAAGTTCACTCTTAGGACTTACCGATCTACCATACACATTCCTCCCCTTTTATTTTGAGGTGCTGCCACGTTAGCCAAAATTTCCACCACACATCCACGTGGCTTTCCATGTCACAGGTTGTCACCATCAGATTATTTGGTATGATCGATTAAAAGTTTAAAACTATGAGGAGTCTTGGTATCACTTAGGTGATGTTTGCTTTTTCAGAAAAAACTCGCGCAACACACGCGCAACAATTGATCTTTTACGGTTGTTTGTTTTTTGGAAAACTTTTAATTTAAAACTGTTGCGCATGTGTTGCTTGACACAACACTGGATCATCATCTTCAAATCACTTTCCAGTTACTTTAAGTGATATTATTTAACTTAGATTTGTTTTAATTTTTTTTCAACAACATGTTTATTATTTTAATAATATATAATGAATATGTAAACAATTGGAGTATATTTTACATAATTTTAAATAATTTCAAAACCGTTTGATAAATTTTGAATAAATATTTTTTGTGTTATGTTGTCTGTAACCAAATATTAATAAATTATAAAGTTAATCATTAAAATTATCAAATTTATTGAAGTTTACTGGAATCATCGTCTTCAAAGTTTTAACAAAAATAAACATGATTTTAGCTAAATTAACAATTTTATTTATTGCTATTTAGCAAATATTATGTTTAATTCTTTTATATAAACCTCTTTAAAAATCTTATCATCACAATGATCTTTATATTTGATTTGCATATGATTAAACTAAATAAAATTTTACTTAGATTTATTTTTAACTATTGTATAGTTAATTTTAGTTTATTGCAACAGTCTGCAAAGGTTAAAAAACAAACAGACTTCTTATTATAGACTGCAACCGTTTGGTCCACCTATTCTACTGCAAAGGGTTGCAGATGTGGTCAGAAGAGTTCACCCATTTTCGCTTCGAAAAAAAACAAATATAACCTTAGGCACGAGCTGAGATAGCTTGGGACATATCTTCTACCTCGGCATGTCACGTTTGAAGGGGTGTCTTAGCCGGTGAAGATGAGAGAGAAGGTAAAATGTGTGTTTTTTTTTAACATTTTTCAAAAAATACCTTATTTTTAAAAAAAAACTAACCGTTTTTTTAATTTCAAATATTTAATCCTTCTTCAACTAATATAAATACCAATAACCTTCTTTGTTTTCCACCACCTTCAAACATACTTCGTTAATATCTTGTTATCTTTATACTTTTTCTTTCTTTCTCTCTCTCTCTCTCTCTCTCTCTCTCTCTATATATATATATATATATATATATATATATATATATATATATATATATATATATATATATATAGAGAGAGAGAAAGAGAGAGGTAGGTTCAAATGTTTTTGACAAATATTGTGTTCCTAAATGCACCAATCAGAAATTAGGAAGAAATTAAATATTAATTAAATAAAAAAGGGTATTTTCGGTTTTTTGTCCATTCAATTAATGATATCATTTAATAAAATCCTTGCAGTTATGGAAACAAAATAAATACGATTGACCTACCATCTCTCGTATATCACATGATCGTTCTTTTCACCCATTTGTACATCGTTCATAAAAGAAAAAGAAATCAGGCGAGTCGATTGTTTCACAAGCGGCATCAGACGACGACTACACAATCAGCGCAAAAATCAGACGACTCCACCACCGCCGACACCGTCCTTCCCTGCGGTTACCGGCTTGCAATTCCATTCCATAGAAAATAGGTTTGTTTCTTCGTTTCTACCAACTAGCTAATTTCTACAATTTCAAGTTTTAGTTTTAAAATTTTGTAATGATGTTGAAATATATTGTTGTTAATATGAATTTGATTTTGCTGGTTCTGAATTGGAATTTTTATCATTCATGATTCATAGAAATTGTGGTGATTTAGGGAGTGCCCTAAAAGTGTTTGATGAAATGCCGAAGAGAAATATGGTTAGATGGGTATTGATTGTCAACATGTTAGAATGACTTTCTTTCCTCGTCATTGGGTGTTATTCTTATTCTTCAGTTGTTTTCATTCGTTAAGAATATGTATTCCATTCTTTAAGAATATGTATTTCATTCTTTAAGAATATTCAGTATCTACTATATTCTTTTATTTGAATAATGTGTAGAGAGTATTATAATCTTGGAGAATCACATAAGAATGATTCTGCCAGAATTGTATTTTCTGGTATAATCACATAAGAATGATTTAGAATGTTTTTTTATATAGAAATATGATTGCAAATAGCAAATCACATGCTTTTAATTCTTTATAGTGGCATGTAAAGTTATAACTAACAGAGTTTATTCTATGTATTCTGCGAGAATGTATTCTATGTATTATGCAAGATTGTATTTTATATATTCTACCAGAATGTATTCTATGTATTATGCAAGATTGTATTTTATATATTCTACCAGAATGTATTATATATATTCTACCAGAATGTATTAGTTAACAAATATAAAAGCCTTACTTAAATTTCACATGCTTTTAAATTACCTCAAATGATTGGCTCAGAATCAATTTCACATGTTTTGTTCGTTGGGTATATTCTTGATAATACAAATTTTTTAAGAATATTCAAAACCATTCTGCAAGAGTAGTGTATTGTGTAAGAATATTATTGTTGTCTTCTGATAGAATTGTAGTTAATTATTTATATGTTTAATGTGCGGTTCTTACATGTGTATCACTACAAAATATTTAACAATATTTGGCAATGAATTTGTGATAGGAATGGCTTGAAGAATGGATTGAAGACCTGATGGGAAAGGCTTGAAGAATGAATCAAAGAATGATCACACTTACTGTTTAAGAATGTTGTTATTTTTTAAGAATTACACTTGTTATTCTTTCAGAATGTTGTTATTATTTAATGAATCGTAATCATACAATGTAATTATTTGGTATATTATTAGTTCAAGAATCGATTTTGTGTATTCTTTCATAAAGTTGTTATTATTCAGTGAATCGATTTTGTGCATTCTAACAAAATGTTATTCTGACAAAATATAGCATTCTAACAAAATGTTATTCTGGCAGAATAAATTCGGTTATTATAAAAAATACTTTAGAATTAATATTGAATTACTTTTAAAAAATCAGATTTTTAAAAGTAGGAGAATTAATTATCCCTAAATTTCCGAAAATTTCCTTTTTTAAATATATTTCATTGTCCAAAATACCCTTATACTGAAATTTGTGTGATTAAATTGATTATTTTTAATTAGTTAACAAATATAAAACCCTTACTTAAATTACCTCAAATGATTGGCTCATAATCAATTTCACAGGCACACAATACTTAGTAAAAACAAAATAACCTAAGTCTATATATATATATATATATATATATATATATATATATATATATATATATAGGGTTAGGTTATTTTGTTTCTAGTAACTATTGTGTGCAATAATGCACAGATCTGGACCATTGGATGAAATATAATCAAAGGTAATGATCTGAGGGTCTATGATGGTAGAATAGGATAACATATACCATATAATCACACAAATTTCAGCATAAGGGCATTTTAGTCAATTAACCTATATTAAAAAAGGAAATTTTCGGATTTTTAGGGATAATTAATTCCTTTATTTTTAAAAATCTGAATATTTTAAATTAATTCAAAATTAGAAATTCGATTTTATTCTATCATAATGGTAGAATGTTAACCATAAACTAGTAAATATATACGTCGATTATATTCTGTCAGAATGACAGAATGCCAACCATAAACTAGTAAATACATTCTAAAAAGAATACACAAAATCAATTCTTGAACTAATAATATCCAAATAATTACATTGTATGATTATGATTCATTGAATAATAACAACATTCTGAAAGAAAAAAGAAAAAAACATCACAATCTAACAAAAACACTAATTTATTCTAATACAATCTAACAAAAACACTAATCTATTGTGACAGAATGTATTTGTTGTTAACAATTATTCTCAAACATTCTAACAGAATACATCTATATAAAATAAATTCTAATAGAATCAACACCAACTCATTCTTAAGTGCTTGAAGTTCATCCTCACTTGAACTACCATCAACGACAAAAACAAACGCCGGTTGAATCGTCAACACACATCTGCATTCGTTGCCAGTCAAGAACACAAGAAACAAACACCCATGAATTCCCCTGTCAAATACCAAACACCCATCTTCCCTTTTTGAAATACCAACTAAGCAAAGTATTGTAGGATTTGAGTTGCAAAGAGGGTAAGTGTCCATCAAAGCAGCAAAAATGGAGTTTGAATCGATACCCATGTCAGATAATTGTGTAAAAATTGATTTAGCAGAGGCATACATTCTTGCTTTCACTAGTATATGAACAGTTATACAGTAAACATACGTGAGATTCTTGAGTTGTTGAAAAGCAGGTTGCTTGATTACCCAATTAAGAAATTTCAAAGCTAGGTTTCCATGAAATGGCCTGAGGGAAACCCGTTTATAGTTCATTTGAGAAGAAACCAGTAATAAGAAGGTCGTAAAGAAATCAAACCTGATGATGAAGACGACGAGAGTTCCATCATGGAAGACCACCTGTTGGTGCGCTTGGAAGGAGATATGGCGGAAGTGAGGGGTCTATGGGTTATTACAATCCCAATTCATAGAGATACATTACAAATGGGTAGGTCAAAATTAGATGCTAAACTTGAAATTGAAATCAAAATTGAAACAAAGATGGATGAAAAGAGGGAAACAGGGGCTTCCATACCGTAGAGGTGCGGGGTGCCGATCGGAGAACGAGAGATGGATGCAAAGAGGGAAAAAATCCCTAGGTCGAAAAAGGGTAGTAGTTACCCCTTGAACCGATTGTTTTTTAGAAAAAGCGTGAATTGGATGGTGATGTTATAGGATTGTGCAAACTGATTCCTATTTCAATGGGATATTCTGTGGTGTGCGTCGACTGGAAGAAGAAAGAAGAAATCGAGGTCTTGATCGGTTATGTTGTGGGGTGTCGATCAGACGATCACCATAGCTGTGGCTCCGATTCTTTGTTCCAAACTTGTTGAATCGATCAAGATGTAATTCCTTGAATATATGACACGATGCAAGAGAGACTAGGTCAAAAATATTGATTTTATTTCCTTAATTGCAGGATTTCAATTAAATGATTCCTTAATTAAAAAGTACAAAATGTCCAATATACCCTTAAATGATTTATTTAATTGTTTATTATTTCCTAAATTCCTATTGGTGCATTCATGCACACAATAGTTGCTAGAAACATTTGAACCTAACTCTCTCTCTCTCTCTATATATATATATATATATATATATATATATATATATATATATATATATATATATATATATATATATATATATATATATGACTCATATTTCATACTCTATATCTCTATCTTTCTCTTTCTCAACATCTTTATCTATGTATCTCTTTTATATATCTACCACTATACAAAAGGCTTCTTTGTATCCAAAAGAACTATAAATATACTTACTTTGTGGATATGCATGTCCAATATATGTCCTTCCCAAAACTAGGTCGAAATGGGGTCAAAACCCCATCCATGACATCAAAACAGCTTGTGAGTCCATATCTAAAACATATAATACTCAAGGGACCTCAATGATCAATAAAGTTGCAAACTTTATTATTAAGAACATCTCAAAACTTTTTAACAAGAAGAAACTAGCTCAAAAACATAGATCCAAAGAAAGTAAGCACCAATGTTGAGACCTTATACTTCCCAAAAGTCCAGAAAATGATTAGAAGTATAAAAACTAGGTTGGAAAACACTTTCTTGATGCACCAAATGACACTACCTTCATCAAGAACGCACTAAAACACCAAAAATGGATGAGAGAATAGGGGAGAAGCTCAAAGTATGAAGGGAGAGGCTAGGGTTGCTTCGAAGGAGCTCTACATGCGATGGAGGCTCATATAATGCCCTAAAATTTAGAACCTTATCTTTAAATACGTTGAAAACCCTAAAATTCATGGGATTAGGCTGCACAATGACCACCTTATGATGACCTGCTCACCACCTCATTTTGACACCACCTCGTGGTGACCTACTCACCACCTTATGGTGATGAGTTTTGACCCATTTCATTTAAACTTAAAACAATCATAATTTCTTTGTTTCAACTATATTTTCAGTGGTCTTTATATGTACGCGAAGATATTAACAAGCCCCATAAGTATATCTTACTACTATTGACTTATAACATACCGAACTAAATTCATTAATTCATGCAAGAAGTCTTGGAATATCACCTTTTCTCATTTTACCCCTTTTGCCTCCAAACCACAAATCAACGGATTAAACCACTTAACCAATATTATTAACATCAAATAAGGGCTAAACTTTATTCCATTGAAGCCCAATTCCTTTACATAATCGAATTACGGTCCAAAATCCCAAAATAAAAAACATATTGAAACTGGATGTTACATACAATTTAAGAAATAAGAGAGGGGGGGGGGGTAGAGAAAGATAGAGGAAAAATAAAGAAAGCTCTTGTGAAGCTTCGCCCTGTTGGGTCGTTGTTCACGCATGAGAAGACTAGCAACATCCTTACGGTTGTTCTGTATGAAGTATACCGAATAACCTTAATGTGGCAAAAGACGAGGGACGTAATCATAAATGCTCCCAAAACCAACTATTTAGCGACCATTAACAAGTCAAGGATAAATTTTAAGGATATTCACAAATATAACCTTTAAGAACGAGGTTATTATACAAAATGCCATAATGTTTGAACTTTTGAAAAATGACAATGATATCTGGAACGTTCAATGGTCCCTATGGTTTGGGGTAATTTACACGGTTGGTACCTAACTTATTTTTTTAACTCGGAAGGTCGTTATAGTTTGTTTTTATTGCGCACTTGGTTCATGTCTTACCTAAAAAGACTATTTTTCCATTGATTTTTTTAATTATTTAAATAAGATGAGGCAGGTAAGGTAAGATGAGATGAAAATGGGGTTGGGGGTGTGTTTATTAAAATAAATTAAAATATCAATGGCAAAATAGTATTTTTTAGGTAAGACAGGGACCAAGCATGCAACTTAAACAAGCAACGTTGACCTTCCAAGTTATAAAAATAAGTTAGAGACCAAACATGCAAATTACCCCAAACCATAAGAACCATCCGTGTCGCTATACTATGTATGCTCATAACTTAAGATCTATACTATATCCGTTTGTTTTTCCTCGTTTCGCAATTTTACATCGTTTTGACTAACCCTGTTTTATTATTTTCAGTGGATTGCAGTAGGTTCGGCTAGCAATGTCGCCCGCTAAAGGTAACAGCCCATCGCTTCTATATGCTCTTCCTTTCTCTCGATCTATGTTTATCAATATTATCGAATATTTAAAGCTTATACATATCATTGATTAGAGCTCAATTTTCAGTTCAACCTTTTTTTTCACATCCAGCAAACAAATTTCCTGTTTTGTTAATATGAGATTGTTGAGCTGCAGGAAGCATTTGTAATTTGAAGAGAAGTTAGGTCACAAATATATACTTGTATCAATGCGTATTTGTATGAATGCTTCTGCATCTGTTAAAAACAAGGACTTCTTGCTATTATTACTCATGTTGCCCAATTTACTGTTACAGCTGATGCTACAAAGAAAGGAGATGCAAAGGCGCAGGCTCTAAAGACAGCGAAAGCTGTGAAGACAGGATCAACATTCAAAAAGAAGGCCAAGAAGATCCGTACAAAGGTGACATTTCATCGCCCAAGAACATTGAAGACTGACAGAAACCCAAAGTATCCTCGTATCAGTGCCCCACCAAGAAACAAGCTTGACCACTATCAAATCTTGAAATACCCTTTGACTACTGAATCTGCAATGAAGAAGATAGAAGACAACAACACCCTGGTTTTCATTGTTGATATCCGAGCTGACAAGAAGAAAATCAAAGCTGCAGTTAAGAAGATGTATGATATCCAGACCAAGAAAGCCAACACTTTGATCAGGTATTATTTTCAATAATTGTCAATATTAGTACACATGTTTGATAAATTTTAGACAATCATAGCTCCAAATATGAATGCAATTTCCTCTGTTTTCAAAACAATGTCTTACTTAAAATACAATTCTTCTTAACGATTGAATTTCAATTTTCAACCAACCGAACGTAAACTAGCAAACCCTAACAATTCAATAACTACTTGTAAAAAATTAGCCATGGAAACAGAAATTATAAGTCATTATCAACAAGAAAGTACATTGTAAAGAAATCAGTTATATCAAGAAACAGTCGGAAGGAGAATATTGGGGACAGGGTAAGGGATATCTGAAATTGCGATTTCTTTACGTATTGCCAATTTTGACCAAACAATTAACGAATCAGATCTAAACACACATGAAATCAATCTGTAATCCGACAAGCATACAATAACGAAGATTGCTATAATACGTACTTTAAGAGAGGCGGCGATCTTCAGTACCCAATCAAACGACTGCGCAGAAGTCGGCGGTGTCGGTTGCTTCGGTGAGAAGGAGGGCGGCGCCGGTGGCTGCAGGGAAGGATGATGTTGAAGATGGAGGCTGCTGTGGCGCCGGTGTTTCGGAGGCGGTGTGAACCAAATAGGAAGAAAATATAAAACGATGTAGGGATTGAGGGCTAAAAGTACACAAAATGAAATCGTTCAAGCCCTTCGTAAATAAAAAATAAATAAATAAATAAATATATATATATATATATATATATATATATATATATATATATATATATATATTAAAAACCAGTTGTGATAAGGGTTGATTAAAACAAAATGCTAAATACAAATGATTAGACAACAAGTTTATTTGAATTTAAATTTCAAAATAAATAAAAATTATAAAAATTTTTTTAAAAAAAACATGAAAAATTAATTTAAAATTATGTATTTGGTTGTCAGACCCGTGTATTAAATGTGCTAATTATAACAAAATGTTAAATACGAATGTTTCAATTGTAAATTTATTTAAAATTAAAATTGAAGTTTAAAATTTGAAATTAATATAGTTATTATGGTATGTTTAGTTTATAAAAACTAAATTAATGATATATATCACAAATGGAAAATGAAGTAAATGACAAATGAAAAATAAATATCTCAAATTTATGACAAAATGACATGTGCATAATGCATGAGAGTATGACAAATGGCAAAAAAAACTTTTATTTATTAGAAAGGATAGATAATGCATAAAAATTTAAGATAGTTTAGATTGTATATACATATAATTTATTTTTGAATATATTTAATCATTTATATTTTTTTATACTATTAGTCATTTATGTTTTTGTTTTTGTATACATATAACCATCAAACGCAATGCTTATATGTATACACAAAAAAAAAAAGACTAAATATATAAAAAACATTAATAAACGAACCAAAGCCTTTAATATATATATATATATATATATATATATATATATATATATATATATATATATATATATATATATATATATATATAATAAAAATTAAACAAACAAATTTAAATATATATATTTTAAAATATAATGCTCTAACCCGAAGAGGCAAAAGTATGATGCTATAATAAAGAAATCAATAAAAATACATTGTTATTTCTTACATTCAACCCTTACAAAAACAAGCTATAAAAGCAATCCTCACCAAGTGACAGATACATAATCAATAAAACTAACTATTGTCGATCAATTAAAGAAGATGCTAACTGTTATGACGTAGATTAGGTGGAAGAACGGGGACTGGATTAATGTACTTCAATAATGATCAAATGAAGAAAACCATTGAGAAAATGGATGAATGCTACCTTTGTGATGTTGTCTCTATCCAACATTACCCATAAAACGCATCCATCTCCTTCCCGATGAACCCATTTCTCTTGAACCTAAATTTCTTTGAATTTCTACTCCCTGCACACTACAACAAACATTCTATCACTTTCATGTCAACAAAAAATTAACCACAACAAATCAGTAAAAAATCAGACGAACTAATGATTTCATATAAATGAATTACATGAACTATTGATTTCAGCTATAAACTTTTCGGTATATATAAACAGAAATCAGTCCATCAAAATTTTCATAAAGACAACATCTGATCATCAGATGAAATCAACACACAATTCAATCAGAACATCATCAATTTCAACAAGAAATTGTCATTTTCATCTGATGATCAGATGTTGTCTTTATGAAAATTTTGATGGACTGATTTCTGTTGATATATACTGAAAAGTTTATAGCTGAAATCAATAGTTCATGTAATTCATTTATATGAAATCATTAGTTCGTCTGATTTTTTACTGATTTGTTGTGGTTAATTTTTTGTTGACATGAAAGTGATAGAATGTTTGTTGTAGTGTGCAACGAGTAGAAATTCAAAGAAATTTAGTTTCAAGAGAAATGGGTTCATCGGGAAGGAGATGGATGCGTTTTATGGGTAATGTTGGATAGAGACAACATCACAAAGGTAGCATTCATCCATTTTCTCAATGGTTTTCTTCATTTGATCATTATTGAAGTACATTAATCCAGTCCTCGTTCTTCCACCTAATCTACGTCATAACAGTTAGCATCTTCTTTAATTGATCGACAATAGTTAGTTTTATTGATTATGTATCTGTCACTTGGTGAGGATTGCTTTTATAGCTTGTTTTTGTAAGGGTTGAATGTAAGAAATAACAATGTATTTTTATTGATTTCTTTATTATAGCATCATACTTTTGCCTCTTCGGGTTAGAGCATTGTATTTTAAAATATATATTTAAATTTGTTTGTTTAATTTTTATTTTATATATATATATATATATATATATATATATATATATATATATATATATATTAAAGGCTTTGGTTCGTTTATTAATGTTTTTTATATATTTAGTCTTTTTTTTTGTGTATACGTATAAGCATTGCGTTTGATGGTTATATGTATACAAAAACAAAAACATAAATAACTAATAGTATAAAAAAATATAAATGATTAAATATATTCAAATATAAATGATTAAATATATTCAAAAATAAATTATATGTATATACAATCTAAACTATCTTAAATTTTTATGCATTATCTATCATTTCTAATAAATAAAAGTTTTTTTTGCCACTTGTCATACTCTCATGCATTATGCCACATGTCATTTTGTCATAATTTTGAGATATTTATTTTTCATTTGTCATTTACTTCATTTTCCATTTGTGATATATATCATTAATTTAGTTTTTATAAACTAAACATACCATAATAACTATATTAATTTCAAATTTTAAACTTCAATTTTAATTTTAAATAAATTTACAATTGAAACATTCGTATTTAACATTTTGTTATAATTAGCACATTTAATACACGGGTCTGACAACCAAATACATAATTTTAATTTAATTTTTCATGTTTTTTTTATGATTTTTATTTATTTTGAAATTTAAATTCAAATAAACTTGCTGTCTAATCATTTGTATTTAGCATTTTGTTGTAATCAACCCTTATCACAACTGGTTTTTAATATATATATATATATATATATATATATTTATTTATTTATTTTTTATTTACAAAGGGCTTGAACGATTTCATTTTGTGTACTTTTAGCCCTCAATCCCTACATCGTTTTATATTTTCTTCCTATTTGGTTTACACCACCTCCGAAACACCGACGCCACAGCAGCCTCCATCTTCAACATCATCCTTCCCTGCAGCCACCGGCGCCGCCCTTCTTCTCATCGAAGCAACCGACACCGCCGACTTCTGCGCAGTCGTTTGATTGGGTACTGAAGATCGTCGCCTCTCTTAAAGTACGTATTATAGCAATCTTCGTTACCTCTCTTAAAGTACGTATTATAGCAATCTTCGTTATTGTATGCTTGTCGGATTACAGATTGATTTCATGTGTGTTTAGATCTGATTCGTTAATTGTTTGGTCAAAATTGGCAATACGTAAAGAAATCGCAATTTCAGATATCCCTTACCCTATCCCCAATATTCTCCTTCCGACTGTTTCTTGATATAACTGATTTCTTTACAATGTACTTTCTTGTTGATAATGACTTATAATTTCTGTTTCCATGGCTAATTTTTTACAAGTAGTTATTGAATTGTTAGGGTTTGCTAGTTTACGTTCGGTTGGTTGAAAATTGAAATTCAATCGTTAAGAAGAATTGTATTTTAAGTAAGACATTGTTTTGAAAACAGAGGAAATTGCATTCGTATTTGGAGCTATGATTGTATTTCTAACCCATCAGTGAATTGGATCTAAACTGAAGCATGATCAAGAACAAGAAAATCATAGAACAAGATCAAAGATTTTATGCATAAAAATTTATCTTTCCACATATTATTCACATTACTATCTTGTTCTGATACAATTTCTGATGTAACACATGTTATTTTATGTTAATTTGATCAACAATGCTTGAAGGTCATCCCTAATTTTGAGAACTTTTTTTTTCAGAATATGCACTTGATGGATCCTAAATACACAGGAGAGATATTAAAGTAAGTTTTCTTGAAATATTTTTTAATCAAAAATGACTAATAACAGTACATAATAATATTATTCTTTAACTTTAATATGTAGACACTTCAGGTAACACATCTTTTGTTAATCTTGATTTATATATAAATAAAGTTAAAATATTCTTTAGTTTTTATAATTGACTTCCATTCCATTTTTTATAACACGCAACTAAAGTGTAAAATTGGCATTTTGAAGAAAAAAAACATGGAAAATATCATAGGAATATTAATTATTTAGTCTTTTTGTAGGTTGAGGAAGAAATGTTAATGCGTGCGTTTTATGATCTCATGGCATCTCAAGGTCTGGCTACAAAGGTGATATTAATTTTGTAATTAAAAATGGTTAATTTTATTAGATATATGGAATCATTCTTGAAATTACTTATTAGTCAACGTTTATGGTCAAAGTTAATATGTTTTCTTAATTCGAATTTTGCAGAGACAAGATGGTACAAGTGTTTTGGAAGATATTGAGCCACCACAGTCAAAATCATTGGTCAATGTGGATAGTAATAAAAAACATTAAATAAAACGTTGTTTTTGAGGTTTAAATTTTGGGTAAATATTTGTTTTTGAATAGCATATGTGGCTAACGACTTTTGTTACACAATGTGGATGTGGTCTATGAGAAACGTATTAACTATGTGTACACTAACACTAAATCGAATTTTAAAAAGTAGAGCTATGTTCTTTTACTTAATTTAGTATAATCACTAGTAACTCGTCAAATTACACTAAATTTGTTAATGCATTGCTTTTTAATACCATAATTCGAAGTGTTTCATTTTAAAAAAAATTTGATTAATGAACTTGTTTCCCCACTTTTATCAAATTTTGTTAATTTACCTAGAAGATTAATGTTTAACATAAGAAAATTTTTAATGCACTTATATATGTTTTGATACCTTTAAAATAAGGCTAATATCAATTTAATTTCTTTTTAATATTCATTCAAACCGCTTTTTTTTTTTTTAAATAATTTTACGGTTAATTATTTATGTCAATAGTTAAAGAGTAAATTTACCAATCTTCCGTTAAATAGTTTTGGATGTGGAAACCATAGCGTCAATTTGCATGAATAAGTTATTTTAAGACATACATTGAGTGCAATGTCCTTTCTCTGTTTTCATAAGATTCGTATGTTTTCCAACAGAAGACAAGTACAATGTTCCAAAAACTTGCCTGTCTTGTGCCCTTAAATTGTGAAGACACTCTTCTCTTTCCAAAAAATATTTACATTACTATCTTTATTATGCTCATTTGAGTACCTATTTAATCAACAATACTTGAAGATCATCCCTGATTTTGAGAACCTTCGGTTGATGTTTAAGTAAGGTTGGAGGCTAGGATTTCAGGGTATCAATAGAGATCGCATAATCTAATGGACCTTAAATATGAAGAGATTTTAAAGTAAGTTTTGCTGAAATAATTATTTTTCTTATATGATTAGTAGCACATAATGTTCTTGTTCTAAATGTAGACACTTGGAGAAACAGGATGAACTCCTCATGGATGCTAGTAGATCATTGTCACATGAATGGCAAAAACTTAAGGTGATTGTTTTTTTGTTTTTTTTTTCTTTGCATGTATTGTTAAGTGTAATATCCAAAACTTTGCTTGATTTATTATGATTTTAATCTTTTTTGTAGGCTGAGGAAGATATGTTAATGCATGCTTTTTCTGATTTCATGGAAGCTCAAGGCCGGACGACAAAGGTAATGTTAATATTGTAGTTAAGCACGGTTATCACTCAAGTTTTTATTGGACATGTGAGAAGTGAAGTAGCGTAGGTTTTGGCTACTTTCTTTACCTTTATAAGATTTTTTAATTTACAACTATTTTACTATTAGTTCTATATCCAGTATTTCTATTTTAAATCTCTCCCCTTTTAAACTCGGCATTTGTTGTGGTCTTTTTACAGAAAAAAGATGGTAGGGATGTTGTTCTTGAAGAAATCAATCGACCACACTCAAAAGAAGTTGTTAATGTAGATTTTGTTGGGTGTCCCAACATTAAAATAAATTAAAGAATGATATTTGGATAAAATAAATTAAAATAATTGAATAAAATAAAACTGGTGGATTTAAAATTTCAAAGTTTATCACTTAAAAATAATTAAATAAAAAAATAATTAATTAGTTTGATGACAGATTGGGTCAAAATCTTTGATTTTGAAAATTAAAGAATGATATTTGGATAAATTCATTTAATATGAATTTAGAGATAGTAAAAATTCAATCATATAAGGTTGGATTAGAATATAAGAAACTAAAAAAATATTTAGAATGTCATATTGGAGTTAATTCGAAATTTAAATGTTGAAGGGCTAATTCCGCTAAATTTGGAAACTAAGAATATTATTTAGGATGCTATTGTTGTCTTTGATGATAATGCTAATGTCTTTACTTTGGAAACATAAGCTCTAACAAAGTTTTTATCCCCTGAGGTAAAGACAATGTTTTAATAAATGCTCGACATTACGTAGTATGTGTACCGGGGTTAAAAGATTAATCGGCTAAGCGGAGATTAATTGGGTACTCTAAATTGCTAATTCATTGAATATAAAAAAAAATGAAATATCACTAATATCATAACAAAGTTCGTAGAAACCACTAAGATAATAACAAAGTAGGTAACATAATTAATACAACATTAATCTTTCCTCGGTTAGTTTCGGTTAGTTTCTATTGAGATAAAACTTCTTCAAAGTGTTAAAATTTTTATCGTTTGCTACTTCTTCGCTCATTATGTAGACAAGGATCAATCACTAGATGCCTTCTAGTCCGTCAAGTAGTGCTTAGAGACTAATCGGAACCTGGTTGGGATTTTTACAACACTGTAAAGATGTGGTTGCTAACGAGCATACAGTAGTGTTATCATGTATTCATCATCACCGAGTGATGAAATAGACTTAGATTCATGACTATCTTGAGAGAAATAGCCAGGTAGGTTGTTTGGGTTGAGGTAATGCACCCTCACCAACCAACATCAAAACCACTGATAACATAGTTGGCCTATCTTCTACATGATGTTGCACACACAATAATCCAACATGTATCACACGTTCTACCTCAGATATTACACACGTCTCACGTAAAGATGCACTCATCATTTCAATCGACTTATCTTCTTTGAACAGTCTCCATGCCTGGATCAAATGGATAAAAAGTGAGCATTGCGAGCCTCTAGTAATCAGTAAGTTATGTGTTATCATTTACTTTTACCATAGTTTTAAGTTGATCTAGAGGTTAAAGAAATCACTAGTTTCGGGTCTAAAGATCTAACTTACATGTCCAAGAAGGTTGTCTCTATGGTCTCCATAAGAAAATTCCCTGTTTCTTTTTCCACTGACTATCTCCAACACTAGAACACCAAAGCTAAATACATCTGACTTTACAGAGAACCGTCCCCGTAATGCATACTCTGGAGAAATGTAACCACTACAGCAAAGTTAAATTAAGTAAATTGACATATTACTAGTTGACTCTCTATCTTTTTCTTAGTAAACAATGGTTTTGGATTCTTACTATGTCCCAACCACTTTCTTTGTCTTGGTGGCATTATCAAACCCTACAAACTTTCTTGCAAGGCCAAAGTTGGATATTTTTGGATTCATGTCACCATCTAACAAAATATTAGCTGCTTTCAGATCTCTATGAATGATTTGAAGGCGGGAATCTTGATGTAGATAAAGAATGCCTCGAGCCATCCCATGGATAATGCGAAACCGCTGAGACCAATCAAGCATAAAACCTTGCGAATTATCTGTCAAAAAGATATTCACATAAGTAATTCGTCCCTTGATTTGACAAGAAATTCAAAAGCATCATATTTAGTCAAAAGTCAGAGATTCGGACCATATATAAACGAGTCCAAACTTCCGTTAACCATGTATTCATATATCAAAATCATTTCATTTCCATGAATGCAGTATCCAAGAAGCTTCACAAGATTTCGATGTTGAAGTTTTGCAATACAAATCACTTCATTCTCAAACTCTTCAAGCCCTTGTTCTGATGTTTCTGAGAGCCGCTTCACAGCTACTTCTTGTCCATCTTGTAACACACCCTAAAACATTAAGATTAAACTTTAAAGTTTATGATTCAAATACGCATCACATTTTATTCAAGAAGCATCAATAAGTTACCTTATAAACTGGACCGAATCCACCTTCTCCAATCTTATTATCAATGCTGAAATTATTGGTTGCCTTGGCTATTTCATTCAGACTAAAAAAGGGTACCTCATCAAGATCTTCCATCCCTACACTACTATGTCTTTTATCAAGTGCATATACCCTGTTTCCTACAAAATGATAAGTTGAATTGTTCTTGATTACATGATTTTTAAAAACTTTAAAAAAGGGAAAACTTCACGCTTGACACCTCATCAACAGCCAACATGGAGGGGCAAATTCAATGTCCCTTAAGCTAGAAAAACATTGTGGGGACTTAATTAAAAGACTCTACATTTATAGACATGAAAAGTTCTCAAGGTAATTGAACGTTGAAATCGTTTGGTTTATAAAAAAAAGATGATTGTGTTACTCCACCTTTCATATGTAGCCTTTTCTTTCTGTTTCTATACACGAAAGCTACTGCAGACAGAAGCAATGCTGCCGCTGAGACTATAAGAACAATGGTGACTACTTTTGTTCTTCTGAAGTTCGAGTCACGATCTGTTATCTCAGAGACAGCCATTCTTATATAAAGATTTTGATCTTCATCATACTCTCTGATATCAATCAGATCACCAAACCACAACAAACAACCACTTCCACCATTTCTGATATCTAAATTTGCATAAGCTGTACAATTACAATTCATTTTACAAGCTATCTCACATTCTCCAAGTGTCATACTTTCATTATACCATGAGCGTTGTGTGTCTGGAAATTTCAATCCCGAAAGTCTCTTAAACCCATCACCACTCCCACAACTTAGAGGTTTTTTAAGCTTACACCCACTCGACCAATCAGCTGCATTCCATTCTTCTTGGAGTGTCGGCTCAAACCCATCCATACACCTACAAGGTGGATATTTATTGATGATACAACTTCCATAAGGCCCACAAAGCCCATAAACACCACAGTTATCTATTTTGGCATTTCCATATTGAATCCAGTCGTGCATTCGGTCAATCCAGTGCAACTGCACTATATTTCCATCCGACATCAAAAGTATTCTCTGAGCAACTGAAGTTTTAAGTTCGTATTTATAATATATTTCTTTCTTGTTAACAACAAACTCAGCTGAGTAAAGTGGATTTGGTTCGTCCATAGGCAAACCACGGAACTTCATACCATTCCATGGTCCAATCCTGAAGTGTAATTCTGAACCTTTCCTTTCAAATATTTGCAGATACCCATTTGTGAAAACAGAGTATACATACGAACCTGGAAAAGGGTCATGGAGAGTTTTCCATGATGTCAGATACCTGTCCATTCCGGTCAGCAAGTCCTTCCCGAATTTCATCCCGGGCAGCAATGTGTCACCAGGATAATCAAAACTTTGCCAAATTATATTTCGGTTTTTATCCCAGACAACAAGGTTTCCGGTATCCAGAAGCTGTGCCACTGGATCAAGATTTGTTATAGATACGGTGTAATTGGATGACCAGATCACGGTGGTGCCGCCACTGTCAATCACCGGACCTCCGGAGCTTCTGAGTTTGAATTCGCCGGAGTCATCTGTAATTGGTGTTTCTCTGTTGGCGACCCAAACAACTGTACCAGTTGATATCTTCTTGTACCATATACCCAGGTACCGATTCTTTGAGTTTCTGGGGCTAAAAAAGCCGAGTTGGAACATCTCACCATCTGAAACGATTGTGTTGCCGTCTTTTATAGGTTGGTTTGCGTTTATTTTGTCTACTCCGAAAGATTCTGGGAGCAGAAAGAATAAGGCAAAGGCAAAAAATATAAGTATGGAATAATCCTTCATTGATGATTAATTGTTGTCTTGGTGAAAGTTGAAGACGGTAGATATTTGATCAATTCAAGTGAAAGACTTATTGGTCAACGTATTGAAAAAAGAAATATTCTAAACCATAATCTGCTAGCCAATTTTGAACTACCTCTTCAATAAACATTGCATAGATTGTTCCCATTCTTGTTCATCCATCGTGGCTCATATAAAATATAAAATTGGTTATACACTATTCGCTGTTTGAAAAAGAAAAACAAATAATTGGTTGTACAGTACAATAGTCATGCTATTGTTCTTTGGTAATCTTGATGGGTTATGGGTCACGGATGAGTTGCGGGTCAACATGTAATCCACGGGTCAATAGTCATGGAGTGGAGAATAAGGATGAAATCGTTGCATGTTTATTTTCTTTCTTTTGTTTACGGTACGTGGCATAGTAGTAGTGGTGTAGCAGCTTAATTTTTAGTCTATAAATAGTGTAGGATGTTTTCTTGTAATCCGTTTCCATTTGCAAGTATATATAAACATAGAGAAAACCAAATAACGTTGAGCAATACATGAGAATCGATAGTTGCGGGTTTGCAAGTGAGTTTAAAGGAAGGGCTGATTTCCAACAATTAGTATCATAGCACAAAGCACGGTTGAAGGGGCTGTGGGTTCATCGCAAGAAATAGCATGCAACAAGCAAGAAGGTTGTCGCATAGTCTATAGCAAGTAGCATGCAAGACAATCATAGCAAGTAGAAAGTTTTGGGTTTGTAGCAAGTAGCAAACAAGAAACAAAATGCAAGAAGCAAGAACGAGATAGCAAAAAAGAAGGTAGCAAGACGGAAGAAGATCGAAAGATGTTAGGGGAATATTAGGGTGATGGTGGAAAACCAGATTTTTATTGTATCGTGTAAGTTCACTTTCCGAACTGATATTTCCACATTATGTCTGGGTCATAGGAAATCCAATCTAGTATAATTCAAAATGACACTTGTGTATTTAGGCACAGAAACACAAGCCAAATCACTGAGTATTCACTTTAGAAGAAGAAGAGTTGAGAAGCGTTCTATACGGCTTAAAAGAGTAGCCGTATATATACATGACATATTAGGATTTTTTATTTTTTAAATTAGTTAGGAGAATCTCGAATTTAATGACTTAATTAATGATTTCCAAAACTAACGAGATTAGTCAATCTTACCATAATCATCCACTAGAACTCAGTTTTTCCATAACGAGACTAATTCAAATTTTCGAATACCTTTTGGGGCGTTGCCCCAAACCCCCCGGGAGGTGCTAACCCTCGAGCCCGCGTGTAACAACCCAAAAACAGAGGTAAATTTTTTTATTTTTAAGACCAATAGTTTCGTTCACCACATATCTCCAAATCAATCACCAAAAACAGAAGTAAAGACAATTCTGAAGTCAAAGATCAATCCGAGATGCATCTTAGTGTTAAAGTGTTTTTGAGTCTGTAATATGCATTTAGTGTTACAAATACTATTTTGTTCTGTTCGTATTGTCTTATAGTATAGTACATGAGACAAGATCAACAGCAGCAACTATGTCAACATGTTGATCTTCAGAAGTCTAGTAGTCCAAGCTTACTTTATCTTATTTGTCTTGTAGTTACTCCTTGACTATTTAAGGAGTAGTCACCTTTAGTAAAATATGTGGAACATGCACCTTTTTCACATCTATCAAGAATTATTCAGTCAATCGTTCTCTCTTACATTCTTCTTGTTCTTGAATCACTTTACATTGTTCATACTTATTAATCATTTATACTTTTAAGCAATTTATTGATTATCTCAATTCCGAGACAAGAATAGTTCACTAGATTTGACTGTATTTGTATTATTAGCAGACATTGATCTTAAGTTAATTTAAGATTTGAGTTTTCAAACCTTGTCCGTGCACCTCCTTTGCATTCATAATTGGTATCTGAACCTAAGTGGTTGTCTTTTGAATCCATAAGAACATATTATAGTTGGTTACAGATCACTCTGGTATCTCAATCGTTTCCGTGTTCAGGATAAAAGTTCTTCTATATACCACTTCAGCTCTAATATCTTAACCTCAATGGCTACTTCTAATTAATATCAACAAATTATTTAATGCAAATAAAAAATAGCATGGGTTGCCCAATGCATGACCCATTGCTAGTTGTTAAAGAGTATGATCACCAGAAAGTTAGAATGGAGAGATATTTACTTGGTAAAGAAAAAGGTGAAGAAATATGGAGGCCAGTAAAAGAAAGTCCTCATGTTCCAGTAAGACATGTGGTTAGAGATACTGTTTCAACTCTCATGGGTCAAGAAGATACACGAGCAACACCACTGACTGCAAATGACATTGAGAAGTGTAACATCCCAAAAATACAACCCAAAAGTTTCGTTTTAAATCATTATCAAAAACCATAAATCATCCATCATCATAGAGAAAATCAAGAACCATGTATCTCAAAACATCATGTCAAATACTATATCGAAATCATATGAGAAAATATCAGAGTCTAAAACAATCCCAGGCTGAAACTGTGGTGTGTGCTATGAGATCATCCCAAGCCCTTCCCTTTGCTAGTGGAAGTACCTGAAACCAAAACTGAAAACCGTAAGCACGAAGCTTAGTAAGTCTCCCCAAACTACCACATACCATACACATAACATATAACGTATCTTTGGCCCCGCCCCTGCTACATCGAGTCTAGCTCGCCATCGGCTTTCCCAGCATTGGGCCCCACCCGGCATCGAGCAGAACTCGACATACATAATAACATATCAACTAACATATAACATAGCACATATACTAACAAGAAAGCCTTCCTCGGGTCCCACCCAACATCGGACCGAGATCCAGAAACATACTAACCTTCCTCGGGAACCCCCCGACATCGGACCGGAGTCCGAAAACATACTATCATGCATACTAACTAGGCATTCCTCAGGCTTGCCCCATCATCAGACCGAAATCTGGAACTCCTAACACATAACAAACACATGCAAGAATCATAAAGACATCAAGCATACAGGCATACAAGCATTCCTCGGGACCGCCCTGACATCGGATCGAGATCCGGAAAACATATAACTCTACATCGGGCCCCGTCCGACATTGGACCGTAATCCGGAACTACTACTAACTAAACGGGCCGGCCTTGGTGCCATAGACCCGTTCCTACAGGAGAAAACTCACCTCGCAAAGATGTCTGCAAAAACCCGCGGTGAGGAATATTTGATAGCTGCTCCAACGACTCCCCGACTGTCAATATCACAACAATACTTAGTCAAAACCAAATAATACTTCGCAGGGTAAAATGACCATTTTACCCCTGGTCAAAGTCAACATCCTAGTCAAAGTCAAAGTCAAGGTTAATTCCCAGTCAACCCCAACTCGTCGAGTTATCTCCCAACTCGGCGAGTTCATGAACAACTCAGACACATGGTCAACAAAGTCAACTCATCGAGTCCCTTAACAGACTCGTCGAGTGCTTCCTGTCATAATGATCGGGACTGCCCGCTTCAACTCGTCGATTCCTTTCCTGGACTCGCCGAGTTTCCTTGTCTGATTGAGCCATCCCAAAGGATTAAGCTCCTACCTTTCAGATCTATGCTCCAAACTTCATCTATATACTGGAAATACACTCTTAAGGGTAAAGTTTCCAACTTTACCAGTCCTTAGTCCTTCTTAACGGGTTTAGCCAGAAACCTAACTTCTCTAAAGCATGCATCTTGTTCCAAAAGCCATAACACCCTAAACCAAGGCACAATATACTAGATCTAGGCTTTTATCATCTGTTGGACACGTAAAGTCCCGAGCTTTCCTTCCATGCTTGGTCTTTTAGGGTTAAAAAGGCCATGTTCTTGCATACAAGATTGCATGGGGCTTCCATGGTCATAAGGTTTGCACCTTTATGCCATGGAACCCTTACGAGACCCCATATCTGAGATATAAGTCACTTGGGACGTCCCAATCCCAAGGACCAAGTTTCTTGAACCAAAATC
This sequence comes from Lactuca virosa, assembly GCF_052849685.1. NCBI lineage: Eukaryota > Viridiplantae > Streptophyta > Magnoliopsida > Asterales > Asteraceae > Lactuca > Lactuca virosa. The sequence continues at coordinate 22,718,399 of NC_136433.1, forward strand.
TTCAAAAAATGGAAACCAATAGATCTAAGAGAAGAATGATCAAGTTAGAGACTTGATTACCAGAAAATATAGCAAATGGAGTAATGTTCCTAGATCTACTTCTTCCCTCTTGAGCCTTCTATCTTCTTCTTCTTCTTTTTCCACAAGCTTCAAAAGACACAAATAACACTCAAAATGGAAAGAAATAGCTCAAGATCACTCAAGGTTGATTAGGGTTTGGAAGTGATGGAGGCTGGGATGGAGGCTAGATATGATGCTTAAATAGGGTGCAAACCCTAAAGATTAGGGTTTCATCCAGCCTGTCCCTCCTGTCGAGTCAGGGCTATGACTCGTCGAGTAGCTCATTTAAAACCCGCGCATATATTGCCTTCTACTCGACGAGTTAGGGCCACCAACTCGTCGAGTAGCCTTTCCAAAATGAATAAATAAATAACTAAAGTGCATACCAGGAACCAGGCGTTACAATTATCCCCCACTTGTCTTAGACTTGGTCCTCAAAGACTGTTGCATCTTAAAACAACTCTGGGTAATGCTCCATCATCTCTTCCTCGGGCTCCCAAGTCCACTCCGAACCCTTGCGGTGCTGCCATTGCATCTTTACCAACTCCACTCTCTTATTCCTCAAATCGTTCGACTTCCTGTCAAGGATAGCTATAGGTCGCCCGATGTAGTTCAGGCTGTCATCAACCCGAATATCCTCAAAGGGTACCACTACTGAATCGTCCACTAAACACTTCCGCAACTGCAAAACGTGGAAAGTGTTGTGGATCTGGCTGAGCTCTGCTAGAAGGTCTAACTGGTAAGCAACCTGACCCACCCGGGCCAATACCCTAAACGAACTGATGTACCTGGGGCCCAACTTGCCCCGTTTCTGGAATCGAATGACACCTTTTCAGGGTGACACCTTCAGGAGGACCATGTCGCCCACCTAGAACTCTAAGTCCGAACGCTTCTTGTCGGCGTAGCTCTTCTGCCGTCTCTAAGCAGTCTGGAGCCTGATCCGGACCTTCTGGATCCTCTCAGTAGTCTTGAGTGCTACTTCAGTACTCCCCATAACTCTTTGACCGACCTCAACCCAACAGATTGGGGTCCTACACTTCCTCCCGTAGAGCATCTCAAAGGGAGGTCGGTCTATGCTGGCAGGATAACTGTTGTTATACGAAAATTCCGCTAACGGAAGATACGTATCCCAATTGCCATTGAAATCTAACACGCATGCGTGTAGCATGTTCTCGAAAGTTTGTATCGCCCTGCCGCTCTGTCCATCCGTCTGAGGGTGGAAAGCGGTGCTGAAGTGGAGACGAGTACCCATCTCCTCGTGAAACCGCTTCCAAAATCTGGAAGTGAAACGGACATCTCGGTCTGACACCACCGAGACAGGCACCCCATGCCGTGCCACTATCTCTCACACATAAATTTCGGCTAACTTCTTGGCTGATATGCTCTCCTGGATTGGGATAAAATGAGAGCTCTTGGTCAACCGATCCACGATGACCCATATCGAATCCACTCCACGTGCGGTCGTGGGAAGCTTGGTAATGAAATCCATGGTGATATTCTCCCACTTCCACACTGGAATGTCTAGCGGCTGCATCTTGCCATGTGGTCTCTGGTGCTCGGCCTTGACCTTCCTGCAGGTCAAGAACCTCTCCACATACCATGCTACGTCCCGCTTCATGCAGGGCCACCAGTAATCAGGGTGAAGATCTCAATACATCTTCATCACCCTAGGATGGATGGACAACCTCGACTTATGGGCCTCATCCATCAGAACATGTCATACTCCACCCTAATATGGAACCCAAACCCTCCCATGCAGGTTCAACAACCCTCGGCTGTCATAATCAAATAAGGCCACTCCGCCCACAATCCTCTCACACTTCTGGCGCTCTTCCTTCAGGCCCTCAACCTGCACCTCTCTAATCTACTTCAACAGTGGAGTGATCACCGTCATCCTCAAGCATAAATCTCTAATTGGAGCCGTTACCGCCTTGCAGCTCAGAGCTTCGGCCACCACATTGGCCTTGCCCGGGCAGTAAAGGATCTCACAATCATAATCCTTTACCACATCTAACCACCGATGCTGCCTCATGTTCAAATTCGGCTGATCCATGAGGTACCTCAAACTCTTGTGGTCCGTGTAAATAGTACAACAGATCCCATAAAGATAGTGTCGCCAAATATTGAGGGTGAATACCACCGCCCCCAGCTCTAAATCATGCATCGGATAGTTAGCCTCGTGAGGCTTCAGCTGTCTCGAGGCATAAGCTATCACATGACCCCGTTGCATCAACACTGCTCCTATGCTTGTGATCGAAGCATCACAGTAGACTACGAAGTCATCTACTCCCTCTGGCAGAGTGAGAATCGGTGTCTTGCACAACCGCTGCCTGAGCATCTCAAAGGCTGCCTGCTGCTCAGGTCCCCAATGAAAAACCACCGACTTCTTGGTCAGTCGGGTTAACGGAACTACAATCTTGGAGAAGTCCTGAATAAATCTCCTGTAATACCTTGCCATACCCAGGAAACTCCGAATCCCATTTGGAGACCTCAGAATCTCCCACTGCATCATGGCCTCTATCTTGGCCGGATCGACTAGAATACCCTTCTGGTTGACAAGATGCCCAAGAAACTGCACCTCGCGCAACTAGAACTCACACTTGGAGAACTTCACAAAAAGTCTCTCCCTCCTCAGTGTCTCCAGCACCTCTCTTAGGTGCTCATCATGCTGCTCCTGAGTCTTGGAGTAAACCAAGATATCGTCAATGAAAACTATTACAGACCGATCCAGCATCGGTCTGCACATGCAGTTCATGAGGTCCATGAACGCGATTGGAACATTGGTGAGCCCAAACGACATCACCACAAACTCATAATGACCATAGCGAGTCCTAAACGCTGTATTCTACATACCATCCTCCCTGACTCGCATCTGGTGATACCCTGAACGTAAATCAATCTTGGAGAACCAAGATGCTCCCTGAAGCTGGTCAAACAAATCATCTATCCTCGGAAGTGGGTAACGGTTCTTCTGCGCAGTCGTTTGATTGGGTACTGAAGATCGTCGCCTCTCTTAAAGTACGTATTATAGCAATCTTCGTTATTGTATGCTTGTCGGATTACAGATTGATTTCATGTGTGTTTAGATCTGATTCGTTAATTGTTTGGTCAAAATTGGCAATACGTAAAGAAATCGCAATTTCAGATATCCCTTACCCTGTCCCCAATATTCTCCTTCCGACTGTTTCTTGATATAACTGATTTCTTTACAATGTACTTTCTTGTTGATAATGACTTATAATTTCTGTTTCCATGGCTAATTTTTTACAAGTAGTTATTGAATTGTTAGGGTTTGCTAGTTTACGTTTGGTTGGTTGAAAATTGAAATTCAATCGTTAAGAAGAATTGTATTTTAAGTAAGACATTGTTTTGAAAACAGAGGAAATTGCATTCATATTTGGAGCTATGATTGTATTACTAACCCATCAGTGAATTGGATCTAAACTGAAGCATGATCAAGAACAAGAAAATCATAAAACAAGATCAAAGATTTTAAGCATAAAAATTTATCTTTCCACATATTATTCACATTACTATCTTGTCCTGATACAATTTCTGATGTAATACATGTTATTTTATGTTAATTTGATCAACAATGCTTGAAGGTCATCCCTAATTTTGAGAACTTTTTTTTTTCAGAATCTGCACTTGATGGATCCTAAATACACAGGAGAGATGTTAAAGTAAGTTTTCTTGAAATATTTTTTAATCAAAAATGACTAATAACAGTACATAATAATATTATTATTTAACTTTAATATGTAGACACTTGGAGAAACAGGATGAACTCCTCATGGATGCTTATAGATCAATTTCACATGAATTACATAAACTTCAGGTAACACATCTTTTCTTAATCTTGATTTATATATAAATAAACTAGTTTATAACCCGTGGGAACCACGGTTACAAAATTAATTAAACTTTCATAGTATAAAAATTCAAAATTATTAATCAATTATTTTAAATAAATTATTAATTAAGAGTTTTTTTATTATATAAAATTATAATCATCGAATTAAATAAATATATGAAATTACATCACTTTATAATTTGTATTAATTTTATTGTAGTTTTTATTCTAATGTTATTAATTTAATGTAATTAGAGTGGAAAATTTAAAATTTGAAATTTGAAATGAAGAATTAATAGATTGACAAGTGACATGCATTAGTTAGGAAACTTAATAGGATGATACATGGCAAAAGAAGAATAAAATATGAATTAATTAAGAGACCTAATAGGGTGACACATGTCAAAAGGAGAATAAAACTATTCTTTTATTAGAATAGGGATATATATTTTTATTTTTTATTTACGAAGGGCTTGAACGATTTCATTGTGTGTACTTTTAGGCCTCAATCCCTACATCGTTTTATATTTTCTTCTTATTTGGTTCACACCGCCTCCGAAACACCGGCGCCACAGCAGCCTCCATCTTCAACATCATCCTTCCCTGCAGCCACCGACGCCGCCCTCCTTCTCACCGAAGCAACCGACACCGCCGACTTCTGCGCAGTCGTTTGATTGGGTACTGAAGATCGTCGCCTCTCTTAAAGTACGTATTATAGCAATCTTCGTTATTGTATGCTTGTCGGATTACAGATTGATTTCATGTGTGTTTAGATTTGATTCGTTAATTGTTTGGTCAAAATTGGCAATACGTAAAGAAATTGCAATTTCAGATATCCCTTACCCTGTCCCCAATATTCTCCTTCCGACTGTTTCTTGATATAACTGATTTCTTTACAATGTACTTTCTTGTTGATAATGACTTATAATTTCTGTTTCCATGGCTAATTTTTTACAAATAGTTATTGAATTGTTAGGGTTTGCTAGTTTACGTTTGGTTGGTTGAAAATTGAAATTCAATCGTTAAGAAGAATTGTATTTTAAGTAAGACATTGTTTTGAAAACAGAGGAAATTGCATTCGTATTTGGAGCTATGATTGTGTTGAAAATATACGATCTGATTACCACGAATTAATGCTCGGATACCGGTTACTGGGTGACAGATATATATATTTAAGGAGATAAGATGCGAAAAAAAAAAGTGCGGAATAAATATAAACTGGAAAGCTATAAATGACTGAAAGCTATAAATGAAATAAATGACAGTATTTAAATGACGTAAAGCTGTAATAAAATATATAAATATATAAATATATATAAAGTCGGTTCGTCAATAAATTGACTGAACTGGTTTAGAATTGGACTGGATCTTAATAGACTGTGTCTCTATTTGTTCAAAGTTCAATCCGGTAAGTAACAATAAGTTCTTTTATGTAACAATGAATTGTTTACAAAACGATACAAAATACACGGGTAATGTTTTTTGTATGTGGGTATGGGGTTTTTTAAGGTGATTTGATGAGGTTGAAGTGGGTATTTGGAGGGTGTTTGGAGAGTATTTGGAGGTTGGTTGTGTGTTTATTCTTCTGGAGATGAGTGAGTAATGGGAATTATTACAAACAAAGACTAAAACACTTACACTTCCACTCTCCTTCAAAACTCACGTATACATACATATATATATATATATATATGCAAAAATGAATCAAACAACTCTTCCACTTGTTTTTGTTTATGAAAAAGAAATAGCTTGGTGGATGTAGTAGCTGGTAGAACACATGTAGGTTGGGTTCTTTTTGCTTTTGTGACAATTCTCTCAATCATACATACATATGCACGATATATATATATATATATATATATATATATATATATATATATATATATATATATATATATATATACATACATATAATATATATATATATATATATATATATACAACATACATACATATACGTACATATATATGTACATATAATAAAAGAAAACATCTTTAAACACACTTGAGTATGTATGGTGCTAGCTTGTAGCTTTTAATCAAGTGGTAGTAGTGGGAACGTGGCTTTCTTTTACTGAATGTTTATAATTCAATTAAGAAATTGAATTTTCATATTGGTCCCTTGATGTTTTGAAGTTTTGACAATTTTTATCCTTTGATTTGTTTTGTCTTCAAACGATCAAATATGCGTCTATTTTTCCGTCTTTGCGTATTTCGTCTTTTGCCTATTTTTGTATTTCATAATTAAGCACGAATCCACACAACCTGAAATAACTGATAATATTTGTTAGATAATATAAAACCAATTCGTCTTATTTCAGTGATGATCACATATAAAAACATTTTTCAACAATTTCCCCCTATGTGATCATTGATGAAATAAGGATAGATATAATCACATTAACAGTTTTAATCTTGGAGATTTGGGATAAAAGTTTTGTCAATGAGAAGATATATATAAAACCATTGTAATCGTTTTGAAAGTTTGTGACTTGGTTTAACATATCTTATGTAAAAGATTTTCAGAAATTTGTTTCCGAATCAAAGTCTCAGGTTCGGTTATCAAAGGGTAGTCATATATGTATCTAAAGAAATTTCTTAAGATTTTATAGCATTATTTCTGACGACAAGTGGTCTAACAGGTCGATTCAGATGAACGCTCATAGGTATAGCTCACACTTCACTTGGGTGTTTGGTTGTTCTGGCAGCAGAACAAGTTAATGATCACTAAAAATGAGTGATATCTCTCTCTGACGACTCACACTCATATTGGAGGTGTTCAGCTATGCTTTTCCTGTAAAGTCACTTAGTCTCATTATTAGATAATCAATCACATAAGACTGGTTTCGGCATTACTCAGCGGGTTTCTTCATTCATGCCATTAAAGTTCACTCTCTCTCCGTCGGGAAATACATGTAGAGGGGTTTAGCAATTTTCATAGTGCAGTTTGCAACTAAGATTCTTCAGTGATGAAGGCTACAGTATCCCGGGAAATCCATTGTTGTTGCAGCTTCTTCTTTGATAGTATCTTGTTTGTTGATCAATATCGATTTATTGTAAAAAGATATTTTGTTTTAGCATTGAGAATTTGCTACATTTGAGACCTTTTTAAGAGTATTTGACTTGAGTGATTGAGATATCTTCTTTTGTGAAAAATGGTTAAAACAAATCGCGGGATTTTATGATTTTTGTTTTGAAATAACCATTTGGTTGAAAGTTTGTTTGAAAATACCAAATATAGAATATATTTTTTTTGTTTTGTTTGGTATATCTTTATTGAATCCATTTGTTTTCTTGTTGATTTGTCTTTGAGGATTGGATGTTGATAGATATTTGTTTTTCCTTTGGTTTTCTTGTAAGGATATGTCGTTGTTTGCTTGATGGATCATGGGATCGCAAGTCTTCATTTTTGGTTGGCTTTTATCTAGGTAGGGATAGGTGGCATAAAAGACAGTTTGTCTAGTATGTAAGAAATGAATGTATCGTCCCTGGTCATTTTGACATCTAAGCAAAAATGAGACCGTGACAAGGTATAATTGGGTATACCTTATAAGCAATAGTGACACACCTAAGCTCACAAGAAATGATTTCCACAATGATTTAGATCGACGAGGCACAAATTCTCACATGGGTTTTTGTTTTCATCTGAACCTCCTAACCTTATGTCCCTTGATTGTTTAAAATCGTCAATAATGAAATAAAATCGAAGGAAATAAAGTTATATACATTATGAAAAGTAGGATATTTGAACCTTCACTCCAATTGAGAATCAATATGACTTAAAATCTTCATCGAGCATAAGCATCTGAAAATTAAGTCAAGAGAAGATTAATCACAAGGTTCTATAAAATCTTATTATGGCAAGTCTTTTATTAATTTTTTTTTTGAAGATTTGTTTTTCTGAATGTTTTTGGAAATATTGGTTATTTGAATGTTTTTGGTATTTTTTAAAAGGAAAGCAATTTTCAATTGTTTTTGAATTTTCCTTTTGAATGAAAGTAAACACACTTTTGTACAAACAAAATGTAAAAGTTTAAGGATAGATGTTATCTGGATTTAACATTCCTAGACGGCCTAGGAAGTATTGAAACTTTGTTTCATCGAGAGCCTTAGTGAAGACATCGGCAATTTGATCTTCGGTGTTGATGAAGTGCAATTCGATATGACCCTTTTGAATGTTGTCTTTGATGAAATGATATCGAATATCGATGTGCTTTGTCATGGAATGGTGAACGGGATTGTGAGAAATGGCAATTGCACTGGTTGAGTCACAAAATATGGGAATTTTTGAAATTTTGAAGCCATAGTCTCGCAGTTGAGTTTGCATCCATATGACTTGCGAACAACAACTGGCGGCAGCGACGTATTCATCTTCTGCTGTTGATGTGGATACACAAGTCTGTTTCTTTGAAGTCCAACTCACTAGTCTACCTCCTAGGAATTGACAGCTACCAGATGTACTCTTTCTATCTAACTTGCATCCTCCATAGTCTGAGTCGGTGAAAGCGTTCAGCTGAAAATCGGATTTAGCTGGATACCAAAGGCCAAGTTTGGGAGTGCCTTTTAGGTATTTGAAGATGCGTTTCACAGCAACTACATGGGATTCCATAGGATTTGCTTGGTATCTGGCATAGACACATGTAGAAAACATGATGTCAGGTCTGCTGGCAGTGAGGTATAAGAGTGATCCGATCATTCCACGATATCTTTTCTGATCAACAGGTTTGCCATTTAAGTCTGCATCGATTTTGTATCCAAAAGCCATTGGGGTTTTTGCGGTATTGGATTTGTCCATTGAAAAGCGAGTGAGTAGGTTTTTGACATAATTCTCTTGGTTGATGAAAATTCCATCAGTTGACTGTTTGATTTGAAGTCCGAGAAAAGTAGTCATCTCCCCAATCATGCTCATTTCAAATTTGCTCTTCATTAGATCTGCAAACTTAATACTCAAAGATTCATCAGTAGAACCGAAAATAATGTCATCAACATATATTTGTACGATTAAAAGATGTTTATTATAGATTTTACGAAAGAGGGTTTGATCGATTGAACCTCTTTTAAAACCTGATTCTTCGAGAAAGGTTGTCAATGTGGCATACCAGGCTCGGGGTGCTTGTTTCAAGCCATAGACAGCTTTCTGCAATTTGAAGCTGTGATCAGGAAATTTGGGATCTTCGAAACCTGGTGGTTGTTGGATGTATACATCGCGATCTAACTCTCCATGTAGGAATGCACATTTAACATCCGTTTGGAATACTTTGAAGTTCTTATGTGCAGCATATGCAAGAAAGATGCGAATTGCTTCAATTCTGGCAACTGGAGCATATGTTTCATCGTAGTCGATTCCTTCTTGTTGTGAATATCCTTTGACTACGAGACGTGCCTTGTTTCGACAAACGATTCCTTGATCGTCAGTTTTGTTTCTGAATACCCATCTTGAACCTATAACAGAAACATCGGGTGGGGTAGGGACAAGATTCCATACGTCATTTCTTTCAAATTCTTCTAGCTCTTCTTGCATAGCTTTTACCCAGTATGGATCTTTGAGAGCAGAATGTATGGTTTTGGGTTCAGTCATGGATAAGAAGGCTCCAAATAAACAATCATTAGAAGTTGCGGCTCTAGTTTGGATGCCTGAGTTTGGATCTCCGATGATTTGGTCAGTTGGGTGGTTTCTGGTCCATTTTATTAAGCGATTCTCTTCCGCTATAATAATTGGAATTTCAGTATCCCATTGTTCTTCTCCGGGAGTTTCATCTTGGAATAGGTTTGAAGGTTCCCCCATAAATGATGCATCGGGATTGTTTTGGATATTTGGGGATGGGGTATTTAAAGGAGGATTTGGTGTTAGTTCCAATGAAGAAGTATGTGTAGGTGGTTCCCCCTCGAATTGATCTGCATCATTTCGGTTTGTTTGTGGAGTTCCTTCAGTGGTTGTTCCTGTAGAATCAATAGAAGTAGTTAGAAGTTCAGAATTGTAAGCGGTTTTGGGTTGTTCAAAAAGTAAATCAAGATCGATTTCAATATCTCTGTCAGGAGAAGGTGTTTGTTGAATTGGATTTTGAAAAATATTATCGATCATTTTTGAACCAAAATGTTCACGATCCAATTTCCTGACATAAAATTCATCGAAATGAACATCGGTACTTTCTTCAATTACTCTGGTACGTTTGTTCAGTACTCGATAAGCAGCTGAAGAAAATGAGTAACCAAGGAAAATTCCTTCGTCCGATCTTGATTCAAATTTTGAGAGGTGGTCTTTATTGTTCTTTATGAAGCATCGACAACCAAAAATATGGAAAAATTTGATGTTTGGTTTTCGGTTGTTAATGAATTCATATAGTGTTTTATGAAGATGTTTATGGATTAAGGAACGATTTTGAGTGTAGCAAGTTGTGGCTATTGCTTCTGCCCAGAAGTATTGTGGCAGATCAGCGAAGATAAGCATTGATCTTGCAGCTTCACATAGAGTTTTGTTCCTTCTTTCGACAACTCCGTTCTGTTGTGGAGTGTATGGGGCTGAGAAGTTATGTTCAATTCCGTTGTCTTTGAGAAATGAATCTAGAGTCTTGTTTTTGAACTCTAAACCATTATCACTTCGGATTCTTCAAACAGGTCGTTTGAGCTTCAGTTCGATTTGTTTTATGAAGTTGATCATCTCTTCAGGTGCTTCTGATTTTAGTCTTAAGAAGAAGACCCAAGTAAAGCGCGAGAAGCCATCAACGACAACAAGAATGTACTTCTTCCCTTGTATAGTTTGGGTTTTGGCAGGGCCACAAAGGTCTATGTGCAGCAATTCTAGTGGTTCGGATACACTAGATTCTGAGATGCTTTTGTGAGTGGATTTGGAAAGTTTTCCCTTTTCACATGCAGCACACAGAGTTTCATTATCAAGCTTCAGAAGTGGCAGTCCTCTAACAAGATCATCGCCGATCAGTTTGTTGATGTACCCAAAGTTTAGATGGGAAAGGCGGCGGTGCCATAACCAACTGATATCTGCTGGGGCTTTTGATAGCAGACATATATCGGGTTTACCATAGATAAGATCCATGTCAAGTGGATACATATTTCCGGCACGGTAAGAATCAACAATGATTTCTTTGGTTTTGGCGTCCATGATCAAGCTTCTTTGTTTGGTGAATAGGACTTCAAGATTGTTATCACACAGTTGAGAAACACTGATGAGATTGTGTTTCAGGTCATCGACATAGGCAACTTTCTTTATGGTGAAGTTACCATTTGTTATGTTTCCATAACCCTTGATTTTTGCCGTCATGTTGTTGCCGAAGGTAACGTCTTGATTGGTTTGGGTGGGTTTGAAGTCACGAAGGTAGTTTCGGTTTCCTGTCATATGCTTGGAGCAGCCACTATCAATATACCATGTATCATTCTTGGGTTCTCCAGCATTAGATACCTGCAATTTAGACAGAAGATTTAGGTACCCAAATCTGAATGGGTCCTGGTTTGTTAGTTGTTTTTATTTTGGGTTTTTTGTTTACTGAACTTCTTGTAGCATTTGACTTCATATTGCTATAAGAGTTTGGTTTATAAGGATGGAATGGTTGAGGTTTGATTTTATTTATCAAATTTTCCCAAAAAGTGATTTGTTTCTGAAAATTCGTTGGTTGATAAAATCTGTGATTTGGTGAATGATATCCTAGATGTGAAATTTTTTTTGAAAAGTTCTCTTCATATCTGGGATGTGATTGGCGGTTATGAAAGGCTTTTTGAAGATGATGTTTTGAAACTTTCTGATTTGGTCGTTTTTGAAAGTTCCTTGAATTTTTAAAGGTGATCTTTGAAAGCGGTTTTCAAAAGGTTTTTGAAAAGGTTTTGGTTTTTGTTTGGAAACCTGTTTTTGAGGTATGACGTATGGTTTAACAGGTTTCTTTGGTTTGTTTTCAAAAGCCTTTGGTTTGTTAAGTGGGGTTATGGTTGCTTCATTGGTATGTTTGATTTGGTTTGTTGAAGAACTAGCAGAGTTTGTTTCAGATTTTACAACTCTTTTGATAGACTTTTTGGAAACAGTGAAAGCAGTGTCATCTGGGCTACAGTTGATAACTGTTTCGTCATCTGAATCTTCCTCATTAGCAGATGTGAAAAGATCTGGAAGAGTGGATTCAGAGTTTTCACAAATTGTCATGTTTTCTTGTTTAGCTAGTTCATTTTCAAAGGATTCTCTTCCAATTCCTGGTCTGTAATTCGTATCAATTTTGCCAGTTCCTAAGGTGTTTGCTTTGGTGAAAACATCATCACTTAGTTTTCTAGCAATTTTGATAGAATTCATATTCCATATCAATCTTTTGTTTTCAGATTCAAGAAAATTGGTTTGGTTTAAAGAATCAGTGAGTTTTTCATTTAAAGATTTGTATTTTTCAGTTGATTCTTGAAAGTTTTGTTTCAACTGAAGGATTTCCTTTTCTAAAACATCTTTTGTTTCAGAGGAAATGACTGACTGATTTTTTTGTTCCAAATCCTTTTTCTGAATTAGGGTTTGATTTAATTGTTCCAAGACGTGATTATAATCTTCTGATTTTCTTTCAACGTCTCTTTCCAATTTGTTCTTTATCCTTGTTGATTCTCCAAATTTGAGTTGCAAGGTTTGTAACTCAGATTTGCAGATATCGGAATTGATCATTGTGTCATGATATTTTTTGAGATCAGCTTCTAGACTTTTCTCAATATTGGTTATATGGGACTCAAAAATTGATTTCGAAAGACCAAGTTCAGAGATCATAGACCATACCTGTTCTATGACGTTTGGAGCTCTTGAAGGTCTATCAACACCAACTACGAAACAAAAGTTTGATTGTGTTGGTTCATTGTCAGCTTCGTCTTCAGAAGTTGGCCAATATTCCACGTTTGGTTCATGGATTGCCATCAATGCTCTTTGCTTATCTTGATTTTCCTGTTTCTTTAATTCATCGGCTTTTTGAGCGTAGTATGCTGAGTCTTTGACTTTGGTTTTGTTTTTGGCTCGGCATTCTCTGGCATAGTGATTAGTTCCTTTGCAGTTGTGACAAATGATCACTTCTTCATCAATATCATCCTTTTGACTTTTAATCGGAAGTCTTTCAGGAGCTTGAGTTTGGATTTGTTGGGAAGATTGGGAAGGGTTCTGTTGGAATCCAAAATTTTGGTTGTTTTGAAAGCCATTGTTTTGATTAGTGTAACCTTGATTTTGGAATCCTCTGTTTTGGTTTTGAAAACTGTTGTTTTGGTTATTGTTATGATGACTTGAGTTGGGATTGTTTTGAAATCCCTGGTTTTGAAAACCTTGGTTTGAATTGTTTTGGAAGGAAGGTCTTTGAAAATTTTGTCCAAAATAAGGTCTTGGTTGAAAACCTGAGTTGTTTTGAACAGGTTGAGGTCTTGGTTGAAATCCAGAATTATTTTGTCCAAATGATGGTCGGTTTTGAAAATTTGGTTTAAAATTCGATTGACCGTGATTTGGAATAAATCTCTGGAGGTTTGTGTTTGCTACCAAAGCACACAGTTGTTGGTAGTCTGCTTCATCATTTAAATCAGATTGATCAAAAGAATTGTTCAAAAAGGGTTGGTTTTGAAAAGATGTCTGATTAAAATGATTGAAGTTTTGTTCATTAAAAGGTGTTTGGTTTTGAGAAGATGTGGAAACGAGAGCAAGTGGTCCTCCAAAAGCTGTAGTGGTTGGTGGGTCAATCGAGGATTCATACGATTGAAGTTCTCCATACAAATTGTATAAAGTTTCAGTATGAATGGCTGGATTTCCCTGAATGGTGAGTTTAACCATCTTCCAGCTTTCGTAAAGATTGTTTAGAAACTTGAGATTTATCTCGTGTTGTGTCTTTTTGATGCCCAAATTGTTCATTTTTACCATGATAAAATTGAACCTATCATGAGCATCATGGATGGTTTCTGATGAAAGCATCTTGAAATTATCGAATTCATTTAAAACAGATGTTCTTTTGTTTCCGATAATTCTTTTATTTCCACAAAAACGATTTTTCAAATTTTCCCAAATTTGATTTGCGGTCAACAGTATAATGTCATCCATTTGACTTAGAATACTGTGAGGTATTCCAGACACAAGTTCCTTTTTGGCTTGGAGTTCCAACTTTCTTCTGATTTCGGTTTGAGTGGCTTGATTTGTAGCAAGAGTAGCCATATTTTCTGGAGTAATATATGTTCCTTCTACGCATTTCCAGACATCTTCATTTATAGCGTTAAGATGAAGATTCATACGACCAACCCACGAATTATACTCTTCAGGAATAAGTATGGGTGCCCGTGAACCAGATCCTAAGCTATTTGCAATGGAGACAGAGTTCATGTTGGAGTAATTTGCCAAAGACATTTCCTATTTATTTATTTTTATTTTTTTTGAAATTTTATGAAAGGATTTTGAACAAGTGATATTAAAATGAATTTTTTAAAGAAAAGCTTATGGAAGGTTTATAACGCTAACCAAAAGTTTCGACAAAAATTTCAAAGTAAATCACACAAGGTCCTTTTTTTTTTTGAAAATTTTATTTTAAAGGATTTTGAACAAGTGATATTAAAATGAAATTTTTAAAGAAAAGCTTATGGAAGGTTTATAACGCTAACCAAAAGTTTCGACAAAAATTTCAAAGTAAATCACACAAGCTCTGATACCAATTGTTGAAAATATACGATCTGATTACCACGAATTAAGGCTCGGATACCAGTTACTGGGTGACAGATATATATATTTAAGGAGATAAGATGCGAAAAAAAAATAAGAAGTGCGGAATAAATATAAACTGGAAAGCTATAAATGACTGAAAGCTATAAATGAAATAAATGACAGTATTTAAATGACGTAAAGCTGTAATAAAATATATAAATATATAAATATATATAAAGTCGGTTCGTCAATAAATTGACTGAACTGGTTTAGAATTGGACTGGATCTTAATAGACTGTGTCTCTATTTGTTCAAAGTTCAATCCACTAAGTAACAATAAGTTCTTTTATGTAACAATGAATTGTTTACAAAACGATACAAAATACACGGGTAATGTTTTTTGTATGTGGGTATGGGGTTTTTTAAGGTGATTTGATGAGGTTGAAGTGGGTATTTGGAGGGTGTTTGGAGAGTATTTGGAGGTTGGTTGTGTGTTTATTCTTCTGGAGATGAGTGAGTAATGGAAATTATTACAAACAAAGACTAAAACACTTACACTTCCACTCTCCCTCAAAACTCACGTATACATACATATATATATGCAAAAATGAATCAAACAACTCTTCCACTTGTGTTTGTTTATGAAAAAGAAATAGCTTGGTGGATGTAGTAGCTGGTAGAACACATGTAGGTTGGGTTCTTTTTGCTTTTGTGACAATTCTCTCAATCATACATACATATGCACGATATATATATATATATATATATATATATATATATATATATATATATATATATATATATATATATATATATATATATATATATATATATATATATATATATATATATATACAACATACATACATATACGTACATATATATGTACATATAATAAAAGAAAACATCTTTAAACACATTTGAGTATGTATGGTGCTAGCTTGTAGCTTTTAATCAAGTGGTAGTAGTGGGAACGTGGCTTTCTTTTACTGAATGTTTATAATTCAATTAAGAAATTCAATTTTCATATTGGTCCCTTGATGTTTTGAAGTTTTGACAATTTTTATCCTTTGATTTGTTTTGTCTTCAAACGATCAAATATGCGTCTATTTTTCCGTCTTTGCGTATATTGTCTTTTGCCTATTTTTGTATTTCATAATTAAGCACGAATCCACGCAACCTGAAATAACTGATAATATTTGTTAGATAATATAAAACCAATTCGTCTTATTTCAGTGATGATCACATATAAAAACATTTTTCAACAGATTGTATTACTAACCCATCAGTGAATTGGATCTAAACTGAAGCATGATCAAGAACAAGAAAATCATAGAACAAGATCAAAGATTTTATGCATAAAAATTTATCTTTCCACATATTATTCACATTACTATCTTGTTCTGATACAATTTTTGATGTAACACATGTTATTTTATGTTAATTTGATCAACAATGCTTGAAGGTCATCCCTAATTTTGAGAACTTTTTTTTTTCAGAATCTGCACTTGATGGATCTTAAATACACAGGAGAGATGCTAAAGTAAGTTTTCTTGAAATATTTTTTAATCAAAAATGACTAATAACAGTACATAATAATATTATTCTTTAACTTTAATATGTAGACACTTGGAGAAACACGATGAACTCCTCATGGATGCCTATAGATCAATGTCACATGAATTACATAAACTTCAGGTAACACATCTTTTCTTAATCTTGATTTATATATAAATAAACTAGTTTATAACCCGTGGGAACCACGGTTACAAAATTAATTAAACTTTCATAGTATAAAAATTCAAAATTATTAATCAATTATTTTAAATAAATTATTAATTAAGAGTTTTTTTATTATATAAAATTATAATCATCGAATTAAATAAATATATGAAATTACATCACTTTATAATTTGTATTAATTTTATTGTAGTTTTTATTCTAATGTTATTAATTTAATGTAATTAGAGTGGAAAATTTAAAATTTGAAATTTGAAATGAAGAATTAATAGATTGACAAGTGACATGCATTAATTAGGAAACTTAATAGGATGATACATGGCAAAAGAAGAATAAAATATGCATTAATTAAGAGACCTAATAGGGCGACACATGTCAAAAGGAGAATAAAACTATTCTTTTATTAGAATAGGGATATATATTTTTATTTTTTATTTACGAAGGGCTTGAACGATTTCATTGTGTGTACTTTTAGGCCTCAATCCCTACATCGTTTTATATTTTCTTCTTATTTGGTTCACACCGCCTCCGAAACACCGGCGCCACAGCAGCCTCCATCTTCAACATCATCATTCCCTGCAGCCACCGGCGCCGCCCTCCTTCTCACCGAAGCAACCGACACCGCCGACTTCTGCGCAGTCGTTTGATTGGGTACTGAAGATCGTCGCCTCTCTTAAAGTACGTATTATAGCAATCTTCGTTATTGTATGCTTGTCGGATTACAGATTGATTTCATGTGTGTTTAGATCTGATTCGTTAATTGTTTGGTCAAAATTGGCAATACGTAAAGAAATCGCAATTTCAGATATCCCTTACCCTGTCCCCAATATTCTCCTTCCGACTGTTTCTTGATATAACTGATTTCTTTACAATGTACTTTCTTGTTGATAATGACTTATAATTTCTGTTTCCATGGCTAATTTTTAACAAGTAGTTATTGAATTGTTAGGGTTTGCTAGTTTACGTTCGGTTGGTTGAAAATTGAAATTCAATCGTTAAAAAGAATTGTATTTTAAGTAAGACATTGTTTTGAAAACAGAGGAAATTGCATTCGTATTTGGAGCTATGATTGTATTACTAACCCATCAGTGAATTGGATCTAAACTGAAGCATGATCAAGAACAAGAAAATCATAGAACAAGATCAAAGATTTTATGCATAAAAATTTATCTTTCCACATATTATTCACATTACTATCTTGTTCTGATACAATTTCTGATGTAACACATGTTATTTTATGTTAATTTGATCAACAATGCTTGAAGGTCATCCCTAATTTTGAGAACTTTTTTTTTTCAGAATCTGCACTTGATGGATCTTAAATACACAGGAGAGATGCTAAAGTAAGTTTTCTTGAAATATTTTTTAATAAAAAATGACTAATAACAGTACATAATAATATTATTCTTTAACTTTAATATGTAGACACTTGGAGAAACACGATGAACTCCTCATGGATGCCTATAGATCAATGTCACATGAATTACATAAACTTCAGGTAACACATCTTTTCTTAATCTTGATTTATATATAAATAAACTAGTTTATAACCCGTGGGAACCACGGTTACAAAATTAATTAAACTTTCATAGTATAAAAATTCAAAATTATTAATCAATTATTTTAAATAAATTATTAATTAAGAGTTTTTTTTATTATATAAAATTATAATCATCGAATTAAATAAATATATGAAATTACATCACTTTATAATTTGTATTAATTTTATTGTAGTTTTTATTCTAATGTTATTAATTTAATGTAATTAGAGTGGAAAATTTAAAATTTGAAATTTGAAATGAAGAATTAATAGATTGACAAGTGACATGCATTAATTAGGAAACTTAATAGGATGATACATGGCAAAGAAAGAATAAAATATGCATTAATTAAGAGACCTAATAGGGCGACACATGTCAAAAGGAGAATAAAACTATTCTTTTATTAGAATAGGAATATACATTTTTATTTTTTATTTACGAAGGGCTTGAACGATTTCATTGTGTGTACTTTTAGGCCTCAATCCCTACATCGTTTTATATTTTCTTCTTATTTGGCTCACACCGCCTCCGAAACACCGGCGCCACAGCAGCCTCCATCTTCAACATCATCCTTCCCTGCAGCCACCGGCGCTGCCCTCCTTCTCACCGAAGCAACCGACACCGCCGACTTCTGCGCAGTCGTTTGATTGGGTACTGAAGATCGTCGCCTCTCTTAAAGTACGTATTATAGCAATCTTCGTTATTGTATGCTTGTCGGATTACAGATTGATTTCATGTGTGTTTAGATCTGATTCGTTAATTGTTTGGTCAAAATTGGCAATACGTAAAGAAATCGCAATTTCAGATATCCCTTACCCTGTCCCCAATATTCTCCTTCCGACTGTTTCTTGATATAACTGATTTCTTTACAATGTACTTTCTTGTTGATAATGACTTATAATTTCTGTTTCCATGGCTAATTTTTAACAAGTAGTTATTGAATTGTTAGGGTTTGCTAGTTTACGTTCGGTTGGTTGAAAATTGAAATTCAATCGTTAAAAAGAATTGTATTTTAAGTAAGACATTGTTTTGAAAACAGAGGAAATTGCATTCGTATTTGGAGCTATGATTGTATTACTAACCCATCAGTGAATTGGATCTAAACTGAAGCATGATCAAGAACAAGAAAATCATAGAACAAGATCAAAGATTTTATGCATAAAAATTTATCTTTCCACATATTATTCACATTACTATCTTGTTCTGATACAATTTCTGATGTAACACATGTTATTTTATGTTAATTTGATCAACAATGCTTGAAGGTCATCCCTAATTTTGAGAACTTTTTTTTTTTCAGAATCTGCACTTGATGGATCCTAAATACACAGGAGAGATGTTAAAGTAAGTTTTCTTGAAATATTTTTTAATCAAAAATGACTAATAACAGTACATAATAATATTATTCTTTAACTTTAATATGTTGACACTTGGAGAAACAGGATGAACTCCTCATGGATGCTTATAGATCAATGTCACATGAATTACATAAACTTCAGGTAACACATCTTTTCTTAATCTTGATTTATATATAAATAAACTAGTTTATAACCCGTGGGAACCACGGTTACAAAATTAATTAAACTTTCATAGTATAAAAATTCAAAATTATTAATCAATTATTTTAAATATATTATTAATTAAGAGTTTTTTTATTATATAAAATTATAATCATCGAATTAAATAAATATATGAAATTACATCACTTTATAATTTGTATTAATTTTATTGTAGTTTTTATTCTAATATTATTAATTTAATGTAATTAGAGTGGAAAATTTAAAATTTGAAATTTGAAATGAAGAATTAATAGATTGACAAGTGACATGCATTAATTAGGAAACTTAATAAGATGATACATGGCAAAAGAAGAATAAAATATGCATTAATTAAGAGACCTAATAGGGCGACACATGTCAAAAGGAGAATAAAACTATTCTTTTATTAGAATAGGGATATATATTTTTATTTTTTATTTACGAAGGGTTTGAACGATTTCATTGTGTGTACTTTTAGGCCTTAATCCCTACATCGTTTTATATTTTCTTCTTATTTGGTTCACACCGCCTCCGAAACACCGGCGCCACAGCAGCCTCCATCTTCAACATCATCCTTCCCTGCAGCCACCGGCGCCGCCCTCCTTCTCACCGAAGCAACCGACACCGCCGACTTCTGCTCAGTCGTTTGATTGGGTACTGAAGATCGTCGCCTCTCTTAAAGTACGTATTATAGCAATCTTCGTTATTGTATGCTTGTCGGATTACAGATTGATTTCATGTGTGTTTAGATCTGATTCGTTAATTGTTTGGTCAAAATTGGCAATACGTAAAGAAATCGCAATTTCAGATATCCCTTACCCTGTCCCCAATATTCTCCTTCCGACTGTTTCTTGATATAACTTATTTCTTTACAATGTACTTTCTTGTTGATAATGACTTATAATTTTTGTTTCCATGGCTAATTTTTAACAAGTAGTTATTGAATTGTTAGGGTTTGCTAGTTTACGTTCGGTTGGTTGAAAATTGAAATTCAATCGTTAAAAAGAATTGTATTTTAAGTAAGACATTGTTTTGAAAACAGAGGAAATTGCATTCGTATTTGGAGCTATGATTGTATTACTAACCCATCAGTGAATTGGATCTAAACTGAAGCATGATCAAGAACAAGAAAATCATAGAACAAGATCAAAGATTTTATGCATAAAAATTTATCTTTCCACATATTATTCACATTACTATCTTGTTCTGATACAATTTCTGATGTAACACATGTTATTTTATGTTAATTTGATCAACAATGCTTGAAGGTCATCCCTAATTTTGAGAACTTTTTTTTTTCAGAATCAGCACTTGATGGATCCTAAATACACAGGAGAGATGTTAAAGTAAGTTTTCTTGAAATATTTTTTAATCAAAAATGACTAATAACAGTACATAATAATATTATTCTTTAACTTTAATATGTAGACACTTGGAGAAACAGGATGAACTCCTCATGGATGCTTATAGATCAATGTCACATGAATTACATAAACTTCAGGTAACACATCTTTTCTTAATCTTGATTTATATATAAATAAACTAGTTTATAACCCGTGGGAACCACGGTTACAAAATTAATTAAACTTTCATAGTATAAAAATTCAAAATTATTAATCAATTATTTTAAATATATTATTAATTAAGAGTTTTTTTATTATATAAAATTATAATCATCGAATTAAATAAATATATGAAATTACATCACTTTATAATTTGTATTAATTTTATTGTAGTTTTTATTCTAATGTTATTAATTTAATGTAATTAGAGTGGAAAATTTAAAATTTGAAATTTGAAATGAAGAATTAATAGATTGACAAGTGACATGCATTAATTAGGAAACTTAATAAGATGATACATGGCAAAAGAAGAATAAAATATGCATTAATTAAGAGACCTAATAGGGCGACACATGTCAAAAGGAGAATAAAACTATTCTTTTATTAGAATAGGGATATATATTTTTATTTTTTATTTACGAAGGGTTTGAACGATTTCATTGTGTGTACTTTTAGGCCTTAATCCCTACATCGTTTTATATTTTCTTCTTATTTGGTTCACACCGCCTCCGAAACACCGGCGCCACAGCAGCCTCCATCTTCAACATCATCCTTCCCTGCAGCCACCGGCGCCGCCCTCCTTCTCACCGAAGCAACCGACACCGCCGACTTCTGCTCAGTCGTTTGATTGGGTACTGAAGATCGTCGCCTCTCTTAAAGTACGTATTATAGCAATCTTCGTTATTGTATGCTTGTCGGATTACAGATTGATTTCATGTGTGTTTAGATCTGATTCGTTAATTGTTTGGTCAAAATTGGCAATACGTAAAGAAATCGCAATTTCAGATATCCCTTACCCTGTCCCCAATATTCTCCTTCCGACTGTTTCTTGATATAACTTATTTCTTTACAATGTACTTTCTTGTTGATAATGACTTATAATTTTTGTTTCCATGGCTAATTTTTAACAAGTAGTTATTGAATTGTTAGGGTTTGCTAGTTTACGTTCGGTTGGTTGAAAATTGAAATTCAATCGTTAAAAAGAATTGTATTTTAAGTAAGACATTGTTTTGAAAACAGAGGAAATTGCATTCGTATTTGGAGCTATGATTGTATTACTAACCCATCAGTGAATTGGATCTAAACTGAAGCATGATCAAGAACAAGAAAATCATAGAACAAGATCAAAGATTTTATGCATAAAAATTTATCTTTCCACATATTATTCACATTACTATCTTGTTCTGATACAATTTCTGATGTAACACATGTTATTTTATGTTAATTTGATCAACAATGCTTGAAGGTCATCCCTAATTTTGAGAACTTTTTTTTTTCAGAATCAGCACTTGATGGATCCTAAATACACAGGAGAGATGTTAAAGTAAGTTTTCTTGAAATATTTTTTAATCAAAAATGACTAATAACAGTACATAATAATATTATTCTTTAACTTTAATATGTAGACACTTGGAGAAACAGGATGAACTCCTCATGGATGCTTATAGATCAATGTCACATGAATTACATAAACTTCAGGTAACACATCTTTTCTTAATCTTGATTTATATATAAATAAACTAGTTTATAACCCGTGGGAACCACGGTTACAAAATTAATTAAACTTTCATAGTATAAAAATTCAAAATTATTAATCAATTATTTTAAATATATTATTAATTAAGAGTTTTTTTATTATATAAAATTATAATCATCGAATTAAATAAATATATGAAATTACATCACTTTATAATTTGTATTAATTTTATTGTAGTTTTTATTCTAATGTTATTAATTTAATGTAATTAGAGTGGAAAATTTAAAATTTGAAATTTGAAATGAAGAATTAATAGATTGACAAGTGACATGCATTAATTAGGAAACTTAATAAGATGATACATGGCAAAAGAAGAATAAAATATGCATTAATTAAGAGACCTAATAGGGCGACACATGTCAAAAGGAGAATAAAACTATTCTTTTATTAGAATAGGGATATATATTTTTATTTTTTATTTACGAAGGGTTTGAACGATTTCATTGTGTGTACTTTTAGGCCTCAATCCCTACATCGTTTTATATTTTCTTCTTATTTGGTTCACACCGCCTCCGAAACACCGGCGCCACAGCAGCCTCCATCTTCAACATCATCCTTCCCTGCAGCCACCGGCGCCGCCCTCCTTCTCACCGAAGCAACCGACACCGCCGACTTCTGCTCAGTCGTTTGATTGGGTACTGAAGATAGTCGCCTCTCTTAAAGTACGTATTATAGCAATCTTCGTTATTGTATGCTTGTCGGATTACAGATTGATTTCATGTGTGTTTAGATCTGATTCGTTAATTGTTTGGTCAAAATTGGCAATACGTAAAGAAATCGCAATTTCAGATATCCCTTACCCTGTCCCCAATATTCTCCTTCCGACTGTTTCTTGATATAACTTATTTCTTTACAATGTACTTTCTTGTTGATAATGACTTATAATTTCTGTTTCCATGGCTAATTTTTAACAAGTAGTTATTGAATTGTTAGGGTTTGCTAGTTTACGTTCGGTTGGTTGAAAATTGAAATTCAATCGTTAAAAAGAATTGTATTTTAAGTAAGACATTGTTTTGAAAATAGAGGAAATTGCATTCGTATTTGGAGCTATGATTGTATTACTAACCCATCAGTGAATTGGATCTAAACTGAAGCATGATCAAGAACAAGAAAATCATAGAACAAGATCAAAGATTTTATGCATAAAAATTTATCTTTCCACATATTATTCACATTACTATCTTGTTCTGATACAATTTCTGATGTAACACATGTTATTTTATGTTAATTTGATCAACAATGCTTGAAGGTCATCCCTAATTTTGAGAACTTTTTTTTTTCAGAATCTGCACTTGATGGATCCTAAATACACAGGAGAGATGTTAAAGTAAGTTTTCTTGAAATATTTTTTAATCAAAATTGACTAATAACAGTACATAATATTATTATTCTTTAACTTCAATATGTAGACACTTGGAGAAACAGGATGAACTCCTCATGGATGCTTATAGATCAATGTCACATGAATTACATAAACTTCAGGTAACACATCTTTTCTTAATCTTGATTTATATATAAATAAACTAGTTTATAACCCGTGGGAACCACGGTTACAAAATTAATTAAACTTTCATAGTATTAAAATTCAAAATTATTAATCAATTATTTTAAATAAATTATTAATTAAGAGTTTTTTATTATATAAAATTATAATCATCGAATTAAATAAATATATGAAATTACATCACTTTATAATTTGTATTAATTTTATTGTAGTTTTTATTCTAATGTTATTAATTTAATATAATTAGAGTGGAAAATTTAAAATTTGAAATTTGAAATGAAGAATTAATAGATTGACAAGTGACATGCATTAATTAGGAAACTTAATAGGATGATACATGGCAAAAGAAGAATAAAATATGCATTAATTAAGAGACCTAAAAGGGGACACATGTCAAAAGGAGAATAAAACTATTCTTTTATTAGAATAGGGATATATATTTTTATTTTTTATTTACGAAGGGCTTGAACGATTTCATTGTGTGTACTTGTAGCCCTCAATCCCAACATCGTTTTATATTTTCTTCTTATTTGGTTCACACCGCCTCCGAAACACCGGCGCCACAGCAGCCTCCATCTTCAACATCATCCTTCCCTGCAGCCACCGGCGCCGCCCTCCTTCTCACCGAAGCAACCGACACCGCCGACTTCTGCGCAGTCGTTTGATTGGGCACTGAAGATCGTCGCCTCTCTTAAAGTACGTATTATAGCAATCTTCGTTATTGTATGCTTGTCGGATTACAGATTGATTTCATGTGTGTTTAGATCTGATTCGTTAATTGTTTGGTCAAAATTGGCAATACGTAAAGAAATCGCAATTTCAGATATCCCTTACCCTGTCCCCAATATTCTCCTTCCGACTGTTTCTTGATATAACTGATTTCTTTATAATGTACTTTCTTGTTGATAATGACTTATAATTTCTGTTTCCATGGCTAATTTTTTACAAGTAGTTATTGAATTGTTAGGGTTTGCTAGTTTACGTTCGGTTGGTTGAAAATTGAAATTCAATCGTTAAGAAGAATTGTATTTTAAGTAAGACATTGTTTGGAAAACAGAGGAAATTGCATTCGTATTTGGAGCTATGATTGTATTACTAACCCATCAGTGAATTGGATCTAAACTGAAGCATGATCAAGAACAAGAAAATGATAGAACAAGATCAAAGATTTTATGCATAAAAATTTATCTTTCCACATATTATTCACATTACTATCTTGTTCTGATACAATTTCTGATGTAACACATGTTATTTTATGTTAATTTGATTAACAATGCTTGAAGGTCATCCCTAATTTTGAGAACTTTTTTTTTTCAGAATCTGCACTTGATGGATCCTAAATACAAAGGAGAGATGTTAAAGTAAGTTTTCTTGAAATATTTTTTAATCAAAAATGACTAATAACAGTACATAATAATATTATTCTTTAACTTTAATATGTAGACAATTGGAGAAACAGGATGAACTCCTCATGGATGCTTATAGATCAATGTCACATGAATTACATAAACTTCAGGTAACACATCTTTTCTTAATCTTGATTTATATATAAATAAACTAGTTTATAACCCGTGGGAACCACGGTTACAAAATTAATTAAACTTTCATAGTATAAAAATTCAAAATTATTAATCAATTATTTTAAATATAATATTAATTAAGAGTTTTTTGATTATATAAAATTATAATCATCGAATTAAATAAATATATGAAATTAAATCACTTTATAATTTGTATTAATTTTATTGTAGTTTTTATTCTAATGTTATTAATTTAATGTAATTAGAGTGGAAAATTTAAAATTTGAAATTTGAAATGAAGAATTAATAGATTGACAAGTGACATGCATTAATTAGGAAACTTAATAAGATGATACATGGCAAAAGAAGAATAAAATATGCATTAATTAAGAGACCTAATAGGGCGACACATGACAAAAGGAGAATAAAACTATTCTTTTATTAGAATAGGGATATATATTTTTATTTTTTATTTACGAAGGGCTTGAACGATTTCATTGTGTGTACTTTTAGGCCTCAATCCCTACATTGTTTTATATTTTCTTCTTATTTGGTTCACACCGCCTCCGAAACACCGGCGCCACAGTAGCCTCCATCTTCAACATCATCCTTCCCTGCAGCCACCGGCGCCGCCCTCCTTCTCACCGAAGCAACCGACACCGCCGACTTCTGCGCAGTCGTTTGATTGGGTACTGAAGATCGTCGCCTCTCTTAAAGTACGTATTATAGCAATCTTCGTTATTGTATGCTTGTCGGATTACAGATTGATTTCATGTGTGTTTAGATCTGATTCGTTAATTGTTTGGTCAAAATTGGCAATACGTAAAGAAATCGTAATTTCAGATATCCCTTACCCTGTCCCCAATATTCTCCTTCCGACTGTTTCTTGATATAACTGATTTCTTTACATTGTAGTTTCTTGTTGATAATGACTTATAATTTCTGTTTCCATGGCTAATTTTTTACAAGTAGTTATTGAATTGTTAGGGTTTGCTAGTTTACGTTCAGTTGGGTGAAAATTGAAATTCAATCGTTAAGAAGAATTGTATTTTAAGTAAGACATTGTTTTGAAAACAGAGGAAATTGCATTCGTATTTGGAGCTATGATTGTATTACTAACCCATCAGTGAAATGGATCTAAACTGAAGCATGATCAAGAACAATAAAATCATAGAACAAGATCAAAGATTTTATGCATAAAAATTTATCTTTCCACATATTATTCACATTACTATCTTGTTCTGATACAATTTCTGATGTAACACATGTTATTTTATGTTAATTTGATCAACAATGCTTGAAGGTCATCCCTAATTTTGAGAACTTTTTTTTTAGAATTTGCACTTGATGGATCCTAAATACACAGGAGAGATGTTAAAGTAAGTTTTCTTGAAATATTTTTTAATAAAAAATGACTAATAACAGTACATAATAATATTATTCTTTAACTTTAATATGTAGACACTTGGAGAAACAGGATGAATTCCTCATGGATGCTTATAGATCAATGTCACATGAATTACATAAACTTCAGGTAACACATCTTTTCTTAATCTTGATTTATATATAAATAAACTAGTTTATAACCCGTGGGAACCACGGTTACAAAATTAATTAAACTTTCATAGTATAAAAATTCAAAATTATTAATCAATTATTTTAAATATATTATTAATTAAGAGTTTTTTGATTATATAAAATTATAATCATCGAATTAAATAAATATATGAAATTACATCACTTTATAATTTGTATTAATTTTATTGTAGTTTTTATTCCATGGCTAATTTTTAACAAGTAGTTATTGAATTGTTAGGGTTTGCTAGTTTAGGTTCGGTTGGTTGAAAATTGAAATTCAATCGTTAAGAAGAATTGTATTTTAAGTAAGACGTTGTTTTGAAAACAGAGGAAATTGCATTCGTATTTGGAGGTATGATTGTATTACTAACCCATCAGTGAATTGGATCTAAACTGAAGCATGATCAAGAACAAGAAAATCATAGAACAAGATCAAAGATTTTATGCATAAAAATTTATCTTTCCACATATTATTCACATTACTATCTTGTTCTCATACAATTTCTGATGTAACACATGTTATTTTATGTTAATTTGATCAACAATGCTTGAAGGTCATCCCTAATTTTGAGAACTTTTTTTTTTCAGAATCTGCACTTGATGGATCCTAAATACACATGAGAGATGTTAAAGTAAGTTTTCTTGAAATATTTTTTAATCAAAAATGACTAATAACAGTACATAATAATATTATTTTTTAAGTTTAATATGTAGACACTTAGAGAAACAGGATGAACTCCTCATGGATGCTTATAGATCAATGTCACCTGAATTACATAAACTTCAGGTAACACATCTTTTCTTAATCTTGATTTATATATATAAATAAACTAGTGTATAACCCGTGGGAACCATGGTTACAAAATTAATTAAACTTTCATAGTATAAAAATTCAAAATTATTAATCAATTATTTTAAATAAATTATTAATTAAGAGTTTTTTCATTATATAAAATTATAATCATCGAATTAAATAAATATATGAAATTACATCACTTTATAATTTGTATTAATTTTATTGTAGTTTTTATTCTAATGTTATTAATTTAATGTAATTAGAGTGGAAAATTTAAAAGTTGAAATTTGAAATGAAGAATTAATAGATTGACAAGTGACATGCATTAATTAGGAAACTTAATAGGATGATACATGGCAAAAGAAGAATAAAATATACATTAATTAAGAGACCTAATAGGGTGACACATGTCAAAAGGAGAATAAAACTATTCTTTTATTAGAATAGGAATATATATATTTTTATTTTTTATTTACGAAGGGCTTGAACGATTTCATTGTGTGTACTTTTAGCCCTCAATCCCAACATCGTTTTATATTTTCTTCTTATTTGGTTCACACCGCCTCCGAAACACCGCCGCCACAGCAGCCTCCATCTTCAACATCATCCTTCCCTGCAGCCACCGGCGCCGCCTTCCTTCTCACCGAAGCAATCGACACCGCCGACTTCTGCGCAGTCGTTTGATTGGGTACTGAAGATCGTCGCCTCTCTCAAAGTACGTATTATAGCAATCTTCGTTATTGTATGCTTGTCGGATTACAGATTGATTTCATGTGTGTTTAGATCTGATTCGTTAATTGTTTGGTCAAAATTGGCAATACGTAAAGAAATCGCAATTTCAGATATCCCTTACCCTGTCCCCAATATTCTCCTTCCGACTGTTTCTTGATATAACTGATTTCTTTACAATGTACTTTCTTGTTGATAATGACTTATAATTTCTGTTTCCATGGCTAATTTTTTACAAGTAGTTATTGAATTGTTAGGGTTTGCTAGTTTACGTTCGGTTGGTTGAAAATTGAAATTCAATCGTTAAGAAGAATTGTATTTTAAGTAAGACATTGTTTTGAAAACAGAGGAAATTGCATTCGAATTTGGAGCTATGATTGTATTACTAACCCATCAGTGAATTGGATCTAAACTGAAGCATGATCAAGCACAAGAAAATCATAGAACAAGATCAAAGATTTTATGCATAAAAATTTATCTTTCCACATATTATTCACATTACTATCTTGTTCAGATACAATTTCTGATGTAACACATGTTATTTTATGTTAATTTGATCAACAATGCTTGAAGGTCATCCCTAATTTTGAGAACTTTTTTTTTTCAGAATCTGCACTTGATGGATCCTAAATACACAGGAGAGATGTTAAAGTAAGTTTTCTTGAAATATTTTTTAATCAAAAATGACTAATAACAGTACATAATAATATTATTCTTTAACTTTAATATGTAGACACTTGGAGAAACAGGATGAACTCCTCATGGATGCTTATAGATCAATGTCACATGAATTACATAAACTTCAGGTAACACATCTTTTCTTAATCTTGATTTATATATATAAATAAACTAGTTTATAACCCGTGGGAACCACGGTTACAAAATTAATTAAACTTTCATAGTATAAAAATTCAAAATTATTAATCAATTATTTTAAGTAAATTATTAATTAAGAGTTTTTTATTATATAAAATTATAATCATCGAATTAAATAAATATATGAAATTACATCACTTTATAATTTGTATTAATTTTATTGTAGTTTTTATTCTAATGTTATTAATTTAATGTAATTAGAGTGGAAAATTTAAAAGTTGAAATTTGAAATGAAGAATTAATAGATTGACAAGTGACATGCATTACTTAGGAAACTTAATAGGATGATACATGGCAAAAGAAGAATAAAATATACATTAATTAAGAGACCTAATAGGGTGACACATGTCAAAAGGAGAATAAAACTATTCTTTTATTAGAATAGGGATATATATTTTTATTTTTTATTTACGAAGGGCTTGAACGATTTCATTGTGTGTACTTTTAGCCCTCAATCCCTACATCGTTTTATATTTTCTTCTTATTTGGTTCACACCGCCTCCGAAACACCGGCGCCACAGCAGCCTCCATCTTCAACATCATCCTTCCCTGCAGCCACCGGCGCCGCCCTCCTTCTCACCGAAGCAACCGACACCGCCGACTTCTACGCAGTCGTTTTATTGGGCACTGAAGATCGTCGCCTCTCTTAAGGTACGTATTATAGCAATCTTCGTTATTGTATGCTTGTCGGATTACAGATTGATTTCATGTGTGTTTAGATCTGATTCGTTAATTGTTTGGTCAAAATTGGCAATACGTAAAGAAATCGCAATTTCAGATATCCCTTACCCTGTCCCCAATATTCTCCTTCCGACTGTTTCTTGATATAGCTGATTTCTTTAGAATGTATTTTCTTGTTGATAATGACTTATAATTTCTGTTTCCATGGCTAATTTTTTACAAGTAGTTATTGAATTGTTAGGGTTTGCTAGTTTAGGTTCGGTTGGTTGAAAATTGAAATTCAATCGTTAAGAAGAATTGTATTTTAAGTAAGACGTTGTTTTGAAAACAGAGGAAATTGCATTCGTATTTGGAGGTATGATTGTATTACTAACCCATCAGTGAATTGGATCTAAACTGAAGCATGATCAAGAACAAGAAAATCATAGAACAAGATCAAAGATTTTATGCATAAAAATTTATCTTTCCACATATTATTCACATTACTATCTTGTTCTGATACAATTTTTGATGTAACACATGTTATTTTATGTTAATTTGATTAACAATGCTTGAAGGTCATCCCTAATTTTGAGAACCTTTTTTTTTCAGAATCTGCACTTGATGGATCCTAAATACACAGGAGAGATGTTAAAGTAAGTTTTCTTGAAATATTTTTTAATCAAAATTGACTAATAACAGTACATAATATTATTATTCTTTAACTTCAATATGTAGACACTTGGAGAAACAGGATGAACTCCTCATGGATGCTTATAGATCAATGTCACATGAATTACATAAACTTCAGGTAACACATCTTTTCTTAATCTTGATTTATATATAAATAAACTAGTTTATAACCCGTGGGAACCACGGTTACAAAATTAATTAAACTTTCATAGTATTAAAATTCAAAATTATTAATCAATTATTTTAAATAAATTATTAATTAAGAGTTTTTTATTATATAAAATTATAATCATCGAATTAAATAAATATATGAAATTACATCACTTTATAATTTGTATTAATTTTATTGTAGTTTTTATTCTAATGTTATTAATTTAATATAATTAGAGTGGAAAATTTAAAATTTGAAATTTGAAATGAAGAATTAATAGATTGACAAGTGACATGCATTAATTAGGAAACTTAATAGGATGATACATGGCAAAAGAAGAATAAAATATGCATTAATTAAGAGACCTAAAAGGGGACACATGTCAAAAGGAGAATAAAACTATTCTTTTATTAGAATAGGGATATATATTTTTATTTTTTATTTACGAAGGGCTTGAACGATTTCATTGTGTGTACTTTTAGCCCTCAATCCCAACATCGTTTTATATTTTCTTCTTATTTGGTTCACACCGCCTCCGAAACACCGGCGCCACAGCAGCCTCCATCTTCAACATCATCCTTCCCTGCAGCCACCGGCGCCGCCCTCCTTCTCACCGAAGCAACCGACACCGCCGACTTCTGCGCAGTCGTTTGATTGGGCACTGAAGATCGTCGCCTCTCTTAAAGTACGTATTATAGCAATCTTCGTTATTGTATGCTTGTCGGATTACAGATTGATTTCATGTGTGTTTAGATCTGATTCGTTAATTGTTTGGTCAAAATTGGCAATACGTAAAGAAATCGCAATTTCAGATATCCCTTACCCTGTCCCCAATATTCTCCTTCCGACTGTTTCTTGATATAACTGATTTCTTTATAATGTACTTTCTTGTTGATAATGACTTATAATTTCTGTTTCCATGGCTAATTTTTTACAAGTAGTTATTGAATTGTTAGGGTTTGCTAGTTTACGTTCGGTTGGTTGAAAATTGAAATTCAATCGTTAAGAAGAATTGTATTTTAAGTAAGACATTGTTTGGAAAACAGAGGAAATTGCATTCGTATTTGGAGCTATGATTGTATTACTAACCCATCAGTGAATTGGATCTAAACTGAAGCATGATCAAGAACAAGAAAATCATAGAACAAGATCAAAGATTTTATGCATAAAAATTTATCTTTCCACATATTATTCACATTACTATCTTGTTCTCATACAATTTCTGATGTAACACATGTTATTTTATGTTAATTTGATCAACAATGCTTGAAGGTCATCCCTAATTTTGAGAACTTTTTTTTTTCAGAATCTGCACTTGATGGATCCTAAATACACATGAGAGATGTTAAAGTAAGTTTTCTTGAAATATTTTTTAATCAAAAATGACTAATAACAGTACATAATAATATTATTTTTTAAGTTTAATATGTAGACACTTAGAGAAACAGGATGAACTCCTCATGGATGCTTATAGATCAATGTCACCTGAATTACATAAACTTCAGGTAACACATCTTTTCTTAATCTTGATTTATATATATAAATAAACTAGTGTATAACCCGTGGGAACCATGGTTACAAAATTAATTAAACTTTCATAGTATAAAAATTCAAAATTATTAATCAATTATTTTAAATAAATTATTAATTAAGAGTTTTTTTATTATATAAAATTATAATCATCGAATTAAATAAATATATGAAATTACATCACTTTATAATTTGTATTAATTTTATTGTAGTTTTTATTCTAATGTTATTAATTTAATGTAATTAGAGTGGAAAATTTAAAAGTTGAAATTTGAAATGAAGAATTAATAGATTGACAAGTGACATGCATTACTTAGGAAACTTAATAGGATGATACATGGCAAAAGAAGAATAAAATATACATTAATTAAGAGACCTAATAGGGTGACACATGTCAAAAGGAGAATAAAACTATTCTTTTATTAGAATAGGGATATATATTTTTATTTTTTATTTACGAAGGGCTTGAACGATTTCATTGTGTGTACTTTTAGCCCTCAATCCCTACATCGTTTTATATTTTCTTCTTATTTGGTTCACACCGCCTCCGAAACACCGGCGCCACAGCAGCCTCCATCTTCAACATCATCCTTCCCTGCAGCCACCGGCGCCGCCCTCCTTCTCACCGAAGCAACCGACACCGCCGACTTCTACGCAGTCGTTTTATTGGGCACTGAAGATCGTCGCCTCTCTTAAGGTACGTATTATAGCAATCTTCGTTATTGTATGCTTGTCGGATTACAGATTGATTTTATGTGTGTTTAGATCTGATTCGTTAATTGTTTGGTCAAAATTGGCAATACGTAAAGAAATCGCAATTTCAGATATCCCTTACCCTGTCCCCAATATTCTCCTTCCGACTGTTTCTTGATATAGCTGATTTCTTTAGAATGTATTTTCTTGTTGATAATGACTTATAATTTCTGTTTCCATGGCTAATTTTTTACAAGTAGTTATTGAATTGTTAGGGTTTGCTAGTTTACGTTCGGTTGGTTGAAAATTGAAATTCAATCGTTAAGAAGAATTGTATTTTAAGTAAGACGTTGTTTTGAAAACAGAGGAAATTGCATT
Source organism: Lactuca virosa (assembly GCF_052849685.1). Lineage (NCBI taxonomy): Eukaryota > Viridiplantae > Streptophyta > Magnoliopsida > Asterales > Asteraceae > Lactuca > Lactuca virosa. The sequence goes on from NC_136433.1 coordinate 22,751,965, forward strand.
CGTATTTGGAGGTATGATTGTATTACTAACCCATCAGTGAATTGGATCTAAACTGAAGCATGATCAAGAACAAGAAAATCATAGAACAAGATCAAAGATTTTATGCATAAAAATTTATCTTTCCACATATTATTCACATTACTATCTTGTTCTGATACAATTTTTGATGTAACACATGTTATTTTATGTTAATTTGATCAACAATGCTTGAAGGTCATCCCTAATTTTGAGAACTTTTTTTTTCAGAATCTGCACTTGATGGATCCTAAATACACAGGAGAGATGTTAAAGTAAGTTTTCTTGAAATATTTTTTAATCAAAATTGACTAATAACAGTACATAATATTATTATTCTTTAACTTTAATATGTAGACACTTGGAGAAACAGGATGAACTCCTCATGGATGCTTATAGATCAATGTCACATGAATTACATAAACTTCACGTAACACATCTTTTCTTAATCTTGATTTATATATATAAATAAACTAGTTTATAACCCGTGGGAACCACGGTTACAAAATTAATTAAACTTTCATAGTATAAAAATTCAAAATTATTAATCAATTATTTTAAATAAATTATTAATTAAGAGTTTTTTTATTATATAAAATTATAATCATCGAATTAAATAAATATATGAAATTACATCACTTTATAATTTGTATTAATTTTATTGTAGTTTTTATTCTAATGTTATTAATTTAATGTAATTAGAGTGGAAAATTTAAAATTTGAAATTTGAAATGAAGAATTAATAGATTGACAAGTGACATGCATTACTTAGGAAACTTAATAGGATGATACATGGCAAAAGAATAATAAAATATACATTAATTAAGAGACCTAATAGGGTGACACATGTCAAAAGGAGAATAAAACTATTCTTTTATTAGAATAGGGATATATATTTTTATTTTTTATTTACGAAGGGCTTGAACGATTTCATTGTGTGTACTTTTAGCCCTCAATCCCTACATCGTTTTATATTTTCTTCTTATTTGGTTCACACCGCCTCCGAAACACCGGCGACACAACAGCCTCCATCTTCAACATCATCCTTCCCTGCAGCCACCGGCGCCGCCCTCCTTCTCACCGAAGCAACCGACACCGCCGACTTCTACGCAGTCGTTTGATTGGGCACTGAAGATCGTCGCCTCTCTTAAAGTACGTATTATAGCAATCTCCGTTATTGTATGCTTGTCGGATTACAGATTGATTTCATGTGTGTTTAGATCTGATTCGTTAATTGTTTGGTCAAAATTGGCAATACGTAAAGAAATCGCAATTTCAGATATCCCTTACCCTGTCCCCAATATTCTCCTTCCGACTGTTTCTTGATATAACTGATTTCTTTACAATGTACTTTCTTGTTGATAATGACTTATAATTTCTGTTTCCATGGCTAATTTTTTACAAGTAGTTATTGAATTGTTAGGGTTTGCTAGTTTACGTTCGGTTGGTTGAAAATTGAAATTCAATCGTTAAGAAGAATTGTATTTTAAGTAAGACGTTGTTTTGAAAACAGAGGAAATTGCATTCGTATTTGGAGGTATGATTGTATTACTAACCCATCAGTGAATTGGATCTAAACTGAAGCATGATCAAGAACAAGAAAATCATAGAACAAGATCAAAGATTTTATGCATAAAAATTTATCTTTCCACATATTATTCACATTACTATCTTGTTCTGATACAATTTTTGATGTAACACATGTTATTTTATGTTAATTTGATCAACAATGCTTGAAGGTCATCCCTAATTTTGAGAACTTTTTTTTTTCAGAATCTGCACTTGATGGATCCTAAATACACATGAGAGATGTTAAAGTAAGTTTTCTTGAAATATTTTTTAATCAAAAATGACTAATATCAGTACATAATAATATTATTCTTTAACTTTAATATGTAGACACTTGGAGAAACAGGATGAACTCCTCATGAATGCTTATAGATCAATGTCACATGAATTACATAAACTTTAGGTAACACATCTTTGCTTAATCTTGATTTATATATATAAATAAACTAGTTTATAACCCGTGGGAACCACGGTTACAAATTTAATTAAACTTTCATAGTATAAAAATTCAAAATTCTTAATCAATTATTTTAAATAAATTATTAATTATGAGTTTTTTTATTATATAAAATTATAATCATCGAATTAAATAAATATATGAAATTACATCACTTTATAATTTGTATTAATTTTATTGTAGTTTTTATTCTAATGTTATTAATTTAATGTAATTAGAGTGGAAAATTTAAAATTTGAAATTTGAAATGAAGAATTAATAGATTGACAAGTGACATGCATTAGTTAGGAAACTTAATAGGATGATACATGGCAAAAGAAGAATAAAATATGAATTAATTAAGAGACCTAATAGGGTGACACATGTCAAAAGGAGAATAAAACTATTCTTTTATTAGAATAGGGATATATATTTTTATTTTTTATTTACGAAGGGCTTGAACGATTTCATTGTGTGTACTTTTAGGCCTCAATCCCTACATCGTTTTATATTTTCTTCTTATTTGGTTCACACCGCCTCCGAAACACCGGCGCCACAGCAGCCTCCATCTTCAACATCATCCTTCCCTGCAGCCACCGACGCCGCCCTCCTTCTCACCGAAGCAACCGACACCGCCGACTTCTGCGCAGTCGTTTGATTGGGTACTGAAGATCGTCGCCTCTCTTAAAGTACGTATTATAGCAATCTTCGTTATTGTATGCTTGTCGGATTACAGATTGATTTCATGTGTGTTTAGATTTGATTCGTTAATTGTTTGGTCAAAATTGGCAATACGTAAAGAAATTGCAATTTCAGATATCCCTTACCCTGTCCCCAATATTCTCCTTCCGACTGTTTCTTGATATAACTGATTTCTTTACAATGTACTTTCTTGTTGATAATGACTTATAATTTCTGTTTCCATGGCTAATTTTTTACAAGTAGTTATTGAATTGTTAGGGTTTGCTAGTTTACGTTCGGTTGGTTGAAAATTGAAATTCAATCGTTAAGAAGAATTGTATTTTAAGTAAGACATTGTTTTGAAAACAGAGGAAATTGCATTCGAATTTGGAGCTATGATTGTATTACTAACCCATCAGTGAATTGGATCTAAACTGAAGCATGATCAAGCACAAGAAAATCATAGAACAAGATCAAAGATTTTATGCATAAAAATTTATCTTTCCACATATTATTCACATTACTATCTTGTTCAGATACAATTTGTGATGTAACACATGTTATTTTATGTAAATTTGATCAACAATGCTTGAAGGTCATCCCTAATTTTGAGAACTTTTTTTTTCAGAATCTGCACTTGATGGATCCTAAATACACAGGAGAGATGTTAAAGTAAGTTTTCTTGAAATATTTTTTAATCAAAAATGACTAATAACAGTACATAATAATATTATTCTTTAACTTTAATATGTAGACACTTGGAGAAACAGGATGAACTCCTCATGGATGCTTATAGATCAATGTCACATGAATTACATAAACTTCAGGTAACACATCTTTTCTTAATCTTGATTTATATATATAAATAAACTAGTTTATAACCCGTGGGAACCACGGTTACAAAATTAATTAAACTTTCATAGTATAAAAATTCAAAATTATTAATCAATTATTTTAAGTAAATTATTAATTAAGAGTTTTTTATTATATAAAATTATAATCATCGAATTAAATAAATATATGAAATTACATCACTTTATAATTTGTATTAATTTTATTGTAGTTTTTATTCTAATGTTATTAATTTAATGTAATTAGAGTGGAAAATTTGAAATTTGAAATGAAGAATTAATAGATTGACAAGTGACATGCATTACTTAGGAAACTTAATAGGATGATACATGGCAAAAGAAGAATAAAATATACATTAATTAAGAGACCTAATAGGGTGACACATGTCAAAAGGAGAATAAAACTATTCTTTTATTATAATAGGGATATATATTTTTATTTTTTATTTACGAAGGGCTTGAACGATTTCATTGTGTCTACTTTTAGCCCTCAATCCCTACATCGTTTTATATTTTCTTCTTATTTGGTTCACACCGCCTCCGAAACACCGGCGCCACAGCAGCCTCCATCTTCAACATCATCCTTCCCTGCAGCCACCGGCGCCGCCCTCCTTCTCACCGAAGCAACCGACACCGCCGACTTCTACGCAGTCGTTTTATTGGGCACTGAAGATCGTCGCCTCTCTTAAGGTACGTATTATAGCAATCTTCGTTATTGTATGCTTGTCGGATTACAGATTGATTTCATGTGTGTTTAGATCTGATTCGTTAATTGTTTGGTCAAAATTGGCAATACGTAAAGAAATCGCAATTTCAGATATCCCTTACCCTGTCCCCAATATTCTCCTTCCGACTGTTTCTTGATATAGCTGATTTCTTTAGAATGTATTTTCTTGTTGATAATGACTTATAATTTCTGTTTCCATGGCTAATTTTTTACAAGTAGTTATTGAATTGTTAGGGTTTGCTAGTTTAGGTTCGGTTGGTTGAAAATTGAAATTCAATCGTTAAGAAGAATTGTATTTTAAGTAAGACGTTGTTTTGAAAACAGAGGAAATTGCATTCGTATTTGGAGGTATGATTGTATTACTAACCCATCAGTGAATTGGATCTAAACTGAAGCATGATCAAGAACAAGAAAATCATAGAACAAGATCAAAGATTTTATGCATAAAAATTTATCTTTCCACATATTATTCACATTACTATCTTGTTCTGATACAATTTTTGATGTAACACATGTTATTTTATGTTAATTTGATTAACAATGCTTGAAGGTCATCCCTAATTTTGAGAACCTTTTTTTTTCAGAATCTGCACTTGATGGATCCTAAATACACAGGAGAGATGTTAAAGTAAGTTTTCTTCAAATATTTTTTAATCAAAAATGACTAATAACAGTACATAATATTATTATTCTTTAACTTCAATATGTAGACACTTGGAGAAACAGGATGAACTCCTCATGGATGCTTATAGATCAATGTCACATGAATTACATAAACTTCAGGTAACACATCTTTTCTTAATCTTGATTTATATATAAATAAACTAGTTTATAACCCGTGGGAACCACGGTTACAAAATTAATTAAACTTTCATAGTATTAAAATTCAAAATTATTAATCAATTATTTTAAATAAATTATTAATTAAGAGTTTTTTATTATATAAAATTATAATCATCGAATTAAATAAATATATGAAATTACATCACTTTATAATTTGTATTAATTTTATTGTAGTTTTTATTCTAATGTTATTACTTTAATATAATTAGAGTGGAAAATTTAAAATTTGAAATTTGAAATGAAGAATTAATAGATTGACAAGTGACATGCATTAATTAGGAAACTTAATAGGATGATACATGGCAAAAGAAGAATAAAATATGCATTAATTAAGAGACCTAAAAGGGGACACATGTCAAAAGGAGAATAAAACTATTCTTTTATTAGAATAGGGATATATATTTTTATTTTTTATTTACGAAGGGCTTGAACGATTTCATTGTGTGTACTTTTAGCCCTCAATCGCAACATCGTTTTATATTTTCTTCTTATTTGGTTCACACCGCCTCCGAAACACCGGCGCCACAGCAGCCTCCATCTTCAACATCATCCTTCCCTGCAGCCACCGGCGCCGCCCTCCTTCTCACCGAAGCAACCGACACCGCCGACTTCTGCGCAGTCGTTTGATTGGGTACTGAAGATCGTCGCCTCTCTTAAAGTACGTATTATAGCAATCTTCGTTATTGTATGCTTGTCGGATTACAGATTGATTTCATGTGTGTTTAGATCTGATTCGTTAATTGTTTGGTCAAAATTGGCAATACGTAAAGAAATCGCAATTTCAGATATCCCTTACCCTGTCCCCAATATTCTCCTTCCGACTGTTTCTTGATATAACTGATTTCTTTACAATGTACTTTCTTGTTGATAATGACTTATAATTTCTGTTTCCATGGCTAATTTTTTACAAGTAGTTATTGAATTGTTAGGGTTTGCTAGTTTACGTTCGGTTGGTTGAAAATTGAAATTCAATCGTTAAGAAGAATTGTATTTTAAGTAAGACATTGTTTGGAAAACAGAGGAAATTGCATTCGTATTTGGAGCTATGATTGTATTACTAACCCATCAGTGAATTGGATCTAAACTGAAGCATGATCAAGAACAAGAAAATGATAGAACAAGATCAAAGATTTTATGCATAAAAATTTATCTTTCCACATATTATTCACATTACTATCTTGTTCTCATACAATTTCTGATGTAACACATGTTATTTTATGTTAATTTGATCAACAATGCTTGAAGGTCATCCCTAATTTTGAGAACTTTTTTTTTTCAGAATCTGCACTTGATGGATCCTAAATACACATGAGAGATGTTAAAGTAAGTTTTCTTGAAATATTTTTTAATCAAAAATGACTAATAACAGTACATAATAATATTATTTTTTAAGTTTAATATGTAGACACTTAGAGAAACAGGATGAACTCCTCATGGATGCTTATAGATCAATGTCACCTGAATTACATAAACTTCAGGTAACACATCTTTTCTTAATCTTGATTTATATATATAAATAAACTAGTGTATAACCCGTGGGAACCATGGTTACAAAATTAATTAAACTTTCATAGTATAAAAATTCAAAATTATTAATCAATTATTTTAAATAAATTATTAATTAAGAGTTTTTTTATTATATAAAATTATAATCATCGAATTAAATTAATATATGAAATTACATCACTTTATAATTTGTATTAATTTTATTGTAGTTTTTATTCTAATGTTATTAATTTAATGTAATTAGAGTGGAAAATTTAAAAGTTGAAATTTGAAATGAAGAATTAATAGATTGACAAGTGACATGCATTACTTAGGAAACTTAATAGGATGATACATGGCAAAAGAAGAATAAAATATACATTAATTAAGAGACCTAATAGGATGACACATGTCAAAAGGAGAATAAAACTATTCTTTTATTAGAATAGGGATATATATTTTTATTTTTTATTTACGAAGGGCTTGAACGATTTCATTGTGTGTACTTTTAGCCCTCAATCCCTACATCGTTTTATATTTTCTTCTTATTTGGTTCACACCGCCTCCGAAACACCGGCGCCACAGCAGCCTCCATCTTCAACATCATCCTTCTCTGCAGCCACCGGCGCCGCCCTCCTTCTCACCGAAGCAACCGACACCGCCGACTTCTGCGCAGTCGTTTGATTGGGCACTGAAGATCGTCGCCTCTCTTAAAGTACGTATTATAGCAATCTTCGTTATTGTATGCTTGTCGGATTACAGATTGATTTCATGTGTGTTTAGATCTGATTCGTTAATTGTTTGGTCAAAATTGGCAATACGTAAAGAAATCGCAATTTCAGATATCCCTTACCCTGTCCCCAATATTCTCCTTCCGACTGTTTCTTGATATAACTGATTTCTTTACAATGTACTTTCTTGTTGATAATGACTTATAATTTCTGTTTCCATGGCTAATTTTTTACAAGTAGTTATTGAATTGTTAGGGTTTGCTAGTTTACGTTCGGTTGGTTGAAAATTGAAATTCAATCGTTAAGAAGAATTGTATTTTAAGTAAGACATTGTTTTGAAAACAGAGGAAATTGCATTCGTATTTGGAGCTATGATTGTATTACTAACCCATCAGTGAATTGGATCTAAACTGAAGCATGATCAAGAACAAGAAAATCATAGAACAAGATCAAAGATTTTATGCATAAAAATTTATCTTTCCACATATTATTCACATTACTATCTTGTTCAGATACAATTTGTGATGTAACACATGTTATTTTATGTTAATTTGATCAACAATGCTTGAAGGTCATCCTTAATTTTGAGAACTTTTTTTTTCAGAATCTGCACTTGATGGATCCTAAATACACAGGAGAGATGTTAAAGTAAGTTTTCTTGAAATATTTTTAATCAAAAATGACTAATAACAGTACATAATAATATTATTCTTTAACTTTAATATGTAGACACTTGGAGAAACAGGATGAACTCCTCATGGATGCTTATAGATCAATGTCACATGAATTACATAAACTTCAGGTAACACATCTTTTCTTAATCTTCATTTATATATATAAATAAACTAGTTTATAACCCGTGGGAACCACGGTTACAAAATTAATTAAACTTTCATAGTATAAAAATTCAAAATTATTAATCAATTATTTTAAATAAATTATTAATTAAGAGTTTTTTTATTATATAAAATTATAATCATCGAATTAAATAAATATATGAAATTACATCACTTTATAATTTGTATTAATTTTATTGTAGTTTTTATTCTAATGTTATTAATTTAATGTAATTAGAGTGGAAAATTTAAAATTTGAAATTTGAAATGAAGAATTAATAGATTGACAAGTGACATGCATTACTTAGGAAACTTAATAGGATGATACATGGCAAAAGAATAATAAAATATACATTAATTAAGAGACCTAATAGGGTGACACATGTCAAAAGGAGAATAAAACTATTCTTTTATTAGAATAGGGATATATATTTTTATTTTTTATTTACGAAGGGCTTGAACGATTTCATTGTGTGTACTTTTAGCCCTCAATCCCTACATCGTTTTATATTTTCTTCTTATTTGGTTCACACCGCCTCCGAAACACCGGCGACACAACAGCCTCCATCTTCAACATCATCCTTCCCTGCAGCCACCGGCGCCGCCCTCCTCCTCACCGAAGCAACCGACACCGCCGACTTCTACGCAGTCGTTTTATTGGGCACTGAAGATCGTCGCCTCTCTTAAGGTACGTATTATAGCAATCTCCGTTATTGTATGCTTGTCGGATTACAGATTGATTTCATGTGTGTTTAGATCTGATTCGTTAATTGTTTGGTCAAAATTGGCAATACGTAAAGAAATCGCAATTTCAGATATCCCTTACCCTGTCCCCAATATTCTCCTTCCGACTGTTTCTTGATATAACTGATTTCTTTACAATGTACTTTCTTGTTGATAATGACTTATAATTTCTGTTTCCATGGCTAATTTTTTACAAGTAGTTATTGAATTGTTAGGGTTTGCTAGTTTAGGTTCGGTTGGTTGAAAATTGAAATTCAATCGTTAAGAAGAATTGTATTTTAAGTAAGACGTTGTTTTGAAAACAGAGGAAATTGCATTCGTATTTGGAGGTATGATTGTATTACTAACCCATCAGTGAATTGGATCTAAACTGAAGCATGATCAAGAACAAGAAAATCATAGAACAAGATCAAAGATTTTATGCATAAAAATTTATCTTTCCACATATTATTCACATTACTATCTTGTTCTGATACAATTTTTGATGTAACACATGTTATTTTATGTTAATTTGATCAACAATGCTTGAAGGTCATCCCTAATTTTGAGAACTTTTTTTTTTCAGAATCTGCACTTGATGGATCCTAAATACACATGAGAGATGTTAAAGTAAGTTTTCTTGAAATATTTTTTAATCAAAAATGACTAATATCAGTACATAATAATATTATTCTTTAACTTTAATATGTAGACACTTGGAGAAACAGGATGAACTCCTCATGAATGCTTATAGATCAATATCACATGAATTACATAAACTTTAGGTAACACATCTTTGCTTAATCTTGATTTATATATATAAATAAACTAGTTTATAACCCGTGGGAACCACGGTTACAAAATTAATTAAACTTTCATAGTATAAAAATTCAAAATTATTAATCAATTATTTTAAATAAATTATTAATTATGAGTTTTTTTATTATATAAAATTATAATCATCGAATTAAATAAATATATGAAATTACATCACTTTATAATTTGTATTAATTTTATTGTAGTTTTTATTCTAATGTTATTAATTTAATGTAATTAGAGTGGAAAATTTAAAATTTGAAATTTGAAATGAAGAATTAATAGATTGACAAGTGACATGCATTAGTTAGGAAACTTAATAGGATGATACATGGCAAAAGAAGAATAAAATATGAATTAATTAAGAGACCTAATAGGGTGACACATGTCAAAAGGAGAATAAAACTATTCTTTTATTAGAATAGGGATATATATTTTTATTTTTTATTTACGAAGGGCTTGAACGATTTCATTGTGTGTACTTTTAGGCCTCAATCCCTACATCGTTTTATATTTTCTTCTTATTTGGTTCACACCGCCTCCGAAACACCGGCGCCACAGCAGCCTCCATCTTCAACATCATCCTTCCCTGCAGCCACCGACGCCGCCCTCCTTCTCACCGAAGCAACCGACACCGCCGACTTCTGCGCAGTCGTTTGATTGGGTACTGAAGATCGTCGCCTCTCTTAAAGTACGTATTATAGCAATCTTCGTTATTGTATGCTTGTCGGATTACAGATTGATTTCATGTGTGTTTAGATTTGATTCGTTAATTGTTTGGTCAAAATTGGCAATACGTAAAGAAATTGCAATTTCATATATCCCTTATCCTGTCCCCAATATTCTCCTTCCGACTGTTTCTTGATATAACTGATTTCTTTACAATGTACTTTCTTGTTGATAATGACTTATAATTTCTGTTTCCATGGCTAATTTTTTACAAATAGTTATTGAATTGTTAGGGTTTGCTAGTTTACGTTTGGTTGGTTGAAAATTGAAATTCAATCGTTAAGAAGAATTGTATTTTAAGTAAGACATTGTTTTGAAAACAGAGGAAATTGCATTCGTATTTGGAGCTATGATTGTATTACTAACCCATCAGTGAATTGGATCTAAACTGAAGCATGATCAAGAACAAGTAAATCATAGAACAAGATCAAAGATTTTATGCATAAAAATTTATCTTTCCACATATTATTCACATTACTATCTTGTTCTAATACAATTTCTGATGTAACACATGTTATTTTATGTTAATTTGATCAACATTGCTTGAAGGTCATCCCTAATTTTGAGAACTTTTTTTTTTCAGAATCTGCACTTGATGGATCCTAAATACACAGGAGAGATGTTAAAGTAAGTTTTCTTGAAATATTTTTTAATCAAAAATGACTAATAACAGTACATAATAATATTATTCTTTAACTTTAATATGTAGACACTTGGAGAAACAGGATGAACTCCTCATGGATGCTTATAGATCAATGTCACATGAATTACATAAACTTCAGGTAACACATCTTTTCTTAATCTTGATTTATATATATAAATAAACTAGTTTATAACCCGTGGGAACCACGGTTACAAAATTAATTAAACTTTCATAGTATAAAAATTCAAAATTATTAATCAATTATTTTAAATAAATTATTAATTAAGAGTTTTTTTATTATATAAAATTATAATCATCGAATTAAATAAATATATGAAATTACATCACTTTATAATTTGTATTAATTTTATTGTAGTTTTTATTCTAATGTTATTAATTTAATGTAATTAGAGTGGAAAATTTAAAATTTGAAATTTGAAATTAAGAATTAATAGATTGACAAGTGACATGCATTAATTAGGAAACTTAATAGGATGATACATGGCAAAAGAAGAATAAAATATGCATTAATTAAGAGACCTAATTGGGTGACACATGTCAAAAGGAGAATAAAACTATTCTTTTATTAGAATAGGAATATATATATTTTTATTTTTTATTTACGAAGGGCTTGAACGATTTCATTGTGTGTACTTTTAGCCCTCAATCCCAACATCGTTTTATATTTTCTTCTTATTTGGTTCACACCGCCTCCGAAACACCGCCGCCACAGCAGCCTCCATCTTCAACATCATCCTTCCCTGCAGCCACCGGCGCCGCCTTCCTTCTCACCGAAGCAATCGACACCGCCGACTTCTGCGCAGTCGTTTGATTGGGTACTGAAGATCGTCGCCTCTCTCAAAGTACGTATTATAGCAATCTTCGTTATTGTATGCTTGTCGGATTACAGATTGATTTCATGTGTGTTTAGATCTGATTCGTTAATTGTTTGGTCAAAATTGGCAATACGTAAAGAAATCGCAATTTCAGATATCCCTTACCCTGTCCCCAATATTCTCCTTCCGACTGTTTCTTGAGATAACTGATTTCTTTACAATGTACTTTCTTGTTGATAATGACTTATAATTTCTGTTTCCATGGCTAATTTTTTACAAGTAGTTATTGAATTGTTAGGGTTTGCTAGTTTACGTTCGGTTGATTGAAAATTGAAATTCAATCGTTAAGAAGAATTGTATTTTAAGTAAGACATTGTTTTGAAAACAGAGGAAATTGCATTCGTATTTGGAGCTATGATTGTATTACTAACCCATCAGTGAATTGGATCTAAACTGAAGCATGATCAAGAACAAGAAAATCATAGAACAAGATCAAAGATTTTATGCATAAAAATTTATCTTTCCACATATTATTCACATTACTATCTTGTTCTGATACAATTTCTGATGTAACACATGTTATTTTATGTTAATTTGATCAACAATGCTTGAAGGTCATCCCTAATTTTGAGAACTTTTTTTTTCAGAATCTGCACTTGATGGATCCTAAATACACATGAGAGATGTTAAAGCAAGTTTTCTTGAAATATTTTTTAATCAAAAATGACTAATAACAGTACATAATAATATTATTCTTTAACTTTAATATGTAGACACTTGGAGAAACAGGATGAACTCCTCATGGATGCTTATAGATCAATGTCACATGAATTACATAAACTTCAGGTAACACATATTTTCTTAATCTTGATTTATATATAAATAAACTAGTTTATAACCCGTGGGAACCACGGTTACAAAATTAATTAAACTTTCATAGTATAAAAATTCAAAATTATTAATCAATTATTTTAAATAAATTATTAATTAAGAGTTTTTTTATTATATAAAATTATAATCATCGAATTAAATAAATATATGAAATTACATCACTTTATAATTTGTATTAATTTTATTGTAGTTTTTATTCTAATGTTATTATTTTAATGTAATTAGAATGGAAAATTTAAAATTTGAAATTTGAAATGAAGAATTAATAGATTGACAAGTGACATGCATTAATTAGGAAACTTAATAGGATGATACATGGCAAAAGAAGAATAAAATATGCATTAATTAAGAGACCTAATAGGGCGACACATGTCAAAAGGAGAATAAAACTATTCTTTTATTAATATACGAATATATATTTTTATTTTTTATTTACGAAGGGCTTGAACGATTTCATTGTGTGTACTTTTAGCCCTCAATCCCTACATCGTTTTATATTTTCTTCTTATTTGGTTCACACCGCCTCCGAAACACCGGCGCCACAGCAGCCTCCATCTTCAACAACATCCTTCCGTGCAGCCACCGGCGCCGCCCTCCTTCTCACCGAAGCAACCGACACCGCCGACTTCTGCGCAGTCGTTTGATTGGGCACTGAAGATCGTCGCCTCTCTTAAAGTACGTATTATAGCAATCTTCGTTATTGTATGCTTGTCGGATTACAGATTGATTTCATGTGTGTTTAGATCTGATTCGTTAATTGTTTGGTCAAAATTGGCAATACGTAAAGAAATCGCAATTTCAGATATCCCTTACCCTGTCTCCAATATTCTCCTTCCGACTGTTTCTTGATATAACTGATTTCTTTACAATGTACTTTCTTGTTGATAATGACTTATAATTTCTGTTTCCATGGCTAATTTTTTACAAGTAGTTATTGAATTGTTAGGGTTTGCTAGTTTACGTTCGGTTGGTTGAAAATTGAAATTCAATCGTTAAGAAGAATTGTATTTTAAGTAAGACATTGTTTTGAAAACAGAGGAAATTGCATTCGTATTTGGAGCTATGATTGTATTACTAACCCATCAGTGAATTGGATCTAAACTGAAGCATGATCAAGAACAAGAAAATCATAGAACAAGATCAAAGATTTTATGCATAAAAATTTATCTTTCCACATATTATTCACATTACTATCTTGTTCTGATACAATTTCTGATGTAACACATGTTATTTTATGTTAATTTGATCAACAATGCTTGAAGATCATCCCTAATTTTGAGAACTTTTTTTTTTCAGAATCTGCACTTGATGGATCCTAAATACACAGGAGAGATGTTAAAGTAAGTTTTCTTGAAATATTTTTTAATCAAAAATGACTAATAACAATACATAATAATATTATTCTTTAACTTTAATATGTAGACACTTGGAGAAACAGGATGAACTCCTCATCGATGCTTATAGATCAATGTCACATGAATTACATAAACTTCAGGTAACACATCTTTTCTTAATCTTGATTTATATATATAAATAAACTAGTTTATAACCCGTGGGAACCACGGTTACAAAATTATTAAACTTTCATAGTATAAAAATTCAAAATTATTAATCAATTATTTTAAATAAATTATTAATTAAGAGTTTTTTTATTATATAAAATTATAATCATCGAATTAAATAAATATATGAAATTACATTACTTTATAATTTGTATTAATTTTATTGTAGTTTTTATTCTAATGTTATTAATTTAATGTAATTAGAGTGGAAAATTTAAAATTTGAAATTTGAAATTAAGAATTAATAGATTGACAAGTGACATGCATTAATTAGGAAACTTAATAGGATGATACATGGCAAAAGAAGAATAAAATATGCATTAATTAAGAGACCTAATTGGGTGACACATGTCAAAAGGAGAATAAAACTATTCTTTTATTAGAATAGGGATATATATTTTTATTTTTTATTTACGAAGGGCTTGAACGATTTCATTGTGGGTACTTTTAGCCCTCAATCCCAACATCGTTTTATATTTTCTTCTTATTTGGTTCACACCGCCTCCGAAACACCGCCGCCACAGCAGCCTCCATCTTCAACATCATCCTTCCCTGCAGCCACCGGCGCCGCCCTCCTTCTCACCGAAGCAACCGACACCGCCGACTTCTGCGCAGTCATTTGATTGGGCACTGAAGATCGTCGCCTCTCTTAAAGTACGTTTTATAGGAATCTTCGTTATTGTATGCTTGTCGGATTACAGATTGATTTCATGTGTGTTTAGATCTGATTCGTTAATTGTTTGGTCAAAATTGGCAATACGTAAAGAAATCGCAATTTCAGAGATCCCTTACACTGTCCCCAATATTCTCCTTCCGACTGTTTCTTGAGATAACTGATTTCTTTACAATGTACTTTCTTGTTGATAATGACTTATATTTTCTGTTTCCATGGCTAATTTTTTACAAGTAGTTATTGAATTGTTAGGGTTTGCTAGTTTACGTTCGGTTGGTTGAAAATTGAAATTCAATCGTTAAGAAGAATTGTATTTTAAGTAAGACATTGTTTTGAAAACAGAGGAAATTGCATTCGTATTTGGAGCTATGATTGTATTACTAACCCATCAGTGAATTGGATCTAAACTGAAGCATGATCAAGAACAAGAAAATCATAGAATAAGATCAAAGATTTTATGCATAAAAATTTATCTTTCCACATATTATTCACATTACTATCTTGTTCTGATACAATTTCTGATGTAACACATGTTATTTTATGTTAATTTGATCAACAATGCTTGAAGGTCATCCCTAATTTTGAGAACTTTTTTTTTTCAGAATTTGCACTTGATGGATCCTAAATACACAGGAGAGATGTTAAAGTAAGTTTTCTTGAAATATTTTTTAATCAAAAATGACTAATAACAGTACATAATAATATTATTCTTTAACTTTAATATGTAGACACTTGGAGAAACAGGATGAACTCCTCATGGATGCTTATAGATCAATGTCACATGAATTACATAAACTTCAGGTAACACATCTTTCCTTAATCTTGATTTATATATAAATAAACTAGTTTATAACCCGTGGGAACCACGGTTACAAAATTAATTAAACTTTCATAGTATAAAAATTCAAAATTATTAATCAATTATTTTAAATAAATTATTAATTAAGAGTTTTTTTATTATATAAAATTATAATCATCGAATTAAATAAATATATGAAATTACATCACTTTATAATTTGTATTAATTTTATTGTAGTTTTTATTCTAATGTTATTAATTTAATGTAATTAGAGTGGAAAATTTAAAATTTGAAATTTGAAATTAAGAATTAATAGATTGACAAGTGACATGCATTAATTAGGAAACTTAATAGGATGATACATGGCAAAAGAAGAATAAAATATGCATTAATTAAGAGACCTAATTGGGTGACACATGTCAAAAGGAGAATAAAACTATTCTTTTATTAGAATAGGAATATATATATTTTTATTTTTTATTTACGAAGGGCTTGAACGATTTCATTGTGTGTACTTTTAGCCCTCAATCCCAACATCGTTTTATATTTTCTTCTTATTTGGTTCACACCGCCTCCGAAACACCGCCGCCACAGCAGCCTCCATCTTCAACATCATCCTTCCCTGCAGCCACCGGCGCCGCCTTCCTTCTCACCGAAGCAATCGACATCGCCGACTTCTGCGCAGTCGTTTGATTGGGTACTGAAGATCGTCGCCTCTCTCAAAGTACGTATTATAGCAATCTTCGTTATTGTATGCTTGTCGGATTACAGATTGATTTCATGTGTGTTTAGATCTGATTCGTTAATTGTTTGGTCAAAATTGGCAATACGTAAAGAAATCGCAATTTCAGATATCCCTTACCCTGTCCCCAATATTCTCCTTCCGACTGTTTCTTGAGATAACTGATTTCTTTACAATGTACTTTCTTGTTGATAATGACTTATAATTTCTGTTTCCATGGCTAATTTTTTACAAGTAGTTATTGAATTGTTAGGGTTTGCTAGTTTACGTTCGGTTGGTTGAAAATTGAAATTCAATCGTTAAGAAGAATTGTATTTTAAGTAAGACATTGTTTTGAAAACAGAGGAAATTGCATTCGTATTTGGAGCTATGATTGTATTACTAACCCATCAGTGAATTGGATCTAAACTGAAGCATGATCAAGAACAAGAAAATCATAGAACAAGATCAAAGATTTTATGCATAAAAATTTATCTTTCCACATATTATTCACATTACTATCTTGTTCTGATACAATTTCTGATGTAACACATGTTATTTTATGTTAATTTGATCAACAATGCTTGAAGGTCATCCCTAATTTTGAGAACTTTTTTTTTCAGAATCTGCACTTGATGGATCCTAAATACACATGAGAGATGTTAAAGCAAGTTTTCTTGAAATATTTTTTAATCAAAAATGACTAATAACAGTACATAATAATATTATTCTTTAACTTTAATATGTAGACACTTGGAGAAACAGGATGAACTCCTCATGGATGCTTATAGATCAATGTCACATGAATTACATAGACTTCAGGTAACACATATTTTCTTAATCTTGATTTATATATAAATAAACTAGTTTATAACCCGTGGGAACCACGGTTACAAAATTAATTAAACTTTCATAGTATAAAAATTCAAAATTATTAATCAATTATTTTAAATAAATTATTAATTAAGAGTTTTTTTATTATATAAAATTATAATCACCGAATTAAATAAATATATGAAATTACATCACTTTATAATTTGTATTAATTTTATTGTAGTTTTTATTCTAATGTTATTATTTTAATGTAATTAGAATGGAAAATTTAAAATTTGAAATTTGAAATGAAGAATTAATAGATTGACAAATGACATGCATTAATTAGGAAACTTAATAGGATGATACATGGCAAAAGAAGAATAAAATATGCATTAATTAAGAGACCTAATAGGGCGACACATGTCAAAAGGAGAATAAAACTATTCTTTTATTAATATACGAATATATATTTTTATTTTTTATTTACGAAGGGCTTGAACGATTTCATTGTGTGTACTTTTAGCCCTCAATCCCTACATCGTTTTATATTTTCTTCTTATTTGGTTCACACCGCCTCCGAAACACCGGCGCCACAGCAGCCTCCATCTTCAACAACATCCTTCCGTGCAGCCACCGGCGCCGCCCTCCTTCTCACCGAAGCAACCGACACCGCCGACTTCTGCGCAGTCGTTTGATTGGGCACTGAAGATCGTCGCCTCTCTTAAAGTACGTATTATAGCAATCTTCGTTATTGTATGCTTGTCGGATTACAGATTGATTTCATGTGTGTTTAGATCTGATTCGTTAATTGTTTGGTCAAAATTGGCAATACGTAAAGAAATCGCAATTTCAGATATCCCTTACCCTGTCTCCAATATTCTCCTTCCGACTGTTTCTTGATATAACTGATTTCTTTACAATGTACTTTCTTGTTGATAATGACTTATAATTTCTGTTTCCATGGCTAATTTTTTACAAGTAGTTATTGAATTGTTAGGGTTTGCTAGTTTACGTTCGGTTGGTTGAAAATTGAAATTCAATCGTTAAGAAGAATTGTATTTTAAGTAAGACATTGTTTTGAAAACAGAGGAAATTGCATTCGTATTTGGAGCTATGATTGTATTACTAACCCATCAGTGAATTGGATCTAAACTGAAGCATGATCAAGAACAAGAAAATCATAGAACAAGATCAAAGATTTTATGCATAAAAATTTATCTTTCCACATATTATTCACATTACTATCTTGTTCTGATACAATTTCTGATGTAACACATGTTATTTTATGTTAATTTGATCAACAATGCTTGAAGATCATCCCTAATTTTGAGAACTTTTTTTTTTCAGAATCTGCACTTGATGGATCCTAAATACACAGGAGAGATGTTAAAGTAAGTTTTCTTGAAATATTTTTTAATCAAAAATGACTAATAACAATACATAATAATATTATTCTTTAACTTTAATATGTAGACACTTGGAGAAACAGGATGAACTCCTCATGGATGCTTATAGATCAATGTCACATGAATTACATAAACTTCAGGTAACATATCTTTTCTTAATCTTGATTTATATATATAAATAAACTAGTTTATAACCCGTGGGAACCACGGTTACAAAATTAATTAAACTTTCATAGTATAAAAATTCAAAATTATTAATCAATTATTTTAAATAAATTATTAATTAAGAGTTTTTTTATTATATAAAATTATAATCATCGAATTAAATAAATATATGAAATTACATCACTTTATAATTTGTATTAATTTTATTGTAGTTTTTATTCTAATGTTATTAATTTAATGTAATTAGAGTGGAAAATTTAAAATTTGAAATTTGAAATTAAAAATTAATAGATTGACAAGTGACATGCATTAATTAGGAAACTTAATAGGATGATACATGGCAAAAGAAGAATAAAATATGCATTAATTAAGAGACCTAATTGGGTGACACATGTCAAAAGGAGAATAAAACTATTCTTTTATTAGAATAGGGATATATATTTTTATTTTTTATTTACGAAGGGCTTGAACGATTTCATTGTGTGTACTTTTAGCCCTCAATCCCAACATCGTTTTATATTTTCTTCTTATTTGGTTCACACCGCCTCCGAAACACCGCCGCCACAGCAGCCTCCATCTTCAACATCATCCTTCCCTGCAGCCACCGGCGCCGCCCTCCTTCTCACCGAAGCAACCGACACCGCCGACTTCTGCGCAGTCATTTGATTGGGCACTGAAGATCGTCGCCTCTCTTAAAGTACGTTTTATAGGAATCTTCGTTATTGTATGCTTGTCGGATTACAGATTGATTTCATGTGTGTTTAGATCTGATTCGTTAATTGTTTGGTCAAAATTGGCAATACGTAAAGAAATCGCAATTTCAGAGATCCCTTACACTGTCCCCAATATTCTCCTTCCGACTGTTTCTTGAGATAACTGATTTCTTTACAATGTACTTTCTTGTTGATAATGACTTATAATTTCTGTTTCCATGGCTAATTTTTTACAAGTAGTTATTGAATTGTTAGGGTTTGCTAGTTTACGTTCGGTTGGTTGAAAATTGAAATTCAATCGTTAAGAAGAATTGTATTTTAAGTAAGACATTGTTTTGAAAACAGAGGAAATTGCATTCGTATTTGGAGCTATGATTGTATTACTAACCCATCAGTGAATTGGATCTAAACTGAAGCATGATCAAGAACAAGAAAATCATAGAACAAGATCAAAGATTTTATGCATAAAAATTTATCTTTCCACATATTATTCACATTACTATCTTGTTCTGATACAATTTCTGATGTAACACATGTTATTTTATGTTAATTTGATCAACAATGCTTGAAGGTCATCCCTAATTTTGAGAACTTTTTTTTTCAGAATCTGCACTTGATGGATCCTAAATACACATGAGAGATGTTAAAGTAAGTTTTCTTGAAATATTTTTTAATAAAAAATGACTAATAACAGTACATAATAATATTGTTCTTTAACTTTAATATGTAGACAATTGGAGAAACAGGATGAACTCCTCATGGATGCTTATAGATCAATGTCACATGAATTACATAAACTTCAGGTAACACATCTTTTCTTAATCTTGATTTATATATAAATAAACTAGTTTATAACCCGTGGGAACCACGGTTACAAAATTAATTAAACTTTCATACTATAAAAACTCAAAATTATTAATCAATTATTTTAAATAAATTATTAATTAAGAGTTTTTTTATTATATAAAATTATAATCATCGAATTAAATAAATCTATGAAATTACATCACTTTATAATTTGTATTAATTTTATTGTAGTTTTTATTCTAATGTTATTAATTTAATGTAATTAGAGTGGAAAATTTAAAATTTGAAATTTGAAATGAAGAATTAATAGATTGACAAGTAACATGCATTAATTAGGAAACTTAATAAGATGATACATGGCAAAAGAAGAATAAAATATGCATTAATTAAGAGACCTAATAGGGCGACACATGTCAAAAGGAGAATAAAACTATTCTTTTATTAATATACGAATATATATTTTTATTTTTTATTTACGAAGGGCTTGAACGATTTCATTGTGTGTACTTTTAGCCCTCAATCCCTACATCGTTTTATATTTTCTCCTTATTTGGTTCACACCGCCTCCGAAACACCGGCGCCACAACAACCTCCATCTTCAACATCATCCTTACCTGCAGCCACCGGCGCCGCCCTCCTTCTCACCGAAGCAACCGACACCGCCGACTTCTGCGCAGTCGTTTGATTGGGTACTAAAGATCGTCGCCTCTCTTAAAGTACGTATTATAGCAATCTTCGTTATTGTATGCTTGTCGGATTACAGATTGATTTCATGTGTGTTTAGATCTGATTCGTTAATTGTTTGGTCAAAATTGGCAATACGTAAAGAAATCGCAATTTCAGATATCCCTTACCCTGTCCCCAATATTCTCCTTCCGACTGTTTCTTGATATAACTGATTTCTTTACAATGTACTTTCTTGTTGATAATGACTTATAATTTCTGTTTCCATGGCTAATTTTTTACAAGTAGTTATTGAATTGTTAGGGTTTGCTAGTTTACGTTCGGTTGGTTGAAAATTGAAATTCAATCGTTAAGAAGAATTGTATTTTAAGTAAGACATTGTTTTGAAAATAGAGGAAATTGCATTCGTATTTGGAGCTATGATTGTATTACTAACCCATCAGTGAATTGGATCTAAACTGAAGCATGATCAAGAACAAGAAAATCATAGAACAAGATCAAAGATTTTATGCATAAAACTTTATCTTTCCACATATTATTCACATTACTATCTTGTTCTGATACAATTTTTGATGTAACACATGTTATTTTATGTTAATTTGATCAACAATGCTTGAAGGTCATCCCTAATTTTGAGAACTTTTTTTTTCAGAATCTGCACTTGATGGATCCTAAATACACATGAGAGATGTTAAAGTAAGTTTTCTTGAAATATTTTTTAATCAAAAATGACTAATAACAGTACATAATAATATTATTCTTTAAGTTTAATATGTAGACACTTGGAGAAACAGGATGAACTCCTCATGGATACTTATAGATCAATGTCACATGAATTACATAAACTTCAGGTAACACATCTTTTCTTAATCTTGATTTATATATAAATAAACTAGTTTATAACCCGTGGGAACCACGGTTACAAAATTAATTAAACTTTCATAGTATAAAAATTCAAAATTATTAATCAATTATTTTAAATAAATTATTAATTAAGAGTTTTTTTATTATATAAAATTATAATCATCGAATTAAATAAATATATGAAATTACATCACTTTATAATTTGTATTAATTTTATTGTAGTTTTTATTCTAATGTTATTAATTTAATGTAATTAGAGTGGAAAATTTAAAATTTGAAATTTGAAATGAAGAATTAATAGATTGACAAGTGACATGCATTAATTGACAACTTCAGGTAACACATCCTTTCCCTTTACCTTTTGGTCAACCGGGTTGACCAAGGCCGATCCCTTTTCATTGGGAAGAGAAAGCTTTTCTGGACTTCCAATGTTACCATTGTCCATGTCCATGGAAGTTTGAGAAATAGATTTTCCATCAATATTTGCTTGACCATTGCGCCAAATCATTGCTGATTCAGCAGCAACAAGCAAATAAGAAAGATCTATTAGGGTTATGTCAGGATCTGTCATATGGTAGTCTTTAATAAACTCACCATACGACTCAGGAAGTGACTGAAGAACCCAGTCAACAGCGAACTTCCTTGAAATAACAGCACCCAACATTGTCAACCTGTCAATGTGTGACTTCATTCCTAAGACATGAGTGCACACAGGTCTTCCATCTTTATGTTTCATTTCTAGTAGAGCTTGAGTGATCTTGAACCTTTCAAGTCTTCGGGCTTGTGGGTCAGGGAGAATAAATGGAGGAGGTGGGGGGGAGTGAAGCATGATGTTGAGGGACATCATCTTCAGGAGGAAAGCTTGTTTCAAGCGATTTGGGAAGATCATAGTTGTCTGAACCGGACATCTACAATGGGAGAAAATCAAGTTAGTTGATTCAAGTCCTTAATATAACACCCAATATGAAATATTAAGGCTAGGACCCAACACAATATTTTATAACTTGGAAGAGGGATGCCATAATCCAAGCTATAAAATATTTGAAGGTAGGTGAATGACGATTCACCAATTTCCACCATGAAAAACGAAATAATTTATTAGGTTTTAATTGGATTTGAAACTCCTAGATCTTTTAAGATTCATTGAACTTTTCAATGGCATGTTTCAATCTCGATTGTGCCCTTCAAGTTTTGTGACTGGGATGCCGAGGATCACAAAACAAGGTGTGAATAACCATGCAAACTCACTTGGTACCCTTAATATTATCACCTAATCGATGTGCCGGTTAACCACACACGCTCCACCGATCTATGATAAACATTAAGTCACCCTTCGTGATCCTTACTAGTCCATGTTAGTGTGCCGGTTAACCACACACGCTCCACCAACGACTTGGTAAGGTACAAAGTGTGAATTTCATGGGTTAGCACCATATTCACATTTTCCTAAAGTAACTAAGATTGGGAATTTATAAAAGGTTTAGTTACTTTATAATATTCATTATACTTTTAATGAGAATTTAAAGTCATTGTCCTACCCGTTCGGCTAACGACCCTCCACCGATCAAGGAAGCGGTAGGTGAGAATGGACACCCATTAAGTTGCCATTTTATAGGCAACAACCTTATACCCCCCTTATAGACCGGCTTCGTGAATGAGGCCTACTAACGGTAAAACGACTTGATCTTATACATATATATAATAATTAACCATTAATGTTATAAATAGTATAAGGGTTGAATTTTAACTTTTAAAACTCTAAGGGTTTGGAATTAAAGTTTATTAAAGTGTGTGAAACTTTACAAATTCCAAAACTTGAGGGCAAGTTTTGTAACTATCCAAAACTTTTCATTTCATAACTTATGAATTAAAGGTTCATAAAAATGAAGACTCTTCATTTTATGTAACTTATGTGTTTTAAATGTGTGTTTAAAAGAAGTGACCTTTGGAAATCCATAACTTGAGGACAAATTATGGATTCCATTAAAACACATAAATGATCAAGAATTAATCCTAAACAATTCAGCAAATAATTCCTATCATCTTCTAAATTCATAAGAACATGAACATGATCATCAAAGTTTCAAGAATTATATGAACACATACAAAGCATGAAATTTTGATATAAGCTATTGTAAATGGATTAGAACTACCATTACACCAACTAAAACAAGTTTTAAAACACCAAAACAGTTTAGGGTAATGTTTCTAGTCCATTTCCAGCAGCAAAAGTCGAAAATCTGCATTCTGAGGCTCCTACTCGCCGAGTGCACGAACCTACTCGGCGAGTAGGATGAGTTTACACATGAACTCGGCGAGTCTCCCCATGGACTCGGCGAGTTCATCAGTCAGACAGCAAAAAATCGACCTTTTATCAATATTTTGCATCAAGTATCAAACAAACAAGCCTAGTCTCTGATACTACTGTTGGGTTTTGAGCATTCTAACACTTCCTAAGTGTACATGCAACCCTAATAAACCTTGGATCTATGTTTGTCTAAGGTACATGCAAAATATTATTTTCCAAGGTTTATAACCTATCTAGCATGGCATGGGGTACTTTTAAACATAAAAGAACTAGATGAATTACATACCTTTTGTTGATTGTTGATTCCTTGGAGTTTGAGAGCCAAGCACCAATAATGTGAATGCCTCAAATGGAAATCACAAATCACCACAAACTTGGAAAATATATGAGAGAGTATACTAACTCTTAGATTTCGGCCACCACTATTACACACACACTAGGGTGTTATTTCATGCAACATGAGCTTGTTTATATAGTGTGCATGGTTAGGGTGAAACCCTAATAACCCATGTCTTTTCCTTTCCAAGGATCCATGGGTTAAAAGCTCCATGGATCATCCATGGACTTCCATATAAGCTTAGCCCATTAACAAATGAGTATTAGCCCACACCATATAAATATAATAGCCCATTTTTTAATTAGTCTTCCTTTTAATCACTATATTAATTCATAATTAATTCAAGATTAAAACTAATTAAATAACATGACTTTATATTAATATATTATAACTTATAATATATTAATAAATCGTAAGTATACAATTCTCATAAAATTATCCATAAACAGTTTGGGTGAAGTGCAACCCAAATGGACCATGCCGGGTCGGGTCAAGTATATACCAAATAAGTTATGGACTTAGACACCTTATCCAACAGTCTCCCACTTGGATAAGTCTAATAACTGTATTTGCGTATGTTACTTCAAGAACCAACCAGCAATCGTAGCTCTCGAAAACTCTGTTGGACTATGAAGCGCCATTTTAGATAAGTGATCATATAATCCTCTGTTCTCATGATATCAGCCGGACAAATACATGGAACAACGTCGTACTTATTGTCCAGCAGTTTGTTTCCCGATTTCCGATTTGTTTGACAAAGAACTAAATTGAACACATCAATTAGGTTCTGACCGGGCCCGGTACATAGGTCAAAACAAAATCATCGAGGGGCCCAGATATCGCTTCTAATCCTCCAAGGACTAGAAGGAACAGATAAACTTCGACTCATATACTTGTTTCTACTACTTGTTGAATTATACACAAAGGCACGTTTTATAACATCAAGTTACTGATGCGTTTACGTGCAATCAATGCACAACCAACTCATAGGTAACAACTCATATCTCTAGGTTTGAAGACTTATATGATATTACCGTCTCACGATCACTCGAGATAAATTCCATGAAGTGATACAAGTGAGCGTGGGTTAATTCCAATACTCATAACTTATGAGTACTCATGAATGTTGTAGCAACCATTGCTATGTCTAAACACGTTTAGCCATCTACAAACTCGATTCATGACAGTCTTAATTCATACCTACTTCCAACATATGAACGACTGTGGAGTGTTTAAATAACTTAGTCATTCGGAAAGAATAACCTAGCTATTCTGGAAGTCAAAACATGCAAAGTGAAACACAATAATAATCGAATCCAATATGGTCTCAGAACCCTTTTGAATATAAATAAAACCATCTTTTATTTATCACCATATTGATTACACATTATTCATTGTATAATGTTTCAAATAATCAACTTAATACTTGAACAAAAACAACAGTCGTCCCATGCTCCTAGCATGTACACTTTGTTTTTCTAAACAATAGTTATGCCATACTCCAAGTATGCACACTATGTTTGTCTATGATCTTTACTTTGTGAAATAGATCAATTGAACATGATTCCAATGATGCTCATTTCACAATCCCAAATCCTTATTGTAAATGTAAGAATTCCTAATTCCTACCATTTACCAAAAAACTATTAGATTTTAAACTTATATGCACTGATCCTCTCGTAATGATTATGCACAAGGTCACCAAAACCTTGTCATCAGTCATTACAGAGGATTCCAAAGGAGATCAACTCTATGGAAACGAACTCTCATATTCAAAGTACATTGCTTTGAACATCCTTCTTGCATAAAAGTTTCTAACTTTCTCATAGATTCTTAATATCCAACTCCCAATATGGAAAATTTCCATATTCCTATTTTGATTATCATATCTGAACAAGAGCTACCTCTTTTCAGAATATATCCATATGGTCCTTCCAAAATTTAACACTATACTTCCAACTGTCCATGAGCAACCAATCTTTGGTGAGCCTTAGATAGTCCTCGACAATTGCTTAATCATTTTAGTCTTATCCAATTCTAGACTTTGCCCTTCTTAATGCTCTGAGCATTTGGAAAATTTAGAAAGGATGAATATTATAGCACATGTGACCGATCCTATACCCGAAGCATATGGGACACGATTCACGATGTCTCACATAAAGACCTGATACTGGATCAGTCTTTTGCTACAATATTTTTTTATTTTCCATGTTTTCAAAAATCGACTATGAAGAGGGATGTCGTGATCATAATCGAATTTGAGAACGCAATATATATATAGAATTTCCTTATGTTGAACCATTCCAACATTAAATTCATATATATATCCTTGACTAAAGATGAAAACTCAATCTAAGCTTTTAGAATTGAAATGAAGTATAATTTCCTCTCCCTTAATTATAGCAAAACAACTTTTTCAACCCCTACAACTTTACGAATTGAAACTTTTGTTTTTCTATAATTAACATTGCTAACTTGCAACACTAAACATAATAATCATGCTCCCACTAACATGATGATTATCAGCATAACACTTATGCTCCCACTAGCTCTGACATATTTCCAGAAATCAGCTGGACTTCTGAAATTTAGATTCGTACACCCTTTCTTAGATAGTTCACATATGTGTCTAAACAATTTCCAGAACTATGAAAAGGGATGCCGTAATCATAGTCTTAATTGTTTAGACCTTTGCCATTTCTCACAAGTCCATGTTAGTGTGCCGGTTAACCACACACGCTCCACTAACGACTTTGAGAATGCAAACATCACAATTGCTATCTACTTAAAATCTTCTTAGTGAAAGCATTTCCTCACCATCATTTTCATGAATCGGAGAGAAACCTTATGACACTTAGATTTTATAGTGTATGAGTTTCTATCCATGTGAATTTGTCAAAACCATAATCACAAGACAAGGTTAGTGACAAATTACCCTTACATGGATTGAACTTGTCCAATCTTAATTTCTTGTCACCTGGTAGCACAAGGCCCACCAATGCTTCCAAGCTGTTATGCACACAGTTTAGAACTAACAAAACTCATATGCATAGTCAACTTAATAGGAACAGACACAGAAACAAGAATTATGTCAACTTAATAGGTTGCAAACCGTAAGTCGTGTGCTAGTGATAAAACTTAGGTTTTACTCTTGATTAAATCTTGAAATCCTTTCAGGATCTTTAAGACTCCCACTGTCCTCTCGACATATAAGTTTCCCTAGTCAAGAACCATTCCTTGACAAAACAAATATTCAAGGGATAGTGCGGATTCTTATCAAGATAAACACTTCACACAATTGGTCTTATTTGGTCTTTGTCTTATCCAAGACATCACAACATTTGATAAGTGTTTTAAACCTTACTTTATGTCACTCAATGTTACAATCTTGGAGTATTACTCTAAGAATTGTTTTTGGAACGAAGTATGATCCATCTTCTTGATTTTAACCATTCCAACAATTCATGACCCCTCATCTTAGTCATAACAATGCACTAAGATGTCCTTAGAGTATGAATTTGTGATATGGTTTCATAATCATTAAGATGATCATAAAAACATGTATGATCCATCTTCTTGATTTTAACCATTCCAATAATTCATGACCCCTCATCTTAGTCATAACAATGCACTAAGATGTCCTTAGAGTATGAATTTGTGATATGGTTTCATAATCATTAAGATGATCATAAAAACATGATACTAAAGTACTCTCCCATCTTTTCAGATTTGAGAAACTTTTATCTTTCTGCCAAATTTGAATCATCTCATCCGTTCTGCCATACATTGAAACTTTTCCAATGTTACAGAATTATACTTAACCTTATAAGTAAATCATGACGAATTGATCTTTGTGGTGGACCTTGACCAGCACACACCCAGTGTACCTAATTCCTTAGTCCTTCAATTGACTCACATATGCATGTGATCAATGAATTAGTCTCAATTTTACAAAGATGAAAATTCTCATTCATCATACAATACAACTTGTATGATTCCAAGTTTCTGTCTAACTGAAGCTTGGGTGATGAGAACCTTTCCTCATTTGGTAAATTCAGACACTACCACATATGAGAGAATCAAACTCATATTTCCAATATTGCTAGAAACATACAAACATCAATTTTCCATAAATGTCATTGTAAGGTGATATAATATAAAATAAACTAAACAAAACTTTTATTTCTTTATAAAATGCGGAAAAATATTCCTTACAATGCATCTTCAAATGAAAACTATGCTATTACATATTTCCTAGCAATCTATCACAACTTTTAAGTAGTAGCTCAAAAATCCGATCCTCGAACCATGCGATAGAAATCCATCTTCGTGATCAGATTCAGCACACTCTTCTTTTAACCTTCCTTTTGCTTGATCCTGCTAAACATCAAGATGCAACCCAGTCACATCATGTAATAAGAATCAACAATTAGGAACTTTAACAAAGTTAGATAGTGGACTTACCTGAAGCCGAGTCAAACATTTTGTCTCTACTTGCTTTCAAATATTTCAGGTATTCAGGGCAGCTTCGCTTCCAATGTCCCTTCTCATGACAATAAAAACATATAGACTCTTTGGGAATGGTACACGAGACAATTACAGACTTAGCCTTTCCCTTTACCTTTTGGTCAACCGGGTTGACCAAGGCCGATCCCTTTTCATTGGGAAGAGAAAGCTTTTCTGGACTTCCAATGTTACCATTGTCCATGTCCATGGAAGTTTGAGAAATAGATTTTCCATCAATATTTGCTTGACCATTGCGCCAAATCACTGCTGATTCAGCAGCAACAAGCAAATAAGAAAGATCTATTAGGGTTATGTCAGGATCTGTCATATGGTAGTCTTTAATAAACTCACCATACAACTCAGGAAGTGACTGAAGAACCCAGTCAACAGCGAACTTCCTTCAAATAACAGCACCCAACATTCTCAACCTGTCAATGTGTGACTTCATTCCTAAGACATGAGTGCACACAGGTCTTCCATCTTTATGTTTCATTTCTAGTAGAGCTTGAGTGATCTTGAACCTTTCAAGTCTTCGGGCTTGTGGGTCAGGGAGAATAAATGGAGGAGGTGGGGGGGGGGAGTGAAGCATGATGTTGAGGGACATCATCTTCAGGAGGAAAGCTTGTTTCAAGCGATTTGGGAAGATCATAGTTGTCTGAACCGGACATCTATAATGGGAGAAAATCAAGTTAGTTGATTCAAGTCCTTAATATAACACCCAATATGAAATATTAAGGCTAGGACCCAACACAATATTTTATAACTTGGAAGAGGGATGCCATAATCCAAGCTATAAAATATTTGAAGGTAGGTGAATGACGATTCACCAATTTCCACCATGAAAAACGAAATAATTTATTAGGTTTTAATTGGATTTGAAACTCCTAGATCTTTTGAGATTCATTGAACTTTTCAATGGCATGTTTCAATCTCGATTGTGCCCTTCAAGTTTTGTGACCGGGATGCCGAGGATCACAAAACAAGGTGTGAATAACCATGCAAACTCACTTGGTACCCTTAATATTATCACCTAATCGATGTGCCGGTTAACCACACACGCTCCACCGATCTATGATAAACATTAAGTCACCCTTCGTGATCCTTACTAGTCCATGTTAGTGTGCCGGTTAACCACACACGCTCCACCAACGACTTGGTAAGGTACAAAGTGTGAATTTCATGGGTTAGCACCATATTCACATTTTCCTAAAGTAACTAAGATTGGGAATTTATAAAAGGT
The DNA here is from genome assembly GCF_052849685.1 of Lactuca virosa. Lineage (NCBI taxonomy): Eukaryota > Viridiplantae > Streptophyta > Magnoliopsida > Asterales > Asteraceae > Lactuca > Lactuca virosa. The sequence continues at coordinate 22,782,378 of NC_136433.1, forward strand.
TTAGTTACTTTATTATATTCATTATACTTTTAATGAGAATTTAAAGTCATTGTCCTACCCGTTCGGCTAACGACCCTCCACCGATCAAGGAAGCGGTAGGTGAGAATGGACACCCATTAAGTTGCCATTTTATAGGCAACAACCTTATACCCCCCTTATAGACCGGCTTCGTGAATGAGGCCTACTAACGGTAAAACGACTTGATCTTATACATATATATAATAATTAACCATTAATGTTATAAATAGTATAAGGGTTGAATTTTAACTTTTAAAACTCTAAGGGTTTGGAATTAAAGTTTATTAAAGTGTGTGAAACTTTACAAATTCCAAAACTTGAGGGCAAGTTTTGTAACTATCCAAAACTTTTCATTTCATAACTTATGAATTAAAGGTTCATAAAAATGAAGACTCTTCATTTTATGTAACTTATGTGTTTTAAATGTGTGTTTAAAAGAAGTGACCTTTGGAAATCCATAACTTGAGGACAAATTATGGATTCCATTAAAACACATAAATGATCAAGAATTAATCCTAAACAATTCAGCAAATAATTTCTATCATCTTCTAAATTCATAAGAACATGAACATGATCATCAAAGTTTCAAGAATTATATGAACACATACAAAGCATGAAATTTTGATATAAGCTATTGTAAATGGATTAGAACTACCATTACACCAACTAAAACAAGTTTTAAAACACCAAAACAGTTTCGGGTAATGTTTCTAGTCCATTTCCAGCAGCAAAAGTCGAAAATCTGCATTCTGAGGCTCCTACTCGCCGAGTGCACGAACCTACTCGGCGAGTAGGATGAGTTTACACATGAACTCGGCGAGTCTCCCCATGGACTCGGCGAGTTCATCAGTCAGACAGCAAAAAATCAACCTTTTATCAATATTTTGCATCAAGTATCAAACAAACAAGCCTAGTCTCTGATACCATTGTTGGGTTTTGAGCATTCTAACACTTCCTAAGTGTACATGCAACCCTAATAAACCTTGGATCTATGTTTGTCTAAGGTACATGCAAAATATTATTTTCCAAGGTTTATAACCTATCTAGCATGGCATGGGGTACTTTTAAACATAAAAGAACTAGATGAATTACATACCTTTTGTTGATTGTTGATTCCTTGGAGTTTGAGAGCCAAGCACCAATAATGTGAATGCCTCAAATGGAAATCACAAATCACCACAAACTTGGAAAATGTATCAGAGAGTATACTAACTCTTAGATTTCGGCCACCACTATTACACATACACTAGGGTGTTATTTCATGCAACATGAGCTTGTTTATATAGTGTGCATGGTTAGGGTGAAACCCTAATAACCCATGTCTTTTCCTTTCCAAGGATCCATGGGTTAAAAGCTCCATGGATCATCCATGGACTTCCATATAAGCTTAGCCCATTAACAAATGAGTATTAGCCCACACCATATAAATATAATAGCCCATGATTTAATTAGTCTTCCTTTTAATCACTATATTAATTCATAATTAATTCAAGATTAAAACTAATTAAATAACATGACTTTATATTAATATATTATAACTTATAATATATTAATAAATCGTAAGTATACAATTCTCATAAAATTATCCATAAACAGTTTGGGTGAAGTGCAACCCAAATGGACCATGCCGGGTCGGGTCAAGTATATACCAAATAAGTTATGGACTTAGACACCTTATCCAACAAATTGTTTGGTCAAAATTGGCAATACGTAAAGAAATCGCAATTTCAGATATCCCTTACCCTGTCCCCAATATTCTCCTTCCGACTGTTTCTTGATATAACTGATTTCTTTACAATGTACTTTCTTGTTGATAATGACTTATAATTTCTGTTTCCATGGCTAATTTTTTACAAGTAGTTATTGAATTGTTAGGGTTTGCTAGTTTACGTTCGGTTGGTTGAAAATTGAAATTCAATCGTTAAGAAGAATTGTATTTTAAGTAAGACATTGTTTTGAAAACAGAGGAAATTGCATTCGTATTTGGAGCTATGATTGTATTACTAACCCATCAGTGAATTGGATCTAAACTGAAGCATGATCAAGAACAAGAAAATCAAAGAACAAGATCAAAGATTTTATGCATAAAAATTTATCTTTCCACATATTATTCACATTACTATCTTGTTCTGATACAATTTCTGATGTAACACATGTTATTTTATGTTAATTTGATCAACAATGCTTGAAGGTCATCCCTAATTTTGAGAACTTTTTTTTTCAGAATCAGCACTTGATGGATCCTAAATACACAGGAGAGATGTTAAAGTAAGTTTTCTTGAAATATTTTTTAATCAAAAATGACTAATAACAATACATAATAATATTATTCTTTAACTTTAATATGTAGACACTTGGAGAAACAGGATGAACTCCTCATGGATGTTTATAGATCAATGTCACATGAATTACATAAACTTCAGGTAACACATCTTTTCTTAATCTTGATTTATATATAAATAAACTAGTTTATAACCCGTGGGAACCACGGTTACAAAATTAATTAAACTTTCATAGTATAAAAATTCAAAATTATTAATCAATTATTTTAAATAAATTATTAATTAAGAGTTTTTTATTATATAAAATTATAATCATCGAATTAAATAAATATATGAAATTACATCACTTTATAATTTGTATTAATTTTATTGTAGTTTTTATTCTAATGTTATTAATTTAATGTAATTAGAGTGGAAAATTTAAAATTTGAAATTTGAAATGAAGAATTAATAGATTGACAAGTGACATGCATTAATTAGGAAACTTAATAGGATGATACATGGCAAAAGAAAAATAAAATATGCATTAATTAAGAGACCTAATAGGGCGACACATGTCAAAAGGAGAATAAAACTATTCTTTTATTAGAATAGGGATATATATTTTTATTTTTTATATACGAAGGGATTGAACGATTTCATTGTGTGTACTTTTAGCCCTCAATCCCTACATCGTTTTATATTTTCTTCTTATTTGGTTCACACCGCCTCCGAAACACCGGCGCCACAGCAGCCTCCATCTTCAACATCATCCTTCCCTGCAGCCACCGGCGCCGCCCTCCTTCTCACCGAAGCAACCGACACCGCCGACTTCTGCGCAGTCGTTTGATTGGGTACTGAAGATCGTCGCCTCTCTTAAAGTACGTATTATAGCAATCTTCGTTATTGTATGCTTGTCGGATTACAGATTGATTTCATGTGTGTTTAGATCTGATTCGTTAATTGTTTGGTCAAAATTGGCAATACGTAAAGAAATCGCAATTTCAGATATCCCTTACCCTGTCCCCAATATTCTCCTTCCGACTGTTTCTTGATATAACTGATTTCTTTACAATGTACTTTCTTGTTGATAATGACTTATAATTTCTGTTTCCATGGCTAATTTTTTACATGTAGTTATTGAATTGTTAGGGTTTGCTAGTTTACGTTCGGTTGGTTGAAAATTGAAATTCAATCGTTAAGAAGAATTGTATTTTAAGTAAGACATTGTTTTGAAAACAGAGGAAATTGCATTCGTATTTGGAGCTATGATTGTATTACTAACCCATCAGTGAATTGGATCTAAACTGAAGCATGATCAAGAACAAGAAAATCATAGAACAAGATCAAAGATTTTATGCATAAAAATTTATCTTTCCACATATTATTCACATTACTATCTTGATCTTATACAATTTCTGATGGAACACATGTTATTTTATGTTAATTTGATCAACAATGCTTGAAGGTCATCCCTAATTTTGAGAACTTTTTTTGTCAGAATCAGCACTTGATGGATCCTAAATACACAGGAGAGATGTTAAAGTAAGTTTTCTTGAAATATTTTTTAATCAAAAATGACTAATAACAATACATAATAATATTATTCTTTAACTTTAATATGTAGACACTTGGAGAAACAGGATGAACTCCTCATGGATGCTTATAGATCAATGTCACATGAATTACATAAACTTCAGGTAACACATCTTTTCTTAATCTTGATTTATATATAAATAAACTAGTTTATAACCCGTGGGAACCACGGTTACAAAATTAATTAAACTTTCATAGTATAAAAATTCAAAATTATTAATCAATTATTTTAAATAAATTATTAATTAAGAGTTTTTTTATTATATAAAATTATAATCATCGAATTAAATAAATATATGAAATTACATCACTTTGTAATTTGTATTAATTTTATTGTAGTTTTTATTCTAATGTTATTAATTTAATGTAATTAGAGTGGAAAATTTAAAATTTGAAATGAAGAATTAATAGATTGACAAGTGACATGCATTAATTAGGAAACTTAATAGGATGATACATGGCAAAAGAAGAATAAAATATGCATTAATTAAGAGACCTAATAGGGCGACACATGTCAAAAAGAGAATAAAACTATTTTTTTATTAGAATAGAGATATATATTTTTATTTTTTATTTACGAAGGGCTTGAACGATTTCATTGTGTGTACTTTTAGCCCTCAATCCCTACATCGTTTTATATTTTCTTCTTATTTGGTTCACACCGCCTCCGAAACACCGGCGCCACAACAGCCTCCATCTTCAACATCATCCTTCCCTGCAGCCACCGGCGCCGCCCTCCTTCTCACCGAAGCAACCGACACCGCCGACTTCTGCGCAGTCGTTTGATTGGGTACTGAAGATCGTCGCCTCTCTTAAAGTACGTATTATAGCAATCTTCGTTATTGTATGCTTGTCGGATTACAGATTGATTTCATGTGTGTTTAGATCTGATTCGTTAATTGTTTGGTCAAAATTGGCAATACGTAAAGAAATCGCAATTTCAGATATCCCTTACCCTGTCCCCAATATTCTCCTTCCGACTGTTTCTTGATATAACTGATTTCTTTACAATGTACTTTCTTGTTGATAATGACTTATAATTTCTGTTTCCATGGCTAATTTTTTACATGTAGTTATTGAATTGTTAGGGTTTGCTAGTTTACGTTCGGTTGGTTGAAAATTGAAATTCAATCGTTAAGAAGAATTGTATTTTAAGTAAGACATTGTTTTGAAAACAGAGGAAATTGCATTCGTATTTGGAGCTATGATTGTATTACTAACCCATCAGTGAATTGGATCTAAACTGAAGCATGATCAAGAACAAGAAAATCATAGAACAAGATCAAAGATTTTATGCATAAAAATTTATCTTTCCACATATTATTCACATTACTATCTTGATTTTATACAATTTCTGATGGAACACATGTTATTTTATGTTAATTTGATCAACAATGCTTGAAGGTCATCCCTAATTTTGAGAACTTTTTTTGTCAGAATCAGCACTTGATGGATCCTAAATACACAGGAGAGATGTTAAAGTAAGTTTTCTTGAAATATTTTTTAATCAAAAATGACTAATAACAATACATAATAATATTATTCTTTAACTTTAATATGTAGACACTTGGAGAAACAGGATGAACTCCTCATGGATGCTTATAGATCAATGTCACATGAATTACATAAACTTCAGGTAACACATCTTTTCTTAATCTTGATTTATATATAAATAAACTAGTTTATAACCCGTGGGAACCACGGTTACAAAATTAATTAAACTTTCATAGTATAAAAATTCAAAATTATTAATCAATTATTTTAAATAAATTATTAATTAAGAGTTTTTTATTATATAAAATTATAATCATCGAATTAAATAAATATATGAAATTACATCACTTTATAATTTGTATTAATTTTATTGTAGTTTTTATTCTAATGTTATTAATTTAATGTAATTAGAGTGGAAAATTTAAAATTTGAAATGAAGAATTAATAGATTGACAAGTGACATGCATTAATTAGGAAACTTAATAGGATGATACATGGCAAAAGAAGAATAAAATATGCATTAATTAAGAGACCTAATAGGGCGACACATGTCAAAAAGAGAATAAAACAATTTTTTTATTAGAATAGAGATATATATTTTTATTTTTTATTTACGAAGGGCTTGAACGATTTCATTGTGTGTACTTTTAGCCCTCAATCCCTACATCGTTTTATATTTTCTTCTTATTTGGTTCACACCGCCTCCGAAACACCGGCGCCACAACAGCCTCCATCTTCAACATCATCCTTCCCTGCAGCCACCGGCGCCGCCCTCCTTCTCACCGAAGCAACCGACACCGCCGACTTCTGCGCAGTCGTTTGATTGGGTACTGAAGATCGTCGCCTCTCTTAAAGTACGTATTATAGCAATCTTCGTTATTGTATGCTTGTCGGATTACAGATTGATTTCATGTGTGTTTAGATCTGATTCGTTAATTGTTTGGTCAAAATTGGCAATACGTAAAGAAATCGCAATTTCAGATATCCCTTACCCTGTCCCCAATATTCTCCTTCCGACTGTTTCTTGATATAACTGATTTCTTTACAATGTACTTTCTTGTTGATAATGACTTATAATTTCTGTTTCCATGGCTAATTTTTTACATGTAGTTATTGAATTGTTAGGGTTTGCTAGTTTACGTTCGGTTGGTTGAAAATTGAAATTCAATCGTTAAGAAGAATTGTATTTTAAGTAAGACATTGTTTTGAAAACAGAGGAAATTGCATTCGTATTTGGAGCTATGATTGTATTACTAACCCATCAGTGAATTGGATCTAAACTGAAGCATGATCAAGAACAAGAAAATCATAGAACAAGATCAAAGATTTTATGCATAAAAATTTATCTTTCCACATATTATTCACATTACTATCTTGATCTTATACAATTTCTGATGGAACACATGTTATTTTATGTTAATTTGATCAACAATGCTTGAAGGTCATCCCTAATCTTGAGAACTTTTTTTGTCAGAATCAGCACTTGATGGATCCTAAATACACAGGAGAGATGTTAAAGTAAGTTTTCTTGAAATATTTTTTAATCAAAAATGACTAATAACAATACATAATAATATTATTCTTTAACTTTAATATGTAGACACTTGGAGAAACAGGATGAACTCCTCATGGATGCTTATAGATCAATGTCACATGAATTACATAAACTTCAGGTAACACATCTTTTCTTAATCTTGATTTATATATAAATAAACTAGTTTATAACCCGTGGGAACCACGGTTACAAAATTAATTAAACTTTCATAGTATAAAAATTCAAAATTATTAATCAATTATTTTAAATAAATTATTAATTAAGAGTTTTTTATTATATAAAATTATAATCATCGAATTAAATAAATATATGAAATTACATCACTTTATAATTTGTATTAATTTTATTGTAGTTTTTATTCTAATGTTATTAATTTAATGTAATTAGAGTGGAAAATTTGAAATTTGAAATGAAGAATTAATAGATTGACAAGTGACATGCATTAATTAGGAAACTTAATAGGATGATACATGGCAAAAGAAGAATAAAATATGCATTAATTAAGAGACCTAATAGGGCGACACATGTCAAAAAGAGAATAAAACTATTTTTTTATTAGAATAGAGATATATATTTTTATTTTTTATTTACGAAGGGCTTGAACGATTTCATTGTGTGTACTTTTAGCCCCCAATCCCTACATCGTTTTATATTTTCTTCTTATTTGGTTCACACCGCCTCCGAAACACCGGCGCCACAACAGCCTCCATCTTCAACATCATCGTTCCCTGCAGCCACCGGCGCCGCCCTCCTTCTCACCGAAGCAACTGACACCGCCGACTTCTGCGCAGTCGTTTGATTGGGTACTGAAGATCGTCGCCTCTCTTAAAGTACGTATTATAACAATCTTCGTTATTGTATGCTTGTCGGATTACAGATTGATTTCATGTGTGTTTAGATCTGATTCGTTAATTGTTTGGTCAAAATTGGCAATACGTAAAGAAATCGCAATTTCAGATATCCCTTACCCTGTCCCCAATATTCTCCTTCCGACTGTTTCTTGATATAACTGATTTCTTTACAATGTACTTTCTTGTTGATAATGACTTATAATTTCTGTTTCCATGGCTAATTTTTTACATGTAGTTATTGAATTGTTAGGGTTTGCTAGTTTACGTTCGGTTGGTTGAAAATTGAAATTCAATCGTTAAGAAGAATTGTATTTTAAGTAAGACATTGTTTTGAAAACAGAGGAAATTGCATTCGTATTTGGAGCTATGATTGTATTACTAACCCATCAGTGAATTGGATCTAAACTGAAGCATGATCAAGAACAAGAAAATCATAGAACAATATCAAAGATTTTATGCATAAAAATTTATCATTCCACATATTATTCACATTACTATCTTGTTCTGATACAATTTCTGATGTAACACATGTTATTTTATGTTAATTTGATCAACAATGCTTGAAGGTCATCCCTAATTTTGAGAACTTTTTTTTTCAGAATCAGCACTTGATGGATCCTAAATACACATGAGAGATGTTAAAGTAAGTTTTCTTGAAATATTTTTTAATCAAAAATGACTAATAACAATACATAATAATATTATTCTTTAACTTTAATATGTAGACACTTGGAGAAACAGGATGAACTCCTCATGGATGCTTATAGATCAATGTCACATGAATTACATAAACTTCAGGTAACACATCTTTTCTTAATCTTGATTTATATATAAATAAACTAGTTTATAACCCGTGGGAACCACGGTTACAAAATTAATTAAACTTTTATAGTATAAAAATTCAAAATTATTAATCAATTATTTTAAATAAATTATTAATTAAGAGTTTTTTATTATATAAAATTATAATCATCGAATTAAATAAATATATGAAATTACATCACTTTATAATTTGTATTAATTTTATTGTAGTTTTTATTCTAATGTTATTAATTTAATATAATTAGAGTGGAAAATTTAAAATTTGAAATGAAGAATTAATAGATTGACAAGTGACATTCATTAATTAGGAAACTTAATAGGATGATACATGGCAAAAGAAGAATAAAATATGCATTAATTAAGAGACCTAATAGGGCGACACATGTCAAAAAGAGAATAAAACTATTTTTTTATTAGAATAGAGATATATATTTTTATTTTTTATTTACGAAGGGCTTGAACGATTTCATTGTGTGTACTTTTAGCCTTCAATCCCTACATCGTTTTATATTTTCTTCTTATTTGGTTCACACCGCCTCCGAAACACCGGCGCCACAACAGCCTCCATCTTCAACATCATCCTTCCCTGCAGCCACCGGCGCCGCCCTCCTTCTCACCGAAGCAACCGACACCGCCGACTTCTGCGCAGTCGTTTGATTGGGTACTGAAGATCGTCGCCTCTCTTAAAGTACGTATTATAGCAATCTTCGTTATTGTATGCTTGTCGAATTACAGATTGATTTCATGTGTGTTTAGATCTGATTCGTTAATTGTTTGGTCAAAATTGGCAATACGTAAAGAAATCGCAATTTCAGATATCCCTTACCCTGTCCCTAATATTCTCCTTCCGACTGTTTCTTGATATAACTGATTTCTTTACAATGTACTTTCTTGTTGATAATGAGTTATAATTTCTGTTTCCATGGCTAATTTTTTACAAGTAGTTATTGAATTGTTAGGGTTTGCTAGTTTACGTTCGGTTGGTTGAAAATTGAAATTCAATCGTTAAGAAGAATTGTATTTTAAGTAAGACATTGTTTTGAAAACAGAGGAAATTGCATTCGTATTTGGAGCTATGATTGTATTACTAACCCATCAGTGAATTGGATCTAAACTGAAGCATGATCAAGAACAAGAAAATCATAGAACAAGATCAAAGATTTTATGCATAAAAAATTATCTTTCCACATATTATTCACATTACTATCTTGATCTTATACAATTTCTGATGTAACACATGTTATTTTATGTTAATTTGATCAACAATGCTTGAAGGTCATCCCTAATTTTGAGAACTTTTTTTTTTCAGAATCTGTACTTGATGGATCCTAAATACACATGAGAGATGTTAAAGTAAGTTTTCTTGAAATATTTTTTAATCAAAAATGACTAATAACAGTACATAATAATATTATTCTTTAACTTTAATATGTAGACATTTGGAGAAACAGGATGAACTCCTCATTGATGCTTATAGATCAATGTCACATGAATTACATAAACTTCAGGTAACACATCTTTTCTTAATCTTGATTTATATATAAATAAACTAGTTTATAACCCGTGGAAACCACGGTTACAAAATTAATTAAACTTTCATAGTATATAAATTCAAAATTATTAATCAATTATTTTAAATAAATTATGAATTAAGAGTTTTTTTATTATATAAAATTATAATCATCGAATTAAATAAATGTATGAAATTACATCACTTTATAATTTGTATTAATTTTATTGTACTTTTTATTCTAATGTTATTAATTTAATGTAATTAGAGTGGAAAATTTAAAATTTAAAATTTGAAATGAAGAATTAATAGATTGACAAGTGACATGCATTAATTAGGAAACTTAATATGATGATACATGGCAAAAGAAGAATAAAATATGCATTAATAAAGAGACCTAATCGGGTGACACATGTCAAAAGGAGAATAAAACTATTCTTTTATTAGAATAGGGATATATATTTTTATTTTTTATTTACGAAGGGCTTGAACGATTTCATTGTGTGTACTTTTAGCCCTCAATCCCTACATCGTTTTATATTTTCTTCTTATTTGGTTCACACCGCCTCCGAAACACCGGCGCCACAGCAACCTCCATCTTCAACATCATCCTTCCCTGCAGCCACCGGCGCCGCCCTCCTTCTCACCGAAGCAACCGACACCGCCGACTTCTGCGCAGTCGTTTGATTGGGTACTAAAGATCGTCGCCTCTCTTAAAGTACGTATTATAGCAATCTTCGTTATTGTATGCTTGTCGGATTACAGATTGATTTCATGTGTGTTTAGATCTGATTCGTTAATTGTTTGGTCAAAATTGGCAATACGTAAAGAAATCGCAATTTCAGATATCCCTTACCCTGTCCCCAATATTCTCCTTCCGACTGTTTCTTGATATAACTGATTTCTTTACAATGTACTTTCTTGTTGATAATGAGTTATAATTTCTGTTTCCATGGCTAATTTTTTACAAGTAGTTATTGAATTGTTAGGGTTTGCTAGTTTACGTTCGGTTGGTTGAAAATTGAAATTCAATCGTTAAGAAGAATTGTATTTTAAGTAAGACATTGTTTTGAAAACAGAGGAAATTGCATTCGTATTTGGAGCTATGATTGTATTACTAACCCATCTGTGAATTGGATCTAAACTGAAGCATGATCAAGAACAAGAAAATCATAGAACAAGATCAAAGATTTTATGCATAAAAATTTATCTTTCCACATATTATTCACATTACTATCTTGATCTTATACAATTTCTGATGGAACACATGTTATTTTATGTTAATTTGATCAACAATGCTTGAAGGTCATCCCTAATTTTGAGAACTTTTTTTTTTCAGAATCTGCACTTGATGGATCCTAATTACACAGGAGAGATGTTAAAGTAAGTTTTCTTGAAATATTTTTTAATCAAAAATGACTAATAACAGCACATAATAATATTATTCTTTAACTTTAATATGTAGACACTTGGAGAAACAGGATGAACTCCTCATGGATGCTTATAGATCAATGTCACATGAATTACATAAACTTCAGGTAACACGTCTTTTCTTAATCTTGATTTATATATAAATAAACTAGTTTATAACCCGTGGGAACCACGGTTACAAAATTAATTAAACTTTCATAGTATAAAAATTCAAAATTATTAATCAATTATTTTAAATAAATTATTAATTAAGAGTTTTTTTATTATATAAAATTATAATCATCGAATTAAATAAATATATGAAATTACATCACTTTGTAATTTGTATTAATTTTATTGTAGTTTTTATTCTAATGTTATTAATTTAATGTAATTAGAGTGGAAAATTTAAAATTTGAAATTTGAAATGAAGAATTAATAGATTGACAAGTGACATGCATTAATTAGGAAACTTAATAGGATGATACATGGCAAAAGAAGAATAAAATATGCATTAATTAAGAGACCTAATAGGGCGACACATGTCAAAAGGAGAATAAAACTATTCTTTTATTAGAATAGGGATATATATTTTTATTTTTTATATACGAAGGGATTTAACGATTTCATTGTGTGTACTTTTAGGCCTCAATCCCTACATCGTTTTATATTTTCTTCTTATTTGGTTCACACCGCCTCCGAAACACCGGCGCCACAGCAGCCTCCATCTTCAACATCATCCTTCCCTGCAGCCACCGGCGCCGCCCTCCTTCTCACCGAAGCAACCGACACCGCCGACTTCTGCGCAGTCGTTTGATTGGGTACTGAAGATCGTTGCCTCTCTTAAAGTACGTATTATAGCAATCTTCGTTATTGTATGCTTGTCGGATTACAGATTGATTTCGTGTGTGTTTAGATCTGATTCGTTATTTGTTTGGTCAAAATTGGCAATACGTAAAGAAACCGCAATTTCAGATATCCCTTACCTTGTCCCCAATATTCTCCTTCCGACTGTTTCTTGATATAACTGATTTCTTTACAATGTACTTTCTTGTTGATAATGACTTATAATTTATGTTTCCATGGCTAATTTTTTACAAGTAGTTATTGAATTGTTAGGGTTTGCTAGTTTACGTTCGGTTGGTTGAAAATTGAAATTCAATCGTTAAGAAGAATTGTATTTTAAGTAAGACACTGTTTTGAAAATAGAGGAAATTACATTCGTATTTGGAGCTATGATTGTTTTACTAACCCATCAGTGAATTGGATCTAAACTGAAGCATGATCAAGAACAAAAAAATCATAGAACAAGATCAAAGATTTTATGCATAAAAGTTTATCTTTCCACATATTATTCACATTACTATCTTGTTCTCATACAATTTCTGATGTAACACATGTTATTTTATGTTAATTTGATCAACAATGCTTGAAGGTCATCCCTAATTTTGAGAACTTTTTTTTTTCAGAATCTGCACTTGATGGATCCTAATTACACAGGAGAGATGTTAAAGTAAGTTTTCTTGAAATATTTTTTAATCAAAAATGACTAATAACAGCACATAATAATATTATTCTTTAACTTTAATATGTAGACACTTGGAGAAACAGGATGAACTCCTCATGGATGCTTATAGATCAATGTCACATGAATTACATAAACTTCAGGTAACACATCTTTTCTTAATCTTGATTTATATATAAATAAACTAGTTTATAACCCGTGGGAACCACGGTTACAAAATTAATTAAACTTTCATAGTATAAAAATTCAAAATTATTAATCAATTATTTTAAATAAATTATTAATTAAGAGTTTTTTTATTATATAAAATTATAATCATCGAATTAAATAAATATATGAAATTACATCACTTTATAATTTATATTAATTTTATTGTAGTTTTTATTCTAATGTTATTAATTTAATGTAATTAGAGTGGAAAATTTAAAATTTGAAATTTGAAATGAAGAATTAATAGATTGACAAGTGACATGCATTAATTAGGAAACTTAATAGGATGATACATGGCAAAAGAAGAATAAAATATGCATTAATTAAGAGACCTAATAGGGTGACACATGTCAAAAGGAGAATAAAACTATTCTTTTATTAAAATAGGGATATATATTTTTATTTTTTATTTACGAAGAGCTTGAACGATTTCATTGTGTGTACTTTTAGCCTTCAATCCCTACATCGTTTTATATTTTCTTCTTATTTGGTTCACACCGCCTCCGAAACACCGGCGCCACAGCAGCCACCATCTTCAACATCATCCTTCCCTGCAGCCACCGGCGCCGCCCTCCTTCTCACCGAAGCAACCGACACCGCCGACTTCTGTGCAGTCGTTTGATTGGGTACTGAAGATCGTCGCCTCTCTTAAAGTACGTATTATAGCAATCTTCGTTATTGTATGCTTGTCGGATTACAGATTGATTTCATGTGTGTTTAGATCTGATTCGTTAATTGTTTGGTCAAAATTGGCAATACGTAAAGAAACCGCAATTTCATATATCCCTTACCCTGTCCCCAATATTCTCCTTCCGACTGTTTCTTGATATAACTGATTTCTTTACAATGTACTTTCTTGTTGATAATGACTTATAATTTCTGTTTCCATGGCTAATTTTTTACAAGTAGTTATTGAATTGCTAGGGTTTGCTAGTTTACGTTCGGTTGGTTGAAAATTGAAATTCAATCGTTAAGAAGAATTGTATTTTAAGTAAGACATTGTTTTGAAAACAGAGGAAATTGCATTCGTATTTGGAGCTATGATTGTATTACTAACCCATCAGTGAATTGGATCTAAACTGAAGCATGATCAAGAACAAAAAAATCATAGAACAAGATCAAAGATTTTATGCATAAAAATTTATCTTTCCACATATTATTCACATTACCATCTTGTTCTGATACAATTTCTGATGTAACACATGTTATTTTATGTTAATTTGATCAACAATGCTTGAAGGTCATCCCTAATTTTGAGAACTTTTTTTTTTCAGAATCTGCACTTGATGGATCCTAAATACACAGGAGAGATGTTAAAGTAAGTTTTCTTGAAATATTTTTTAATCAAAAATGACTAATAACAGTAGATAATAATATTATTCTTTAACTTTAATATGTAGTCACTTGGAGAAACAGGATGAACTCCTCATGGATGCTTATAGATCAATGTCACATGAATTACATAAACTTCAGGTAACACATCTTTTCTTAATCTTGATTTATATATAAATAAACTAGTTTATAACCCGTGGGAACCACGGTTACAAAATTAATTAAACTTTCATAGTATAAAAATTGAAAATTATTAATCAATTATTTTAAATAAATTATTAATTAAGAGTTTTTTTATAATATAAAATTATAATCATCGAATTAAAAAAATATATGAAATTACATCACTTTATAATTTGTATTAATTTTATTGTAGTTTTTATTCTAATGTTATTAATTTAATGTAATTAGAGTGGAAAATTTAAATTTTGAAATTTGAAATAAAGAATTAATAGATTGACAAGTGACATGCATTAATTAGGAAACTTAATAGGATGATACATAGCAAAATAAGAATAAAATATACATTAATTAAGAGACCTAATAGGGCGACACATGTCAAAAGGAGAATAAAACTATTCTTTTATTAGAATAGGGATATATATTTTTATTTTTTATTTACGAAGGGCTTGAACGATTTCATTGTGTGTACTTTTAGCCCTCAATCCCTACATCGTTTTATATTTTCTTCTTATTTGGTTCACACCGCCTCCGAAACACCGGCGCCACAGCAGCCTCCATCTTCAACATCATCCTGCCCTGCAGCCACCGGCGCCGCCCTCCTTCTCACCGAAGCAACCGACACCGCCGACTTCTGCGCAGTCGTTTGATTGGGTACTGAAGATCGTCGCCTCTCTTAAAGTACGTATTATAGCAATCTTCGTTATTGTATGCTTGTCGGATTACAGATTGATTTCATGTGTGTTTAGATCTGATTCGTTAATTGTTTGGTCAAAATTGGCAATACGTAAAGAAATCGCAATTTCAGATATCCCTTACCCTGTCCCTGATATTCTCCTTCCGACTGTTTCTTGATATAACTGATTTCTTTACAATGTACTTTCTTGTCGATAATGACTTATAATTTCTGTTTCCATGGCTAATTTTTTACAAGTAGTTATTGAATTGTTAGGGTTTGCTAGTTTACGTTCGGTTGGTTGAAAATTGAAATTCAATCGTTAAGAAGAATTGTATTTTAAGTAAGACATTGTTTTGAAAACAGAGGAAATTGCATTCGTATTTGGAGCTATGATTGTATTACTAACCCATCAGTGAATTGGATCTAAACTGAAGCATGATCAAGTACAAGAAAATCATAGAACAAGATCAAAGATTTTATGCATAAAAATTTATCTTTCCACATATTATTCACATTACTATCTTGTTCTGATACAATTTCTGATGTAACACATGTTATTTTATGTTAATTTGATCAACAATGCTTGAAGGTCATCCCTAATTTTGAGAACTTTTTTTTTTCAGAATCTGCACTTGATGGATCCTAAGTACACTCGAGAGATGTTAAAGTAAGTTTTCTTGAAATATTTTTTAATCAAAAATGACTAATAACAATACATAATAATATTATTCTTTAACTTTAATATGTAGACACTTGGAGAAACAGGATGAATTCCTCATGGATGGTTATAGATCAATGTCACATGAATTACATAAACTTCAGGTAACACATCTTTTCTTAATCTTGATTTATATATAAATAAACTAGTTTATAACCCGTGGGAACCACGCTTACAAAATTAATTAAACTTTCATAGTATAAAAATTCAAAATTATTAATCAATTATTTTAAATAAATTATTAATTAAGAGTTTTTTTATTATATAAAATTATAATCATCGAATTAAATAAATATATGAAATTACATCACTTTATAATTTGTATTAATTTTATTGTAGTTTTTATTCTAATGTTATTAATTTAATGTAATTAGAGTGGAAAATTTAAATTTTGAAATTTGAAATGAAGAATTAATAGATTGACAAGTGACATGCATTAATTAGGAAACTTAATAGGATGATACATGGCAAAATAAGAATAAAATATGCATTAATTAAGAGACCTAATAGGGCGACACATGTCAAAAGGAGAATAAAACTATTCTTTTATTAGAATAGGGATATATATTTTTATTTTTTATTTACGAAGGGCTTGAACGATTTCATTGTGTGTACTTTTAGCCCTCAATCCCTACATCGTTTTATATTTTCTTCTTATTTGGTTCACACCGCCTCCGAAACACCGGCGCCACAGCAGCCTCCATCTTCAACATCATCCTTCCCTGCAGCCACCGGCGCCGCCCTCCTTCTCACCGAAGCAACCGACACCGTCGACTTCTGTGCAGTCGTTTGATTGGGTACTGAAGATCGTCGCCTCTCTTAAAGTACGTATTATAGCAATCTTCGTTATTGTATGCTTGTCGGATTACAGATTGATTTCATGTGTGTTTAGATCTGATTCATTAATTGTTTGGTCAAAATTGGCAATACGTAAAGAAACCGCAATTTCAGATATCCCTTACCCTGTCCCCAATATTCTCCTTCCGACTGTTTCTTGATATAACTGATTTCTTTACAATGTACTTTCTTGTTGATAATGACTTATAATTTCTGTTTCCATGGCTAATTTTTTACAAGTAGTTATTGAATTGCTAGGGTTTGCTAACGTTCGGTTGGTTGAAAATTGAAATTCAATCGTTAAGAAGAATTGTATTTTAAGTAAGACATTGTTTTGAAAACAGAGGAAATTGCATTCGTATTTGGAGCTATGATTGTATTACTAACCCATCAGTGAATTGGATCTAAACTGAAGCATGATCAAGAACAAAAAAATCATAGAACAAGATCAAAGATTTTATGCACAAAAATTTATCATTCCACATATTATTCACATTACCATCTTGTTATGATACAATTTCTGATGTAACACATGTTATTTTATGTTAATTTGATCAACAATGCTTGAAGGTCATCCCTAATTTTGAGAACTTTTTTTTTCAGAATTTGCACTTGATGGATCCTAAATACACAGGAGAAATGTTAAAGTAAGTTTTCTTGAAATATTTTTTAATCAAAAATGACTAATAACAGTACATAATAATATTATTCTTTAACTTTAATATGTAGACACTTAGAGAAACAGGATGAACTCCTCATGGATGCTTATAGATCAATGTCACAAATGATTACATAAACTTCAGGTAACACATCTTTTCTTAATCTTGATTTATATATAAATAAACTAGTTCATAACCCGTGGAAACCACGGTTACAAAATTAATTAAACTTTCATAGTATAAAAATTCAAAATTATTAATCAATTATTTTAAATAAATTATTAATTAAGAGTTTTTTTATTATATAAAATTATAATCATCGAATTAAATAAATATATGAAATTACATCACTTTATAATTTGTGTTAATTTTATTGTAGTTTTTATTCTAATGTTATTAATTTAATGTAATTAGAGTGGAAAATTTAAATTTTGAAATTTGAAATGAAGAATTTATAGATTGACAAGTGACATGCATTAATTAGGAAACTTAATAGGATGATACATGGCAAAATAAGAATAAAATATGCATTAATTAAGAGACCTAATAGGGCGACACATGTCAAAAGGAGAATAAAACTATTCTTTTATTAGAATAGGGATATATATTTTTATTTTTTATTTACGAAGGGCTTGAACGATTTCATTGTGTGTACTTTTAGCCCTCAATCCCTACATCGTTTTATATTTTCTTCTTATTTGGTTCACACCGCCTCCGAAACACCGGCGCCACAGCAGCCTCCATCTTCAACATCATCCTTCCCTGCAGCCACCGGCGCCGCCCTCCTTCTCACCGAAGCAACCGACACCGCCGACTTCTGCGCAGTCATTTCATTGGGTACTGAAGATCGTCGCCTCTCTTAAAGTACGTATTATAGCAATCTTCGTTATTGTATGCTTGTCGGATTACAGATTTATTTCATGTGTGTTTAGATCTGATTCGTTAATTGTTTGGTCAAAATTGGCAATACGTAAAGAAATCGCAATTTCAGATATCCCTTACCCTGTCCCCAATATTCTCCTTCCGACTGTTTCTTGATATAACTTATTTCTTTACAATGTACTTTCTTGTTGATAATGACTTATAATTTCTGTTTCCATGGCTAATTTTTTACAAGTAGTTATTGAATTGCTAGGGTTTGCTAACGTTCGGTTGGTTGAAAATTGAAATTCAATCGTTAAGAAGAATTGTATTTTAAGTAAGACATTGTTTTGAAAACAGAGGAAATTGCATTCGTATTTGGAGCTATGATTGTATTACTAACCCATCAGTGAATTGGATCTAAACTGAAGCATGATCAAGAACAAAAAAATCATAGAACAAGATCAAAGATTTTATGCACAAAAATTTATCATTCCACATATTATTCACATTACCATCTTGTTATGATACAATTTCTGATGTAACACATGTTATTTTATGTTAATTTGATCAACAATGCTTGAAGGTCATCCCTAATTTTGAGAACTTTTTTTTTTCAGAATTTGCACTTGATGGATCCTAAATACACAGGAGAAATGTTAAAGTAAGTTTTCTTGAAATATTTTTTAATCAAAAATGACTAATAACAGTACATAATAATATTATTCTTTAACTTTAATATGTAGACACTTAGAGAAACAGGATGAACTCCTCATGGATGCTTATAGATCAATGTCACATGAATTACATAAACTTCAGGTAACACATCTTTTCTTAATCTTGATTTATATATAAATAAACTAGTTTATAACCCGTGGGAACCACGGTTACAAAATTAATTAAACTTTCATAGTATAAAAATTCAAAATTATTAATCAATTATTTTAAATAAATTATTAATTAAGAGTTTTTTTATTATATAAAATTATAATCATCGAATTAAAAAAATATATGAAATTACATCACTTTATAATTTGTATTAATTTTATTGTAGTTTTTATTCTAATGTTATTAATTTAATGTAATTAGAGTGGAAAATTTAAAATTTGAAATTTGAAATGAAGAATTAATAGATTGACAAGTGACATGCATTAATTATGAAACTTAATAGGGTGATAAATGGCAAAAGAAGAATAAAATATGCATTAATTAAGAGACCTAATAGGGTGACACATGTCAAAAAGAGAATAAAACTATTCTTTTATTAGAATAGGGATATATATTTTTATTTTTTATTTACGAAGGGCTTGAACGATTTCATTGTGTGTACTTTTAGCCCTCAATCCCTACATCGTTTTATATTTTCTTCTTATTTGGTTCACACCGCCTCCGAAACACCGGCGCCACAGCAGCCTCCATCTTCAACATCATCCTTCCCTGCAGCCACCGGCGCCGCCCTCCTTCTCACCGAAGCAACCGACACCGCCGACTTCTGTGCAGTCGTTTGATTGGGTACTGAAGATCGTCGCCTCTCTTAAAGTACGTATTATAGCAATCTTCGTTATTGTATGCTTGTCGGATTACAGATTGATTTCATGTGTGTTTAGATCTGATTCATTAATTGTTTGGTCAAAATTGGCAATACGTAAAGAAACCGCAATTTCAGATATCCCTTACCCTGTCCCCAATATTCTCCTTCCGACTGTTTCTTGATATAACTGATTTCTTTACAATGTACTTTCTTGTTGATAATGACTTATAATTTATGTTTCCATGGCTAATTTTTTACAAGTAGTTATTGAATTGTTAGGGTTTGCTAGTTTACGTTCGGTTGGTTGAAAATTGAAATTCAATCGTTAAGAAAAATTGTATTTTAAGTAAGACATTGTTTTGAAAACAGAGGAAATTGCATTCGTATTTGGAGCTATGATTGTATTACTAACCCATCAGTGAATTGGATCTAAACTGAAGCATGATCAAGAACAAAAATATCATAGAACAAGATCAAAGATTTTATGCATAAAAGTTTATCTTTCCACATATTATTCACATTACTATCTTGTTCTGATACAATTTCTGATGTAACACATGTTATTTTATGTTAATTTGATCAACAATGCTCGAAGGTCATCCCTAATTTTGAGAACTTTTTTTTTCAGAATCTGCACTTGATGGATCCTAATTACACAGGAGAGATGTTAAAGTAAGTTTTCTTGAAATATTTTTTAATCAAAAATGACTAATAACAGCACATAATAATTATTCTTTAACTTTAATATGTAGACACTTGGAGAAACAGGATGAACTCCTCATGGATGCTTATAGATCAATGTCACATGAATTACATAAACTTCAGGTAACACATCTTTTCTTAATCTTGATTTATATATAAATAAACTAGTTTATAACCCGTGGGAACCACGGTTACAAAATTAATTAAACTTTCATAGTATAAAAATTCAAAATTATTAATCAATTATTTTAAATAAATTATTAATTAAGAGTTTTTTTATTATATAAAATTATAATCATCGAATTAAATAAATATATGAAATTACATCACTTTGTAATTTGTATTAATTTTATTGTAGTTTTTATTCTAATGTTATTAATTTAATGTAATTAGAGTGGAAAATTTGAAATTTGAAATTTGAAATGAAGAATTAATAGATTGACAAGTGACATGCATTAATTAGGAAACTTAATAGGATGATACATGGCAAAAGAAGAATAAAATATGCATTAATTAAGAGACCTAAAAGGGGACACATGTCAAAAGGAGAATAAAACTATTCTTTTATTAGAATAGGGATATATATTTTTATTTTTTATTTACGAAGAGCTTGAACGATTTCATTGTGTGTACTTTTAGCCTTCAATCCCTACATCGTTTTATATTTTCTTCTTATTTGGTTCACACCGCCTCCGAAACACCGGCGCTACAGCAGCCTCCATCTTCAACATCATCCTTCCCTGCAGCCACCGGCGTCGCCCTCCTTCTCACCGAAGCAACCGACACCGCCGACTTCTGCGCAGTCGTTTGATTGGGTACTGAAGATCGTCGCCTCTCTTAAAGTACGTATTATAGCAATCTTCGTTATTGTATGCTTGTCGGATTACAGATTGATTTCATGTGTGTTTAGATCTGATTCGTTAATTGTTTGGTCAAAATTGGCAATACGTAAAGAAATCGCAATTTCAGATATCCCTTACCCTGTCCCCAATATTCTCCTTCCGACTGTTTCTTGATATAACTGATTTCTTTACAATGTACTTTCTTGTTGATAATGACTTATAATTTCTGTTTCCATGGCTAATTTTTTACAAGTAGTTATTGAATTGCTAGGGTTTGCTAGTTTACGTTCGGTTGGTTGAAAATTGAAATTCAATCGTTAAGAAGAATTGTATTTTAAGTAAGACATTGTTTTGTAAACAGAGGAAATTGCATTCGTATTTGGAGCTATGATTGTATTACTAACCCATCGGTGAGTTGGATCTAAACTGAAGCATGATCAAGAACAAGAAAATCATAGAACAAGATCAAAGATTTTATGCATAAAAATTTATCTTTCCACATATTATTCACATTACTATCTTGTTCTGATACAATTTCTGATGTAACACATGTTATTTTATGTTAATTTGATCAACAATGCTTGAAGGTCATCCCTAATTTTGAGAACTTTTTTTTTTCAGAATCTGCACTTGATGGATCCTAAATACACAGGAGAGATGTTAAAGTAAGTTTTCTTGAAATATTTTTTAATCAAAAATGACTAATAACAGTACATAATAATATTATTCTTTAACTTTAATATGTAGACAATTGGAGAAACAGGATGAACTCCTCATGGATGCTTATAGATCAATGTCACATGAATTACATAAACTTCAGGTAACACATCTTTTCTTAATCTTGATTTATATATAAATAAACTAGTTTATAACCCGTGGGAACCACGGTTACAAAATTAATTAAACTTTCATAGTATAAAAATTTAAAATTATTAATCAATTATTTTAAATAAATTATTAATTAAGAGTTTTTTTATTATATAAAATTATAATCATCGAATTAAATAAATATATGAAATTACATCACTTTATAATTTGTATTAATTTTATTGTTGTTTTTATTCTAATGTTACTAATTTAATGTAATTAGAGTGGAAAATTTAAAATTTGAAATTTGAAATGAAGAATTAATAGATTGACAAGTGACATGCATTAATTAGGATGATGATTTGTTTGACGAATCAGACGAGGATTCTGATATGTTCGTCGAGAGTGAAGATTCCGACGACGAGAGTGACGCTGGGGAGAATGATGCAGATGATCTAGGCGAGGACGAAGACGATGATTCCGAGTGACGTATCTAGGTTTAAATAAAATTAGGATATTAATTAATAATTTTTACTATGTTGTAGTTTGTTTGATTTTTTTTTTGGGTTTTTTTTCTACTTATTTAAATATTAGGGTTAACTTAATTTTTATTTTACTTAATGAAATGATTTTTATTTTTAATTAAATTTTATGTTTGATATTAATTTAAAAATTATAAATAAAAATATTAATTTTATTTAAAATATTAAAAAAAAAAAAGTGAGGGAAGGGCTTCCCTCCCACTCCTTGGCTTTTAGGCGAGGGAAAGGAGAGAGTGAGGGATAGAAGGGTATGGCCTACCAAAAGTAAGGGAATCATCCCTCCCACTCATTCCAGTCTAAACAATAATTTGTGATCTAAAATATTGTATAAACAATAATTTGTGTTCTAAAATATAAAATATTGTATCGTATACAAACAATAATCAGTGTTTTAAAAGATTGTATATATACAACTATGTATAATAGTTTTTCTCAATACATAGCTTTAAAATATTTTTTTGTATACAACTCTGTAGAAAATAAATTGTTGTGTACGAATCATTTCTCAACGATTTGTGTTATGTATTATTTTCACATATAAAACCACATTTAATACATGTACTTTAAGTGTATTTTTTTTTAACCGGCAAATACAAATATTATAATCTACTCCTAAACTAACACCTAATTCCACTTACATCCACCACGGGACTTGAACCCTCGACCTCAAGGAAGGAAGGCAGCACCTGATACCACTGGACTAGAAGCTCTGTGATAAGTGTGAAAAATATTAAGTACATAAATAAACATGCCTACTTGCATAGTATATACGGTAAGTCGGTATATACATTAAATATACATTGATATATAATTATATATTGTAAAATAGCCTACGCCAAGTATTGGAAAGAAAATGCTTGACATAGTCTACCGATAAGGCCTACACATTGTGTTTAGAAGGTAAAGGTATCGAGTTCAATTCCTAATTATATTAGCCTGCGGATAAACTTATCATTTCACATGGATGAGGTCTCAAGTTCACTCTTAGGACTTACCGATCTACCATACACATTCCTCCCCTTTTATTTTGAGGTGCTGCCACGTTAGCCAAAATTTCCACCACACATCCACGTGGCTTTCCATGTCACAGGTTGTCACCATCAGATTATTTGGTATGATCGATTAAAAGTTTAAAACTATGAGGAGTCTTGGTATCACTTAGGTGATGTTTGCTTTTTCAGAAAAAACTCGCGCAACACACGCGCAACAATTGATCTTTTACGGTTGTTTGTTTTTTGGAAAACTTTTAATTTAAAACTGTTGCGCATGTGTTGCTTGACACAACACTGGATCATCATCTTCAAATCACTTCCCAGTTACTTTAAGTGATATTATTTAACTTAGATTTGTTTTAATTTTTTTTCAACAACATGTTTATTATTTTAATAATATATAATGAATATGTAAACAATTGGAGTATATTTTACATAATTTTAAATAATTTCAAAACCGTTTGATAAATTTTGAATAAATATTTTTTGTGTTATGTTGTCTGTAACCAAATATTAATAAATTATAAAGTTAATCATTAAAATTATCAAATTTATTGAAGTTTACTGGAATCATCGTCTTCAAAGTTTTAACAAAAATAAACATGATTTTAGCTAAATTAACAATTTTATTTATTGCTATTTAGCAAATATTATGTTTAATTCTTTTATATAAACCTCTTTAAAAATCTTATCATCACAATGATCTTTATATTTGATTTGCATATGATTAAACTAAATAAAATTTTACTTAGATTTATTTTTAACTATCGTATAGTTAATTTTAGTTTATTGCAACAGTCTGCAAAGGTTAAAAAACAAACAGACTTCTTATTATAGACTGCAACCGTTTGGTCCACCTATTCTACTGCAAAGGGTTGCAGATGTGGTCAGAAGAGTTCACCCATTTTCGCTTCGAAAAAAAACAAATATAACCTTAGGCACGAGCTGAGATAGCTTGGGACATATCTTCTACCTCGGCATGTCACGTTTGGAGGGGTGTCTTAGCCGGTGAAGATGAGAGAGAATGTAAAATGTGTTTTTTTTTAACATTTTTCAAAAAATACCTTATTTTAAAAAAAAAACTAACCGTTTTTTTAATTTCAAATATTTAATCCTTCTTCAACTAATATAAATACCAATAACCTTCTTTGTTTTCCACCACCTTCAAACATACTTCGTAAATATCTTGTTATCTTTATACTTTTTCTTTCTTTCTCTCTCTCTCTCTCTCTCTATATATATATATATATATATATATATATATATATATATATATATATATATATATATATATATATATATATATATATAGGGTTAGGTTATTTTGTTTCTAGTAACTATTGTGTGCAATAATGCACAGATCTGGATCATCGGATGGAATATAATCAAAGGTAATGATCTGAGGGTCTATGATAGTAGAATAGGATAACATATACCATATAATCACACAAATTTCAGCATAAAGGCATTTTAGTCAATTAACCTACATTAAAAAAGGAAATTTTCGGATTTTTAGGGATAATTAGTTCCTTTATTTTTAAAAATCTGAATATTTTAAATTAATTCAAAATTAGAAATTCGATTTTATTCTATCAGAATGGTAGAATGTTAACCATAAACTAGTAAATATATCCGTCGATTATATTCTGTCAGAATGACAGAATGCCAACCATAAACTAGTAAATACATTCTAAAAAGAATACACAAAATCAATTCTTGAACTAATAATATCCAAATAATTACATTGTATGATTATGATTCATTGAATAATAACAACATTCTGAAAGAAAAAAGAAAAAAAACATCACAATCTAACAAAAACACTAATTTATTCTAATACAATCTAACAAAAACACTAATCTATTCTGACAGAATGTATTTGTTGTTGACAATTATTCTCAAACATTCTAACAGAATACATCTATATAAAATAAATTCTAATAGAATCAACAGCAACTCATTCTTAAGTGCTTGAAGTTCATCCTCACTTGAACTACCATCAACGACAAAAACAAACGCCGGTTGAATCGTCAACACACATCTGCATTCGTTGCCAGTCAAGAACACAAGAAACAAACACCCATGAATTCCCCTGTCAAATACCAAACACCCATCTTCCCTTTTTGAAATACCAACTAAGCAAAGTATTGTAGGATTTGAGTTGCAAAGAGGGTAAGTGTCCATCAAAGCAACAAAAATGGAGTTTGAATCGATACCATGTCAGATAATTGTGTAAAAATTGATTTAGCAGAGGCATACATTCTTGCTTTCACTAGTATATGAAAAGTTATACAGTAAACATACATGAGATTCTTGAGTTGTTGAAAAGCAGGTTGCTTGATTACCCAATTAAGAAATTTCAAAGCTAGGTTTCCATGAACTGGCCTGAGGGAAACCCGTTTATAGTTCATTTGAGAAGAAACCAGTAATAAGAAGGTCGTAAAGAAATCAAACCTGATGATGAAGACGACGAGAGTTCCATCATGGAAGACCACCTGTTGGTGCGCTTGGAAGGAGATATGGCGGAAGTGAGGGGTCTATGGGTTATTACAATCCCAATTCATAGAGATACATTACAAATAGGTAGGTCAAAATTAGATGCTAAACTTGAAATTGAAATCAAAATTGAAACAAAGATGGATGAAAAGAGGGAAACAGGGGCTTCCATACCGTAGAGGTGCGGGGTGCCGATCGGAGAACGAGAGATGGATGCAAAGAGGGAAAAAATCCCTAGGTCGAAAAAGGGTAGTAGTTACCCCTTGAACCGATTGTTTTTTAGAAAAAGCGTGAATTGGATGGTGATGTTATAGGATTGTGCAAACTGATTCCTATTTCAATGGGATATTCTGTGGTGTGCGTCGACCGGAAGAAGAAAGAAGAAATCGAGGTCTTGATCGGTTATGTTGTGGGGTGTCGATCAGACGATCACCATAGCTGTGGCTCCGATTCTTTGTTCCAAACTTGTTGAATCGATCAAGATGTAATTCCTTGAATATATGACACGATGCAAGAGAGACTAGGTCAAAAATATTGATTTTATTTCCTTAATTGCAGGATTTCAATTAAATGATTCCTTAATTAAAAAGTACAAAATGTCCAATATACCCTTAAATGATTTATTTAATTGTTTATTATTTCCTAAATTCCTATTGGTGCATTCATGCACACAATAGTTGCTAGAAACATTTGAACCTAACTCTCTCTCTCTCTCTCTCTATATATATATATATATATATATATATATATATATATATATATATATGACTCATATTTCATACTCTATATCTCTATCTTTCTCTTTCTCAACATCTTTATCTATGTATCTCTTTTATATATTTACCACTATACAAAAGGCTTCTTTGTATCCAAAAGAACTATAAATATACTTACTTTGTGGATATGCATGTCCAATATATGTCCTTCCCAAAACTAGGTCGAAATGGGGTCAAAACCCCATCCATGACATCAAAACAGCTTGTGAGTCCATATCTAAAACATATAATACTCAAGGGACCTCAATGATCAATAAAGTTGCAAACTTTATTATTAAGAACATCTCAAAACTTTTTAACAAGAAGAAACTAGCTCAAAAACATAGATCCAAAGAAAGTAAGCACCAATGTTGAGACCTTATACTTCCCAAAAGTCCAGAAAATGATTAGAAGTATAAAAACTAGGTTGGAAAACACTTTCTTGATGCACCAAATGACACTACCTTCATCAAGAACGCACTAAAACACCAAAAATGGATGAGAGAATAGGGGAGAAGCTCAAAGTATGAAGGGAGAGGCTAGGGTTGCTTCGAAGGAGCTCTACATGCGATGGAGGCTCATATAATGCCCTAAAATTTAGAACCTTATCTTTAAATACGTTGAAAACCCTAAAATTCATGGGATTAGGCTGCACAATGACCACCTTATGATGACCTGCTCACCACCTCATTTTGACACCACCTCGTAGTGACCTACTCACCACCTTATGGTGATGAGTTTTGACCCATTTCATTTAAACTTAAAACAATCATAATTTCTTTATTTCAACTATGTTTTCAGTGGTCTTTATATGTACGCGAAGATATTAACAAGCCCCATAAGTATATCTTACTACTATTGACTTATAACATACCGAACTAAATTCATTAATTCATGCAAGAAGTCCTGGAATATCACATTTTCTCATTTTACCCCTTTTGCCTCCAAACCACAAATCAACGGATTAAACCACTTAACCAATATTATTAACATCAAATAAGGGCTAAACTTTATTCCATTGAAGCCCAATTCCTTTACATAATCGAATTACGGTCCAAAATCCCAAAATAAAAAACATATTGAAACTGGATGTTACATACAATTTAAGAAATAAGAGGGGGGGGGGGGGGTAGAGAAAGATAGAGGAAAAATAAAGAAAGCTCTTGTGAAGCTTCGCCCTGTTGGGTCGTTGTTCACGCATGAGAAGACTAGCCACATCCTTACGGTTGTTCTGTATGAAGTATATCGAATAACCTTAATGTGGCAAAAGACGAGGGACGTAATCATAAATGCTCCCAAAACCAACTATTTAGCGACCATTAACAAGCCAAGGATAAATTTTAAGGATATTCACAAATATAACCTTTAAGAACGAGGTTATTATACAAAATGCCATAATGTTTGAACTTTTGAAAAATGACAATGATATCTGGAACGTTCAATGGTCCCTATGGTTTGGGGTAATTTACACGGTTGGTACCTAACTTATTTTTTTAACTCGGAAGGTCGTTATAGTTTGTTTTTATTGCGCACTTGGTTCCTGTCTTACCTAAAAAGACTATTTTTCCATTGATTTTTTTAATTATTTAAATAAGATGAGGCAGGTAAGGTAAGATGAGATGAAAATGGGGTTGGGGGTGTGTTTATTAAAATAAATTAAAATATCAGTGGCAAAATAGTATTTTTTAGGTAAGACAGGGACCAAGCGTGCAACTTAAACAAACAACGTTGACCTTCCAAGTTATAAAAATAAGTTAGAGACCAAACATGCAAATTACCCCAAACCATAAGAACCATCCGTGTAATTTACTCTTATTTTTTTTTCCGACATAAAAAAATAAGTGAGACATGACATAATAGATGCTGGAATATGACATAATTGACCTTATTGTGTCACATAAAGGCCACATATCTTAATTATTAATGTCAACTAAAACTAACTCTTGACGATTACTCGACACATATCCTCATTGTTAGTGGCAATTTAGACTAGTTATTGACGATTACTCGACATCGACGTATTTTGACCCAAAGTTCAACGAATTATGGACCAGTTATGCGCATTTCAGACACAACCGTCTAATTTCGGACAAGTGTTTTTCCGATTATGAATTATTATGATTTTTGCACTATCTAAATCAATAAAATATAAACAAAATATAAATTTACAGAGAACAGACCTACAACATCATAACCTCTTCATGATATAACAAACGATTCAAAATGCTATTTATGAAATCCGATGGGAACCTGCAGATAAATACTACATAAATAGAGGGAGCACTAAATCCGGGTGCATGATCCATTTCCAATTTTATCGGGTATGCATTCCTGATAAATTGGTTATAACGATGGTTATCAGTATCGTAAAAATATAAGTTATTTTTATATGTAAAGAATACCGAAGATTAGTCTGACTTTTAAAAATATAAACTCTGGATGGGCTTATTTGTTTTCAAGGTTGAATAGTTGAATATTCGTGTATGGTCTGGGCTCGGCCCATTTGATATTAGTGTATCAATCTGATATAAACCTCAGTATGAACGTCGAAACTCGAAACCCTAGCTACTAGCTGCGTCAACTCTTCCTCATTTCCTTTTGCAGGGTACGTTTTTGGTTTTCTTCTTCCTAATTTAAATCTTTTGAATTAGGGTTTCAGATTACATTAGCAATCCATACGATTGTCGCTATACTATGTATGCTCATAACTTAAGATCTATACTATATCCGTTTGTTTTTCCTCGTTTCGCAATTTTACATCGTTTTGACTAACCCTGTTTTATTATTTTCAGTGGATTGCAGTAGGTTCGGCTAGCAATGTCGCCCGCTAAAGGTAACAGCCCATCGCTTCTATATGCTCTTCCTTTCTCTCGATCTATGTTTATCAATATTATCGAATATTTAAAGCTTATACATATCATAGATTAGAGCTCAATTTTCAGTTCAACCTTTTTTTTCACATCCAGCAAACAAATTTCCTGTTTTGTTAATATGAGATTGTTGAGCTGCAGGAAGCATTTGTAATTTGAAGAGAAGTTAGGTCACAAATATATACTTGTATCAATGCGTATTTGTATGAATGCTTCTGCATCTGTTAAAAACAAGGACTTCTTGCTATTATTACTCATGTTGCCCAATTTACTGTTACAGCTGATGCTACAAAGAAAGGAGATGCAAAGGCGCAGGCTCTAAAGACAGCGAAAGCTGTGAAGACAGGATCAACATTCAAAAAGAAGGCCAAGAAGATCCGTACAAAGGTGACATTTCATCGCCCAAGAACATTGAAGACTGACAGAAACCCAAAGTATCCTCGTATCAGTGCCCCACCAAGAAACAAGCTTGACCACTATCAAATCTTGAAATACCCTTTGACTACTGAATCTGCAATGAAGAAGATAGAAGACAACAACACCCTGGTTTTCATTGTTGATATCCGAGCTGACAAGAAGAAAATCAAAGCTGCAGTTAAGAAGATGTATGATATCCAGACCAAGAAAGTCAACACTTTGATCAGGTATTATTTTCAATAATTGTCAATATTAGTACACATGTTTGATAAATTTTAGACAAAATGGTGGATTTTTGAAGTTTTGTTGTTTTTTTAAAAAAATGCAGGCCTGATGGAACAAAGAAGGCTTATGTTAGGTTAACTCCAGACTATGATGCTTTGGATGTAGCAAACAAGATTGGAATAATCTAAGTGAGGTAAGGAGTTGTTTTGGTTTAAACTTTAAAGAGAAAGTGTATGCTCATTGTGGCAGTTTTGTTAGTTTTAATATCTTGAATGTTACAAGTTTAATGTGGTTATTTTTTATTTGGATTCTTCATTTGGTAATGGAAGCGTACTATAGCCTCTGCTTTAAGTTGTTTTGTTATGTTGAAGTTTTTTTTTTTTATCATGGTTTTGTGAATTGATTATTTTGCAAAACATGTATTGATGATATCAAACGCTTGTTTGTGTTGACAAATTATAACCTACCCACATTTTAATTTAGAAATAAAATTCAGTAGTAACACTGTAACAAGGTATCAGATATTGGGTTCATTTTCTAGGTTGATTGGTGTCATTTTTTACACATAATTTAAACATCGGTTATGATTAACCTACTAAAGCGAATACCTCAAATGAATGTATTTTAAGTCAAGTTAGTAGTTCAACACAAAAGTCACACTCGATTGGCTTAACTAAAGTAAAAACATTTCGACAATGATAAACCAAACTTTCTAACGTACACCAAATATTTGGACGATTGAGATTTATCAACAGCAACAGCAGACCCATATACAAACAAATATGGGCTCAAAAACCCAACTAGCTAATCTATGTCTACCTAAAAAGGTTGTATTTAATGTATGAGGGTTTTGCCTTGTGGGTCCTGTCTTTGATCTTGTTTTGTCGAAAATGATCTGACTTTCTCACCTTGTCAATAACCGACTTTCTCATCTTGTCAATAACCATCCCAGAGTCCTTGATTAGCAATGAAAGTTGTCGAAAAAGTGATTGAAAAATGATAACATGGGTTTAACCTATTTATTTAATAAAGGGTTTTTATTTTTACACTCCATACTAAGGCTCACTCCAGTCTAAATTTAGGCAGGCTATGAGAACTAAAAAACTCAAACTCCAATAAATAGTGTCAGCCATTTTACATCCGGGCCACGTCTCACCTATCATATGTGGGCCTTTTGCACCTTTATTAAAATTATTCATTTTCCCTATTTTTTTTACTTATTTTTTTTCTTCCAAAATCTTATTTGTAAAAGTTTTAAAGCAAGCCATTCATCCACCTTAGATATTGTTATATCGGTAGCTTTTTTTTTAGTATTATATAGTATTTAAACAAAATTATAAAACATATTTTGTAAAATTCTATAATTTTCATTCTTTTAATTGAAATTTATTAACTAAAGAAAAAATGAATAAATTTATGGGGGTTATGTTCACTTTATATATATTTTTTAACTCAAGCAAAAACATCTTTACCGTATATCTCAAAAAAGCAATATATATATATATATATATATATATATATATATATATATATATATATATATATATATATATATATATATATATATTAGTCACTCAGTTTTAATATAGAAGGCTATTTCTTTTTATCTTTTTTACAAAAACTTATTTGTCACCAATTAGGATAAAAGTTTTTTGGAAAAATGACTTGATAGGGTAATATATTTTTTGAAATGTACACATTTAGTCCTTATTCTTTTTTTCGTGTAAAATAAACCCTTATACTTTATTTTTTGTAACAATGCAATCCTTGTGACCGGCTATACCCGGTATACCGGTCATATATGAATTTTCTTTTAAGGAAAATGACTTGATAGGGTAAGATACTTTTTGAATTATACACATTTAGTCTTTATTCTTTTTTTTGTAAAATAAACCCTTATACTTTATTAATATGTACACATTAGGTCCTTTTCACCGGATTCTACCGTTTTTGCTGATGTGGAAGCACAAGTGGCACTAAATAACAATTAATTAGTTTAGTCACCGGAGGTGGGTGATCCTCCAACAACAAGAAAAGGGCGAGCTCTTTCTCGTCTCTCTTCCTTCCGGTCGAACAGCAACAGCCAAACACCCTTTACATGTTGTGTTTTTCCGATTTGTTTCTCTTTGCCTCCATCTTTGAGACATGTTGCCAGAAAAAGAAGAAATAATCGACGAGGGGGCTACCAGAGCAGCTCCTCGCCGCCAACTACCATCTCTACTTCCTCCTGCCTCCCCTTCGTTTTTTTCATCATTCCTCCTTGCTACCATTGATGTGTAGGAACACACAAAAGAGTCGTCGGAGATCGGGGTCTCCCTGTTTTTCATGGTGAATAAAAGTTTGAAAAATTTCGTTGTGGATATGTGGATTCCACCTGGGTAGTTCATTTCAACAAAATAAAAGAAATGGAAAATGACTTGATAGGGTAAGATACTTTTTGAAATGTACACATTTAGTCCTTATTATTTTTTTTTGTAAAATAAACCCTTTCACGTCAGCAAAACTTGTAGAATCCGGTGAAAAGGATCTAATGTGTACATATTAATAAAGTATAAGGGTTTATTTTATAAAAAAAAGGACTAATGTGTACATTTCAAAAAGTATCTTACCCTATCAAGTCATTATCCCAAGTTTTTTTTATAAAATTTACTAACAAAAAAAAGTTAAAGTTGCTCAAAAGAAAATTAATATAGAAGGCTTATATTAATTAATACTAGAATAGAAAGTAAAAGTCGCTCAAAAAAAATTTATCCTAATTTTCAACAACATATTTTTTAATTTTTTTAGTTTTAGATACATCAACTTATATAAATATATGAGAGATAAAAAAATAAAAATCGTTGATTTTTCAGTTTTATATATATGAAAGAGAAAGAGATATGTCAACCTATTTATATTTTTTTTCAGTTTTAGAATATATATATATATATATATATATATATATATATATATATATATATATATATATAGAGAGAGAGAGAGAGAAAAAAAGGAAAAAGTAAAAAAAAAGAAATACTTTTTGAAATGTATGCTATTGTAAGTGTAGAATGGAGTGTCTACAACACCACCCTTTAATAAATTGGGTTGGAGAAAAAAATAAGTTAACCCAATAGCAACTCATTTATCCGGAATGTTATTATGTTGGTTTGAAATTTTAATCCATTTAATCAAATGTGTTTTGTTGGATTGAAATGTTTGACCCAATTAATAGGGTTTATTTTAAGTTGTGTTAAATGTCAAATAGAATACTTAAATGTAAGTTAAAATGTTTAAATTTGTGTCAAATGTATGATTTGGGAAACTTGAAAGAGATATTGTGCTATTTCAAAAATATGAAAAGATAAAAATAAAATAAAAAAACAAAGTGGTATAGTTGTGAAACATACCAAACAAGGAGAATACTTGCTCACTGTTTATCTTGAAATAGCAAAAAGCCTACTCTGCTAAAGAGAATAAAAATCTACTTCTTGCAGAGAAATCTCGGTTCAAAGGAGAGCAAAGGACATTTTTGCCCTTTCTTTCACCTATTTTGC
This sequence comes from Lactuca virosa, assembly GCF_052849685.1. Lineage (NCBI taxonomy): Eukaryota > Viridiplantae > Streptophyta > Magnoliopsida > Asterales > Asteraceae > Lactuca > Lactuca virosa. Next base: position 22,816,608 of record NC_136433.1, read on the forward strand.
TGTTTCCTTTCTTTATTTTCTCTCTGTGTTTTTGCTAGCAGCCAAGAAAATAAGCCTTTTCTTCTGCAATCTTCTCACCATGGCAAGATATCCATATCTTGTTGCAGCTTTTAATTTACATTGCATGTTTTGTGTACTGATACAAGCAACCCGATGATTGTCTTTATCCAGGATAGATTGCAACTATTATAATAAACCCATGATTCTCATCCTTTTAAATCGGACGATGATATACATTTTTGAAAAAAATTAAAAATTCAAAGTGCATAGTTTCTGCAGTTAAAAAAAATGTTTAGAAACACATTTGAGTTCTGAGGAGCATGGCTTCTAAAACTTGAAAGATGACTCACTCTGGTGATAACAAGTTTCTCCTTTTCGCAACACCACCATCCTCTCTATCCATCGGGCGAACGAACGAAGATCTGAAGTGAAGAGTCGAGGTATGGTTTCTTAATTCCTAGGGTATTCCGGATCTTCTTTCTTATTTTGTTCCAATTCCAAAAATCCTAATTAATTTGAGGGAACATAAGGAACATCGAATCCATATATATCGTGCTTTAATCTGTGTATATGTTTTATGGTGTTGTAGTTTGTTAATGATAGGAAATTGGGATCGGATCCATATCTCTATGGGATCCTACTTTTCACTACATGTAACAAGACGAGAGCTGGCTTTGTTTCTGCAAATTTGTTTTCTTTTAAGGGAGCTGGGCAAGATGGGATCCATGGAGATTTGTTATCTTGCCATGATTATTGGAATCGGTGGTCTCGGAATTATAGATATGTTTCTGTTTTGACCAAATTCACAAGGTAAAATTCCTTAGTTGCAACTGCATTATCTTCTATTGTGCAAATCTATTATCTATTACTAATTTAAATAGTTTTAGACTTCGACCTTTGATACTACTCACCTAGGATTTTCTTTTTATTCTTTTACTTAGAACTAAGTGTGAATGTATTTGGGGGGTAAAGCTTTGACCTTTGTACACCTGACAAACTGAAAACTATATAATTTGTAGGTCAAATTGGAACTAATTTTTTTTTGTTCAAATCTTTATACACACGAACATGATCATTCATCGAGGTCCATAAAAAACATCATAGGGGCAATTAGGTCTTTTCAGTTTTTTAAGGGACTAAATTCGCAACGAAAGATTTTCAAAAGGACCGTCAATCCAAAACTTTTAAGAGTTTGGATGTTTTTCCTCAAAAAAAATACATACAACAACTACCATTTTTGCATTTTTGTCACCAATTAATATATGTATTTTTCTAAAATTATGTAATTACCTATGATTGACATGCACCATAATAACATCTACTTTGTTGGATATAAAAAGAAGGATTTTAATGACACTTTATTGTAACTTATTTTTCTATTGTAAAGCAGAAGCCAACAAGAATGGGCAAACCTCGAGGATTGCATTTCCAACCTTCTCCAACGTTGATGCACTAACTCAACAAATGGCCCACCCGAGCGAACAAATGTGGCATTTAAGTGATGAATCAAGTACCAAGGCGAAATGACACAGATGTGAACTAGAATTTCTAAGATCGAGGAAAATTGGGAAGAAGACCAACTCTCCCAACTGAACCTCCACCAACGCATGGACTACTATCGCAGTCGAGTGATGCATCTAGATGTGAGGGTTACAGAAGCAGAAAGGCAGAACCAAATAGCCCTCTCAATGGCCCATAGAGTGGAAGAGAGCAACCGACTTTTGGAGGAAAGGTAGAGTAGATGTTTCAAGCTAGGAACACATCTGGGGAGTTGCAGCAAGAAAGATGATGTACTATGATGGTAGCGGAAGGGTGATGAAGCAGACAAGTGTTATGTGGTCTTGTCAATTTGAGGTAGAATTTCAAAATCGGATATGAATTATGATTATCTAGCTTTAGGTATGAATTATAGGACATTGTAAGATATATGTATGGTGTGTTTTTATTAAAAACTTCAACGGTAACAAATGATGTAACATATTTTATATGTATGAACTATAGGACATTGTAAGATATATGTATGGTGTGTTTTTATTAAAAACTTCAACGGTAACAAATGATGTAACATATTTTATGTATGAAATATGATGCAAATATTAAATTATTATGACTTGATAAAAGAGAAGTATGGCGTATTCGATTAAAAGTATTTTATAGAGTTATTAACCAAAATTCTTTTGCTTGTTGTTTTTGTCAAAGCAGTTGTTTAAATAATATAGTATTACAAATGACTAACACCACGACATAAACTTACCGTCTTCTACTAACCTAATAGGAATCAGAATTTGTCGCCAAAGAAGAGACCCAGGTTGAATCCTAAGGGGACCAAAAATCCTAAGCCAAAAACTACCGGTTAATCCAATAAAACACGTCTAATGGAAATTCCAGTGATTGAAACCTCCAAAACAGAGGAACCAAATCACTCTCACCTAAGGAGAAGCTACATAAAAGCTCGGCAGAATTAGAGCAATTGGTTGCAGAACGCGTTAGGATGGCATTATTAAATGCAAAAACTACACAAAAAGAAACCAGGAAGAAGGGTAACAGTGGATCCGAAATTGGTCGGAGTGGCGGTTCCAATCCAAACTCCGAAGGACCCCGGAAACCTTGCACCTACAAAGAATTCATGAGCCGCAAGCCAATAAATCTATATGGAAACGAAGGGATTATGGGTCTAACCCGGTGGATTGAGAAGGTCGAAGTCGTGTTTGAAATTTGTTATTGCAATGAAAATAGCAAAGTACGATTCACAACATGTACCTTTATGGATGGGGCTTTAACATGGTGGAACGATCACATTAAAACCTTGGGTCTATCGGTTGCAAACTCAATACCGTGGGAAGATATGAAAGCACTGCTAATAGAAGAACATTTTCCAACGGACGAAGTGCAAATTTTAGAAAATGAGTTGTGAAATCTAAAAATGAAAGGTTCAGATATCAAATCACACCACTAAGTTCAATGATCTTGCGCTTCTTTGTCCAACCATGATGATCCCAGAGAGCAAGAAGGTAGAACGCTACCTTTGGGGTTTGGCACCTTAGATAAAAGGAATGGTCCTCTCATCAAGACGTACTACTTACCAGTTACCACAGTGCGAAACACATCACGCTTCAACTAACAAAGAACAAAGTGGAACAGGGAAAAATGGTAGCCAAGGTGGAAATCCCGAAGGTCAATAATCATAACAAGAAGCACAAGTTTAATAATGGGAACCAACGACAGTAACAACAAACAAAAAAGGTGTATGGAATAACCCCAGCTCCCATCATGGCCCAACAAAAGGTGTATTCTAGAAACAAACCAATGTGTAACACATGCAATCGACATCAATTTGGGGAATGTTTTCATTGTTCAAAATGCAACAAGAAAGGCCACACCGCAGGTTATTGCAAAAACCCATCAATGGTAAACACAATTCAAAACAAGAATACTAGAACAAGCTCAGGAGGAGGAAGGGCATGTTACGAATGTGGAGAAACGGGGCACTACATGAAAAATTGTCCAAAATTTTAGAAGAAATATGGTAATGCTCACGGGAGAGCTTTTGTGATCAGGAATAAGGATGTAATTCAAGATCTTTCAGTTGTTACCGGTATGTTCCTCATCAATAACTTATATGCTACAATACTCTTTGACTCTGGTGCGGATAGAAGTTTTATAACTCCATCTTTTAAACGACTATTAAATCACAAGTCTAGTAAGTTAGATGTAGCTTATGAAGTAGAAGTAGCGAACAGCCAGATAGAAAGCACCACTGAAATATTAAAGAATTGTCGTATAACTCTGAACGATAGATCATTCCCAATAGATCTCATGCCAATTCTAATTGGAAGTTTTGATATAATTATAGGTATGGATTGGTTGTCGCCTCATCATGGTGAGATATTATATTATGAGAAAGCAGTAAGACTGAACCTACCCAACAAGGAGACCATGATTAAAATTTATGGTGATAAGTCAGGGAAAAATCTGAAGCTTATTTCTTGTACTAAAGCCGAGAAGTACTTATACAAGAAGTGTTATGCTTTCTTAGCACACATTGTGAATAAGAATAAAGAAACAACGAAGATCAAGACATACCTTATGTATCTAATTATTCTGATGTATTTCCCAAAGATCTACCAGGATTACCACCAACTCGTCAAGTCGAATTTCGAATTGATCTAATTCCAGGAGCATCACCAATAGCTAAATCCCCCTACAGATTGACACCCTCTGAAATGCAAGAGCTTTCAAGTCAACTACAGAAACTTCTTGATAAAGGCTCCATTAGACCAAGCTTCTCACCATGGGGAGCATCAATCTTATTTGTCAAAAAGAAGGATCGATCTTTCAGATTATGTATCGACTAACGGGAGCTGAACAAATTAACAATCAAGAATCGTTATCCACTCCCAAGAATCGATGATATGCTTGATCAAATCCAGCGACCCATCTACTACTCAAAAATAGATTAATGACCGGGGTATCACCAACTCAAATTACTACTCAAAGTACTAGAGGAAGATATTCCAAAGACTGCATTTAGGACTAGGTACGGTCATTACGAATTCCTAGTTATGCCCTTTGGGTTTGTTGGATAAGGTGTCTAAGTCCGTAACTATATTTGGTATGAACTTGACCCGACCCGACATGGTCCATTTGGGTTGCACTTCACCTAATAATTTGTATGGATATACCTTCGAGAATAAGATGTTTATGATCTATTAATATATTATAAGTTATAATATATTAGTATTAAATCATATTATTTAATTAGTGTTGATTAAGAATTGATTTTGGAATTAATTTATTGATCAAAATAGGCTAATTAAATATGGACTCTTACATATATATGGATTGGGCTAAGATTTATTTAGGATGGGCTAAGAGTATATGGAAGTCCATGGAGCTTTTAACCCATGGATCCTAGGTAAATGAAGAGTCATGGGTATTAGGGTTTAACCCTAATCCTACATACTATATAAAGAGGTCCTTGGTTCTAGAATTGGCACTAGTGTGTGTGAGAAACAAGAGTGGGCCGATTTTAGTGAGCATCATATTCTCTCAAGTATTTCCAAATTGTTTTGGGTGATTTGTGACACCACTTGAGGCATCCACACTATTGGTGCTAGGCTCTAAAACTCCAAGCAATCAACTACAAAAGAAAGGTATGTTATTCTACTTAAAGTTTTGTATTACAAGTACCCCATAACATGCTAGCTAGGTTGTAAACCTTGGAAAACAAATTTGCATGTATTTTAGAGAAAACATAGATCCAAGGTTTCTAGTGTTGCATGTACACCATATGAGTGTTAGAATGCTTAAAACCCAACAGTGGTATCAAAGCCTAGGCTTGTTTTCTTGATACTTGATGCAAATAGTTGAAAAAACTCATGTTTTATGCATTCTGCTGAGTGGACTCGCCGATTCTATGGGGGGACTCGACGAGTCCATGCCTATCTTCAACCAACTTGCCGAGTCAGTTCATGCACTCGACGAGTTGGCTTGTCAGAGTGCAGTTTTTTGAGTTTTGCTGCTGGAAATGGACTAGAAACATTACCCTAAACTGTTTTGGTGTTTTAAAACTTATTTTAGATGAGGTAATGGTTATGCTAACCCATTTACAAGGGCTAATATCAAAATTCCATGTTTTATATGTGATAATATGATCCTTGAAATTTTGATATGAGTGTTCATGTTCTTATGAGTTATTGTTAGATCATAAGAATTATTTGTTGAATTGTTTAATGATTAATTCTTGATCAATTATGTGTTTTAATGGAATCCATAATTTATCCTCAAGTTATGGATTACCAAAAGTCACTCTTTTAAAGTCCATTTAAAAACAAATAGGTTACATAAAATGAAAAGTCTATCATTTTAATAAATCATTAACTCATAAGTTATGAAGTTGAAAAGTCTTGAATAGTTTCAAAACTTGCCCTCAAGTTTGGAATTTGTAAAGTCTCACACATTAATACTTTAATTCCAAATTGAACCTTAGAATTTTAAAAGTTTAAAATTCAACCTTTATACTTCTATAATATTAAAAGTTTAATTATTATATATATGTATAAGAATAAGTCAGTCTTATCGTTAGTAGGCCTCATTCACGAAGCCGGTCTATAAGGGGGTATAAGGTTACTGCCTATAAAATGGCGGTTTAATGGGTGTCCACTCTCACCCACCGCTTCCTTGACTGGTGGAGGGTCGTTAGCCGAACGGGTAGGATGGGACCTTAATCCTCATTAAAAGTATAATGAAATCATAAAGTAACTAAACATTTATTAATTCCCAATCTTAGTTACTTTAGGAAAACATGAAATAGGTGCTAACCCATGAAATTACACTTTGTACCTTACCAAGTCATTAGTGGAGCGTGTGTGGTTAATCAACACACTAACAAGGACTAGTAAGAGTGGCAAAGGGTGACTTAAGTTTTATCATAGATCAGTGGAGCGTGTGTGGTTAACCGACACATCGATTGGGTGATAAAATTAAGGGTACCAAGTCAATTTGCATGGTTATTCACACCTTATTTGTGATCCTCGGCATCCCAGTCACAAACTTGAGAGGGCACAATCGAGATTTAAACATGCCATTGAAAGTTCAATGAATCTCAAAACATCTAGGAGTTTCAAATCCAATTAAAACTTAATAATATATTTTGTTTATAATGGTGGAAATTGGTAAATCGTCATTTAACTACCTTCAAATATTTTATAGCTTGGATTACGGCATCCCTCTTCCAAGTTATGAAACAGTTTGTAGGGTCCTAGCCTTAATATTTCATTTGGATGACTTATTAAGGACTCTTTATCTAATTAAAACTTCTCTTTCTTTTCTTTCAAATGTCTTCCAACACTACTGTTGGCTCAAACCCTGCAGGCTCCTTTTCCCTCATGAACTTGTGTGGGAAAGTCACTTTTGATGGTTCTAATTTCAATGAATGGATTAGGAACATCATAATGATTACCCGCTATGAGGACAAGGAATATGTCCTTGACAAGGAACTTAAGGTTATCAATGAGACCACTGCTACTCCTGAGGAGATTGCGGAGTTTGCTGCACATGAGAGGGATGCTACTAAAGTGTCATGCATTATGTTTGCTACTATGACTCCCGAACTCTAGAAATCCTATGAAGATTTCTACCCCTATGAGATGCACCAGGATCTGATGGAAAGGTACCATCAGAGTGCGCGTCAAGAGAGGTATGAAATCATCTCCTCCATGATAACAGCCAGGATGAAGGATGGTGAACCCATCTGTAACACCGAAAAATTTTAAATTTATTTTATTCAATTTTATTTCATAAAAATGCACATTATCCTATATAAACACTTTTCATTTAAAAATCATCAACAAGGTTTTCAGAACATTATGAAATTTCAGGATCTGCATTCATCACTCTTTTCTCTTGTGTGTGTACAATCGAGCCGCCGCCTTCCAGCGATTCTGAAGAACCTGAAACACATAACACATAACACGATAAGCACGAAGCTTAGTGAGTTCCCCAAAATACCACATACAACACATACGCCACTCAAGGCTACAATATGACCCTCCGGTCGGTGTGTCTCAGCGGAACCCTCCAGTTCCGTATCGTTGGACCCTACGGTCCGGTCTGTATCGTTGGACCCTCCGGTCCGGTCTATATCGTTGGACCCTCCGGTCCGGTCTATAAACTCCGCATAGCATAAATCACAAAGACATGATGCATAGCATATCACATATAACATAATACTCAATGTAAGCACATAAGACCCTCCGGTCACACATAACTACCACTCAAGGTAACGTATAGTGAGAAGACTCACCTCGGGTAATTCTCGAAAAGTCTCGAACTCGAAATACCGATCTAGCCGCCGCCTAATCACATAAATAAATAACTCTAAATCAGCAGTGGCTCTCAAAGGCTAGACAAGTCTCGTACTAGGCTTCCCAGAAGGGTAAAAGACCATTCTACCCCTCCCCTGGCCCAATAGTCCACTGGTTGACTAAACCCTAAAAGTCAACGGAAGTCAACGGTCCAACTTTGACCAGACTCGTCGAGTCAGGCAACGACTCGGCGAGTCCACACGCGTAATCAGATTCCTCACAAGGTCTCACTCGACTCACTGAGTCACCCACCCAACTCATCGGGTCTCAACTGATCACGAAACTCGGGTAAACTCGATCCGACTCGTCGAGTCCTCCTATGGACTCGGCGAGTCTCCTCCATGACCAAACTCATCTGACCTTCTGAGGTCAGATCTGCTTCACCAACTTGTAGATCTATCCTTCTAGCACCCACATATCACGTAAAGGTCCAAACTTTTCGTCCATGCATCATGATTAGAGCCATAAATGAAGAAATAGCCATCTAAATGGAAACCTAGGCTCAAACTCTCTATGTGACTGCATAAAGCTGAACATAAGGGACTCTCTGGACCTCCCATGGTCCAGATCTAAGGCTTATTCCACATTGGGACCTCAAATATTCCATAAACCTCTAAAGAGAATGGTTAAGAAACCCTAGATTCATGAAATCAACATCAAACAGGAGAAATGGTCCAATTTGTTACCTCAAAGTGAAGCTCCAGGCTTCATAACCTCAGTACATCAACCCCCTCTGGTCCCTCTTGCTAGAATCTCATCTTCTCTTTAGAAATGACACACCAAAATGCTCAAGATGGCTCTTCTTTACTCTCTAAGCTCTCAAGGATGATTTAGGGTTTCTCCAGGGTAAGGATAGCCGCAATTGAAGACCCTAAGGCTCTTTAAATAGGTCCCAAACCCGGACAATTAGGGTTTTCCTCCACAGCGCCGACTCGTCGAGTCCATTCATTTAAACACGTCACCTGATCACGCCCCTACTCGACGAGTTAATCCACCAACTCGCCGAGTCCCTTCGATTAAATCAAAATATATAAATAATATAATACATACCCAAGAATCTGGATGTTACACCATCACCGGTCACTTGCAGAAAATGCAAAGGTTCGTGGACCGGTTGCTAAAGCTTAATGTGAACTTCCCTGAGGACATGACGATTGATATCATTCTCCATTCCTTACCTCCAAGTTATGATCAGTTTCGTATGACTTATCATATGAACAAGGAGGAAGTGACACTAAGTAAACTTCAAGGACTTTTAAGGACCGCTAAGAGTGGCCTTAAATGTAAATCGGTTGTTACTTCTACACCTACTCCTACATCAGCCCTTGTTATGGCAATTGGGCAGGGAAAGGGGAAGAAAAGGAAGACCCCTTTTTAAGGGTACCAAGGGAAAGTCTCTTGATGGCTCCTCTTCAAGTGGGATCAAGAAAGGTCTCATTCCTCCTTCTTCAAACCCAAAGGAAGCACAATGCTTCTACTGCCACGAAAAGGGGCACTGGAAGCGAAGCTACCCTAAGTACATGCAGGATGTAAAGGATGGGAAGTTAAACCCACCCATGCAGGTATTTATACCATATTGTCTAATAACTCATTGCATACTGACTCTTGGGTGCTTGATACAGGCTGTGGTATTCACATTTGTACTGATTTGCAGGGCCTAAGAAGTAGTGAAGAAGTGGAGCATGGGAACATAAACTTAATCATGGGCAATAGGAAAGCATCACCTGTGACCAAGATTGGAGTTTATTCTTTATTTCTTAATAATGGGTTAACTTTAGATTTGAATAAATGTTGTTGCTCGTCAGAAATGGCGAGAAATATTATTTCCCTTCATAGTTTGTACAAGCAAGGATTCACATTTTCATTTGATAATAAAATTGGTGCTATTGATGCTTTTTATAATGATGTGTTTTATTTTAAAGCATTACCTTTTGATGGTGTATATGAAACTGTGTCGATTGTAGACAACTTAGGAAATAATGTATTTCATATTGATTCTTCGATTACCTTGGATAAAGCATCCTTGTGGCATTGTCGTCTTGGACATGTCAACAAGAAGCGCATAGGCCAACTCCAAAAGGTTGGAGTTTTGGAATCATTTGACCTAAAATCAGATGATAGTTGCGAGTCTTGTTTTCTTGGAAAAATGACAAAGTCACCCTTCACTGGTACTTATGAGAGGGGTGAAGGTTTGTTGGACCTCATACACACAGATGTGTGTGGACCCTTCAAAACTACCACAAGGGATGCTAATCGCTATTATGTGACTTTTACTGATGATTACAGTAGATATGGATATATCTACTTAACCAAGCATAAGTCAGAAACCTTTGAAAAGTTCAAAGAGTTTAAGCAGGAAGTGGAGAATCAACTGGGCAGGAACATCAAGATGCTCTGATCCGATCGGGGAGGAGATTATTGTTGGATTAGTGTCTAAGTCCATAACTATAATTTGTATATACTTGACCCGACCCGGCATGGTCCATTTGGGTTGCATGGCATCAGAACAATTTGGATAGACCTTTTGTGAGAAGAGGATATTAGTGGCATATTAATATATTATAAGTTCTAATATATTAATATGAAATAATATTATTTAATTAGTATTGATCAAGAATTAATTTGAAATTTAGTGATCAAAAGAGACTAATTAAATATATGGGGATTGATTGTGTAAATCTTTCATTCTTATATATGTGGGCTTATGATCCATGATTCCTTATGTTGGGTTTAACCCATGTGGTGACCCATGGATACTCCATGGAGGTTAAAACCCATGGAGCATAAGGAATGGGTAAAGTCATGGGTTACATGGTGTAACCCTAATGTGCACACTATATAAAGACCCCATTGGTTGGTGAAATCGGCACTAGTGCATACACAAGAGGGCAAGCCGATTTCTATGAGTTAAGTATCCCCTCTCATGGTTATTCCAAGATGTTCATGATGTTGTGTGAACCATTTGAGGCGTCACACTTGGGGCACTAGGCTCTTAAGCTTCATGGAAACAAGCTACAACAAAGAGGTATGTATTCTATCTAGTTTGGTTATCCTATTACATATGATTGTATGCTGGTTAGGGTAATACCTTGGAAAATTAATATTTGCATGTATAATAGAGAAAACATAGATCCAAGGTATTTAGGGTTGCATGTACACCTTAGGAGTGTTAGAATGCTCAAAACCCAACAGTGGTATCAGATCCTAGGCTCGTTTTCAAGTTATACATGTTGAAATAGCTTAAAAATCGAAAATTCTGGCTTCCTGGGCACCGGACTCGCCGAGTCCATTGATGGACTCGCCAAGTCCATGAAGAAATTCATCCTACTCGTCGATTAGGTTCATACATTGGACGAGTAGAAGCCCCTGACATCATATTTTTGACTTTTAAGGCTGGAATTGGTCTAGAATCGTTACCTTAAACTGTTTTGGACTTATAAAACCTGTTTTTGATGTGTTAATGATTATGGTAAACCAATATCAAAGTCATTATCAAAGTTTCAAGTTTTATATATGTTTATATGATTCTTGAAAATTGTTGATGTGGATTGTTCATGCTTATGAGTTTTGGTAGATCATAAGAATTATATGCAAATTGTTTGTTAGTGTAATTCTTGATCTTAATGAAATTGTATGGACTCCATAACTTGTCCTCAAGTTATGGATTACCTAAAGTTTTTTGTGTCATCTTATTTTATGAGTTAATTTAGATTAATGGAAAAAAATTATGTGTTAGTTGTTTCCAATCCAAATTGATCTAAGAGTAGTTCATAAAATGTGTTTTTGTAACTTGTCCTCAAGTTATATGAAAAGTCACATTTATGAATCTTAAAACTCATAAAAGTGTCATAGGTTACAAAATGAAGAGACTTTTTCTCATAAATAGTTTTATGGACCTCATAACTTGTCCTGTCCTCAAGTTATGGATGTTCAAGAGTCTCTTCATTAAAGGTTTTAAAACTTTAATTAAGCTCATAAGTTATGAAAATCCAAGAATTTTTGAAAAGTTTCAATACTTGCCCTCAAGTTTTGGAATTTGTAAAGTTTTGCTTATGAATGCTTTAATTCCAAATCAAACCCTAGAATTTTAAAAGTTTAAAATTCAACTCTTATACAATTATTATAATTTTAATTATATAGATATGTATAAGATAAAGTCAATCTTACCGTTAGTAGGGCTCATTCACGAAGCCGGTCTATAAGAGGGGTATAAGGTTATTGCCTATAAAATGACAGTTTAATGGGTGTCCACTCTCACCTACCGCTTCCTTGACTGGTGGAGGGTCGTTAGCCGAACGGGTAGGATAAGGACTATAATTCTCCCTTCATTAAAAGTATAATGATAAATACTAAGTAACTAAACACTTATAAATTCCCAATCTTAGCTACTTAGGAAAACGTGAAAAGGTGATAACCCATGAAATTGCACTTTGCACCTTTGTTAAGTCGTCAGTGGAGCGTGTATGGTTAACCGACACACTAACATGGGACTGACAATGTGTGGCAAAGGGTAGCTTAATGTTTATCATAGATTGGTGGAGCGCGTGTGGTTAACCGACACATCAATTAGGTGATAAAGTTAAGGGTACCAAGTAAATTTGCATGGTTATTCACACCTTGTTTGTAATCCTCGGCATCCCAGTCACAAACTTGAGAGGGCACAATCGAGATTTAAACATGCCATTGAAATTTCAATGAATCTCAAAAGATCTAGTAGTTTCAATCCAATTAAAACTTAATAATTTATTTTATTTTTCATGGTGGAAATTGGTAAATCGTCATTTACCTACCTTCAAATATTTTATAACTTGGATTACGACATCCCTCTTCCAATTATAAATAGTTTGTTGGGTCCTAGCCTTAATATTTCATATTGGATGTTATATTAAGGACTTAAATAAACTAAACTTGAATTTCTCCATCATAAATGTCTATTTCAGACAACTATGGTCATCCCAAATCTTTAGGAACAAGCCTTCCTAATGAATATGATATCCCACATGGAAATCAAGGTGAAAGATTAATCCCTTTGTTGTGCATTAATGGGACTGGAAATCATGCTTCACTTCCTCCACCACCTCCAATAATTCTACCTATCCCACAAGTTTCAAGAATTGAAAAGTTCTAAGTCACTCAATCCCTATTGGCAAGCAAAGACTATATGTGCTTACATCTTGGAGGTTAAGTCACATATTGGCAAGCCGGGAGAGTCGGGTGTCGTAGTTTCGAGGTAGCTGGCTGTTGACTTGGTACTTCAGTCACTCCTTGATGACAGATCACGACATGACCCTTAGTGATATTACTTATTTGCTTGATGCTGCTAAATCAGCAATGATGTGGAGCATTGGTAAAGCAAATTAGATTGGAAGATCTACTTCCCAAACCTATTTGGACATTGACAATGGTGACATTGGAAGTCCAGAAAAGCTTTCTCTTCCCAATAGAAAGGGATTGGCCATGGTCAAGTCATTTGACCAATGGTAAAGAGAAAGGCTAAGTCTGAGACAATCAAGTGTACCATTTCCAAAGAGTCCATATGTTTCTTTTGCCAAAAGAAGGGGCATTGGTTGTGAAGCTGCCAAATTTACCTGAAAGTTCATAAGGATGGTAAAAGTCAAAAAGGTTTGACTTTGCTTCAGGTTAAAGTCCATTATCTAATTCTATGAAGTCTCCTTTGGAGATTCTTAATACATGATGTAATGTAATTACATTTTGATGTTTTGGAAGAATCAAAGGAAGGTTAAAGAAAGAGTGTGTTGATTCCGATCGCGAAGATGGATTTCGATCTCATGGTTCGATGATCAGAATTCTGAGCTGCTACTTAAGAGTTATGATGTGTTGCTTAGGAATAGATAACAACATGTTTTTCATATGTATTTGCATTGTAAGGATAAGATTTTTCCGCAAAGTTCAAAAATAAAAGAAAATTTTGATTTATTTATTATAAGTATCCTTACAATGGCATTTGTGAAAAATTGTTGTTTATATGTTTCCATTGATAAGAAATATTGGAAAATGGATTTGAGTCTTTCATTTGTGGTAGTGTCATAATTTACCAAATAGGGAAAGATTCTCATCACCCAAGTTTCAGTTGGATAGAAACTTGGAATCATGCAAGTTGTATTGTGTGATGAATGAGAATTTTCATCTTTGGGAAATTAAGACTAAGTCCTTGTTCACATGTATATGTGAGTCAAGAGAAGGACTAAAGGATCGGGTGCACTAGGTTGTGCGCTGATCAGGTCCACCACAAAGAATGATAAGATTATTCGTCATGATTTACTAAAGTTTAGTAAATATGGTTATGCTTACAAGTTTAAGTGTAATTCTGAAACATTGGAAAAGTTTCAATGTATGGCAGAACGGATGAGAAGAATCAAATAAGGCAGAAAGATAAAAGTTTCTCCAATCTGAAGAGATGGGAGAGTACTTGAGTATCTTGTTTTATGATTATCTTAGTGATTATGAAACCATATCACAATTGATCCTCTAAGGACACCTTAGTGCATTTGTTTGACTAAGGAGAGGAATCATGAATTGTTGAAATGGTTAAATCAAAAGATAAATCATACTTCGTTCCAAAATCAACTCTTAGAGTCATACTCTAAGATTGTAACTTGAGTGACATAATCTTTAGAAAGTTTATAACACTTGTCAAATGTAGAGTAAGATGTTTCCTATTCTTGTACATTTGAAATTGGTAAGTTGTGATGTTTTGGATAAAACAAAACTAAGACCAATCGTGTGAAGTGTTTTCCTTGATAAGAATCCGCACTAATTCTTGAATATTTGTTTTGTCAAGGAATGGTTCTTGACAAAGAGAATCTTATAGGTCAAGAGGTCAGTGGGAGTCTTAAAATATCTTGAGATAGTTTCAAGAACTAATCAGGAGTATTGTTTAATCACTAGCACACGACTTGAGGTCTGTAACCTATCGTGCTGACATATTCTTGTTCCCGTGCCCATTCCAGTTAAGGTTGACTTTGCATATGAGTTCTATGAGTTCTCTGTTGTTTTCATAACAACCTGGAAGCAATGGTAGACCCTTGTGCTACCAGGTGGCAAGAAAATGAGATTGAATAAGTTCAGTCCATATGAGTTTGGATTTGTCACTAACCTTGTCTTGTGATTATGGCTATGACAAATTCACATAGATATGAAAATATACGCCATAAAGATCTAAGTGTCATAAGGTTTTTCTCCGATTCATGAAAATGATGGTGAGGAAACGTTTTCACTAAGTAGATTTGAAGTAGATAGCAATTGTGATATTTGCATTCTCATGTCGTTAGTGTAGCGTGTGTGGTTAACCGGCACACTAACTAGTGAGAATGGCAAAAGGTCTAGACAAACATGTGAGCTATCTAAGGAAAGGTGTATGGTTTTGATAAAGTCTTATCAAAGCAATCTTGTATCAGAAATATGAACTTTGGAAAGAAAGTCAATAAAGTATTGATTTCTAAAAGTCCAGTTGAGTTCTGAGTACATGTCAAAGCTAGTGGGAGCATAAGTGTTGTGCTAGTAAGATAATAATCATTATGCTAGTGGGAGCATGATTATTATGGTTATTGTTGCCAGTTAGCAATGTTAATTATAGAAAACAAAAGGTTCAATTCGCTTTGAAAAGTTGTTTTGTTATAATTAAAGGAGAGGATTTATACTTCATTCCAATTCTAAAAGCTTAGATTGAGATTTTAATGAACATTATTAAAGGATATATATGAATGTTATGTTGGAATGGTTCAACATAAGGAAATTATATATATGTTGCATTCTCAAAACTCGATTATGATTATGACATCCCTCTTCATAGTTCGAATTTTAAGAACATGGAAAAAAAATTATAGCATGAATCGGGTCCCATATGCTTCGGGTATAGGATCGATTACATGTGCTATAATATTTATCAATTCTAAATTTTCCAAATGCCTAGGGCGTGAAGAGGGAAAAAGGAATAGAACTGGATTTGACTAAAATAATTAAGCAATTGTCGAGGACAATCTGAGGTTTGCCAAAGATTGGTTGCTCATGGACAATTGGAAGTATAGAGATAGGACCATATTGACATATTCTGAAAGGAGGCAACTCTTGTTCATAAGTGATAGTCAAAATGGGAATATGGAATTGTCTCCATAGGTGGAATTTATTCTTTGAATCTATGTAAGATTAGAAAACTTAATGCAAGAAGGGTGTTCAAAGGAATGTACTTTGAATGTGAGACTTCGTTTCCATGGAATTGCTCTCCATTGGAATACTTTGTAATGTATGTTGCCAAGTCTTTGTGACTTGTGTGCATATTCATTGTAAGGGGATCATTGCATATAAGTTTAGAATCTAATAGATTATAGTAAATGGCAAGAGTTTGGTATTCTTACATCTACAATAAGGATTGGGATTGTCAATTGACCTGTTTCACAAAGTAAGGATCATAAGACAAACATAGTGTGCATACTTGGAGTATGACATAACTATTGTTTAGACAAACATAGTATCCATGCTTGGAGCATGGCATGACTATTGTTTTTATTCAAGTATTAAGTTGATAAATCGAAACATTATACAATGAATAATGAGTAATCAATATGGTGCTTAGATAAAAGGTGTTTTATTTACACTCAAAGTTTTGGGGGCATATAGGATTAGTATTATTCTTGTGTTTCACTTTGCATGTTTTGACTTCCAGAATAACTAGGTCATTCTTCCCGAATGACTAAGTTATTCAAACCATCCACAGTCGGTCATATGTTGGAAGTGTTGGATAAGGTGTCTAAGTCCATAACTATTTTTGGTATGTACTTGACCCGACCCGGCATGGTCCATTTGGGTTGCATGGCACCATGCAATTGGATAGACTAAATGAGAGAAATAACACTTGTGGTTTATTAATATATTATAAGTTCTAATATATTAATAATATTATTTAATTAGTTTGATCAAGAATTAATTTAGAATTAATTAAGTGGTCAAAAGATAACTAATTAAATATATGGGTTGATTATGTAAATAATCCATAACTTATATAGTGGGCTAAGAGGCTCCATGGATAATCAAGTTGGGTTAAACCCATTGGATGCTCCATGGAGGCTCCATGGGAGTTACAAACCCATGGGTCATGGAAATGAAGAGTCATGACACATTAGGGTTTACATGGTGTAACCCTAGATGTGTCAACACTATATAAAGCTCATGTTTCTCCCAAAATCGGCTACACATGCATACTTAAGGGCTAGAGCCGATTTTAGAGTGTTATACTTTCTCTCCAAGTTTACTCCATAGCATTTGGTGTTGTGTGGAGCATTTGAGGCATCACACTTGGGGTGCTAGGCTCACAAGGTTTCAAGGATCAAAATCAACAACAAGGTATGTAGTTCTATCTTTCATTCAAGTTAAAATTGTTCCCCATGTATGCTAGATAGGATCATAACCTTGGAAATCAACTTTGCATGAGAATTAGACAAACATAGATCCAAGGTTATTAGGGTTGCATGTACACTTAGGATGTGTTAGAATGCTCAAAACCCATCAGTGGTATCAGAGCCTAGGCTTGTTTGTTTGTTATTAGTGCAAAATTGTTGAAAAAAAGTCGATATTGTTCAATCTGCCTGATGAACTCGCCGAGTCCATGGGGGGACTCGCCGAGTTCATGTGTAAGTTCATCCTACTCGCCGAGTAGGTTCGTGCACTCGACGAGTAGGAGCCTCAGAATGCAGATTTTCGACTTTTGTTGCTGGAAATGGACTAGAAACATTACCCTAAACTGTTTTGGTACTTGAAAACTTGTTCTAGATGGTGTAATGTTCATGCTAATCCATTTACAATGACAATTATCAAAATTACAAAGTTTTAAGTGTAATTTTTGATTCTTGAAAAATGTTAATATTCATGTTCTTGAACTTATGAAGATTAGATGATCATAGGAATTCTTTGTAACCTACTTGGTAGTTTAATTCTTGATCATAATGTGTTTTAATGGAGTCCATAGCTTGTCCTCAAGTTATGGAAAACCAAAAGTCACACTTTTATTAAAACCATTAAAAGAACACAAGAGTTATAAAAATGAAGTGTCTTCAATTTTAATACTCAATTAAATTCATAAGTTATGAGAAATGAAAAGTTTTGAAAGTTTACAAAACTTGCCCTCAAGTTTTGGAACAAGTAAAGTCATATTAAAACTTTAGTTCCAACCCTTAGAATTTTAAAAGTTAAAATTCAACCCTTATACTTTATAATATTATAAGTTTAATATATATATATATATATATATATATATATATATATATATATATATATATATATATATGTGTGTGTGTGTGTATAAGATCAAGTTGTTTTACCGCAAGTAGGCCTCATTCACGAAGCCGGTCTATAAGGGGGGTATAAGGTTGTTGCCTATAAAATGGCAACTTAATGGGTGTCCACTCTCACCCACCGCTTCCTTGACTGGTGGAGGGTCGTTAGCCGAACGGGTAGGGCAATGACTTAAAAATTCTCATTAAAAGTATAATGATTATTATAAAGTAACTAAATGTTTTTCTTAAATTCCCAATCTTAGTTTCTTTAGGAAAATGTGAATATGGTGCTAATCCATGAAATTACACTTTGCACCTTGTTTAAGTCGTTGGTGGAGCGTGTGTGGTTTACCGGTACACTAACTTGGACTTAACAAGGTAGGCAAAGGGCGACTTAAGGTTTTTCATGAGGTCGGAAGGAGCGCGTGTGGTTTACCGGCACAATGATTAAGTGAAAAACATTAAGGGTACCAAGTAATTTGCATGGTTACTTCACACCTTGTTTTGTGATCCTCGGTATCCCAGTCACAAAACATGAAGGGCACACTCGAGATTGAAACATGCCATTGAAAAGTTCAATGAATCTCAAAGAATCTAGGAATTTCTAAAAAAAACCAAATAAAACCTAATAATTTATATTTCGTTTTCATGGTGGAAATTGGTGAATCGTCATTCACCTACCTTTCAAATATGTTATAGCTCGGATTACGGCAACCCTCTTCTAAAGCTATAACATATTGTGATTGGATCCTAGCCTTAATAATACATTTGGGTGTTTTATTAAGGACTATCCCTATATCTAAACTAAACTTGTTTTCTTCTTTTCAGATGTCTTCCAATAATGCTACTTTTGGCCCAAATCCTACTGGCTCCTTCTCTCTCATGAACCTTTGTGGGAGAGTCATCTTTGATGGATCCAACTTTACGGACTGGATCAGAAACATCAGGATGGTCACTCGTTACGAGAACAAGGAATATGTTCTTGACAAGGAGCTTAAGGTGCCTGAGCCAACTGCTACTCCTGAAGAGCTTGCTGAATATGAGGTACATGAAAGAGATGCTACAAAAGTGGCATGCATCATGATGGCCACCATGACAGCCGAGCTCCAGAAGTCCTATGAGGACTACTATCCTTTTGAGATGCACCAGGATTTGATGGACCGCTACCATCAGAGTGCTCGTCAAGAGCGATATGAAATCATCTCCTCTATGATAACAACCAGAATGAAAGATGGTGAACCCATCATAAGCCACATGCAGAAAATGAAAAGGTATGTGGACCGATTGATGAAGTTGAATGTGAACTTTCCTGAGGAGTTAGCAATAGATATTATTTTGCACTCCTTACCTTCATGTTATGATCAATTCCGCATGACATACCACATGAACAAGGAGGAAGTTACACTTAGCAAACTTCAGGGACTCCTTAAGACTGCAGAATCAGGTCTTAAAGGTAAGTCGGTTGTTACCACTTCTACTCCTACTCCAAACTCCGCAACTGTCCTGGCAATGGGGAAAAGGAAAGGGAAGAAGAGGAAGACCCCCTCGAAGGGTACCAAGGGGAAGACCCTTGATGGCTCCTCTTCTAGCGGAACCAAGAAAGGTTTCGTTACACCTTCTTCTGATCCCAAAGAGGCTGAATGCTTCTATTGCCATGAAAAGTCGCACTGGAAGCGGAACTACCCAAAGTACCAGCAAGATTAAAGGATGGGAAAGTGAAACCCAACCATGTAGGTATTTACACTATATCATCTAATAATTCACTCTATTCTAACTCTTGGGTCCTTGATACCGGTTGCGGTATTCATATTTGTTCTGAATTGCAGGGACTAAGAAGAAGTGAGAATGTGGAGAATGGAAAGATAAACTTGATCATGGGGAATAGGAAAGTTTCACCTGTCACCAAGATTGGAGTTTATACTTTGTTGCTTAGTAGTGGATTTACTTTAGATTTGAATAAATGTTGTTATTCGCCAGAAATGGCAAGAAATGTTATTTCCTTTCATGCTTTGTATAAACAAGGTTTTACCTTTTCCTTTGATAATGAAATTGGTGGAATAAATGCTTTCTTTAATAATGTGTTTTATTTTAAAGCATTACCTTGTGATGGTGTGTATGAAGTTGTGTCTGTTGTAGATAATTTAGGAAATAATGTATTGTGTATTGATTCTACTAATGATAATAACTTGGATAAAGCATCATTATGGCATTGTCGTCTTGGACATATAAGCAAGAAACGCATAGGCCAACTCCAAAAGGATGGAGTCTTGGAATCATTTGACCTAAATTCAGATGATAGTTGTGAATCGTGCTTACTTGGAAAAATGACTAAGTCACCCTTCACAGGATCTTGTGCTAGGGGTGAAGGTTTGTTGGATCTTGTACACACGGATGTGTGTGGACCCTTCAAACATGCCACAAGGGATGCTAATCGTTATTATGTGACTTTTACAGATGATTATAGTAGATATGGATATGTCTACTTAATCAAGCATAAGTGAGAGACTTTTGAAAGGTTTAAAGAGTTTAAACAGGAAGTCGAGAATCAATTGGGCAGGAACATTAAGATGCTTCGATCCGATCGCGGTGGTGAGTATCTTAGTACTGAGTTCCTCGACTATCTAAGGGAATGTGGGGTTGTCTCACAATTGACACCTCTCAAGACACCACAGTTGAATGGTGTAGCTGAGAGGTGTAATCGAACCTTGTTGGACATGGTTCGTTCCATGATGAGTCGAGCTTCGCTACCAATCTCATTTTGGGGGTATGCGTTAGAGACTGCCGCCCATATCCTTAATCTGGTCCCTACAAAGAAGGTTGCCAAAACACCTCACGAGATGTGGACTGGAAAAGTTCCTAGTCCAGCCCACATCAAGGTTTGGGGTTGCGAGGCTTTCGTGAGACGCGAGACTCACGACAAGCTCGAACCTCGAAGTGAGAGGTGTATTTTCATCGGCTACCCACATAAATCCTTTGGTTAAATCTTCTACAGACCTAGTGAGAATGTGGTTTTTGTAGCAAGGAGGGCTTTCTTTAGAGAGAGAGAGAGTTCATAAGCCAAGGAAACAGTGGGAGGCAAATTGACCTTGAAGAACTTCAAGAGTCAAGTGGTGAAGGAACCTCAAACCCTAGCAGTCAACTTGAGGAGGAACCTCCTGTTGAACCAATTATACCTCCAAATGTACCTTTGAGGCGTTCCACAAGGGTTAGGACTGCACCTGAGCATTACTATGGTTTCCATATTACTGCAGAAGGTGAGACACTTATCAATAATGAGACACTGGTAAGTCTGGATGAACCTAACAGCTATGCGGAAGCCATGGCAGGCCCCGAGTCTGCTAAATGGAAAGAGGCAATGGATAGCGAGATACAGTCCATCTATGACAATCAGGTCTGGGACTTGGTTGACAATGTACCAGGTCGTAAGACAGTTGGGTGCAAATGGATCTTCAAGAAGAAGACCGACATGGATGGTAATGTACACACCTATAAGGCACGACTGGTTGCAAAGGGATTTTCTCAAACTCCAGGAGTTGATTATGATGAGATCTTTTCACCAGTAGCCAAGATTAAGTCTATTAGGGTATTGTTAGCCATTGCTGCATTTCATGACTATGAAATATGGCAAATGGATGTCAAAACTGCTTTCCTTAATGGAAAGTTGGCTGAAGATGTTTACATGAATCAGCCAGAGGGTTTTGTCAGCACAGAGTACCCTAATAGAGTGTGTAAGCTTGAGAAATCCATTTATGGGTTAAAGCAAGCACCTCGCAGATGGAATCTTTGCTTTGATGAGAAAGTCAAGGAATTTGGCTTTTCTAGGAGTGAAGATGAATCTTGTGTATATGTCAAGGCTAGTGGGAGTATAGTTAGTTTTTTGGTATTGTATGTGGATGACATACTACTCATAGGAAATAACATCCCAACTCTGCAGAAAGTTAAGTCTTGGCTTGGGAAGTGTTTCTCTATGAAGGACCTAGGAGAAGCTGCCTATATTCTAGGGATAAGGATCTTGAGAGACCGGAGTAAAAGACTAATTGGACTTAGTCAGAGTACATACTTGGATAAGGTGCTGAAGAGATTCAGCATGCAAGATTCCAAGAAAAGAGAATTACACATCCAGAGTAACACTAGACTGAGTAAGACTCAGAGCCCGGGTACTGAGGTTGAGATAGCATAAATGAGTCGGGTACCTTATGCTTCGGCAGTAGGCTCAATCATGTATGCTATGACCTGTACTAGTCCTGATGTAGCCTTTGCATTAAGCATGGTTAGCAAGTATCAGGGGAACCCTGGTAAGGCTCACTGGACAGCGGTAAAGAATATTCTCAAGTACCTGCGGAGGACTAAGGACTGGGTCCTTACCCTTGGTGGGAGTGATGACTTGAGAGTTGTAGGGTATAGTGATGCTAGCTTCCAGACTGATAGGGATAATTTCCGCTCTCAGTCGGGCTGGGTCTTTACCTTAAATGGAGGAGCAATCTCTTGGAAAAGTTCCAAGCAGGAGACAGTAGCTGATTCAACTTGCGAATCAGAGTATATAGCGGCAAGCGAGGCGGCAAAAGAGGCTATATGGCTAAAGAACTTCATTGGAGACCTTAGAGTTGTACCAGCTATATCGGAGCCCATAGAGATTTTCTGTGATAGTGAAAGTGCAGTTGCCTTAGCAAAGGAACCAAGGGATCACGGGAGATCCAAACACATTGATATAAAATATCATTTCATCATACATCGAATAGAAGAAGGACTCCTCGTGGCAAAGAGGGTATCATCGAATGAGAACCCGGCAGATCCCCTCACGAAGGGACTGGGTAGGGTTAAGCATCCCCAGCATGCTAGGAGCATAGGGCTGAGGGATGATATTAGTTTTAGTATTTAGATAATTCTGAAATATGTAAAGTGTAATTGACATTTGATGATGAATAAAAGGTGTGTTTATTTATGAGTAAAGTGTTGCTATCTTTTGTCAATCGTTTACTATTATTTCTTTTGCATGTTTTGACTTCCCGAATATTTATGTTGTGTTTTTACATATTATTCAAATTATCCACAGTCGGTCATATGTCGGAAGTAGATTTGAATTAAGACTGTCATGAGTTGGTTGTAGAGGTCTAAGGTGTTGGACATGGCCTCAACACTCATGAGTGCTCATAAGTTCTGAGTATTGGATTCAACCCACGCTCTCTGGTATCACTTCATGGAATTTATCTCGAGTGATCGCGAGACGGTAATATCATATAAGTCTTCAAACCTAGAGATATGACTTGTTAACTATGAGTTAGTTATGCATTGATCGTGCGAAAACGCATTGGTAACTCGATGTTATAAAACGTGCGTTTGTGTGTAATTTAACAAGTAGTAGAACAAGCATATGAGTCGAAGTTTATCTGTTCCTTCTTGGATTAGAAGCTGGTATCTGGGCCCCTCGATGATTTTGTTTTGACCCATGTACCGGGCCCGGTCAGAACTAAGTTGATGTGTTCAATTAAGTTCTATGTCAAACAAATCGGAAATCGGGAAAGAAAATGTTGGACAATAAGCAAGACCATGTTCCATGTGTTTGTCCGGCTGATATCTAGAACAGAGGATTATATGATCTCTTATCTGAAATGGCGTACCATCATCTTCTCAGTTCCGAGAAGCCTTGAAAAGAGCTACGATTGTCGATCGGTTCCTGAAGTCATACTTGTAGTTATAGTTATTAGACTCATCCAATTGGGAGACTGTTGGATAAGGTGTCTAAGTCCATAACTATTTCTGGTATGTACTTGACCCGACCCGGCATGGTCCATTTGGGTTGCATGGCACCATGCAATTGGATAGACTAAATGAGAGAAATAACACTTGTGGTTTATTAATATATTATAAGTTCTAATATGTTAATAATATTATTTAATTAGTTTGATCAAGAATTATTTTAGAATTAATTAAGTGGTCAAAAGATAACTAATTAAATATATGGGTTGATTATGTAAATCATCCATAACTTATATAGTGGGCTAAGAGGCTCCATGGATAATCAAGTTGGGTTAAACCCATTGGATGCTCCATGGAGGCTCCATGGGAGTTACAAACCCATGGGTCATGGAAATGAAGAGTCATGACACATTAGGGTTTACATGGTGTAACCCTAGATGTGTCAACACTATATAAAGCTCATGTTTCTCCCAAAATCGGCTACACATGCATACTTGAGGGCTAGAGCCGATTTTAGAGTGTTATACTTTCTCTCCAAGTTTACTCCATAGCATTTGGTGTTGTGTGAAGCATTTGAGGCATCACACTTGGGGTGCTAGGCTCACAAGGTTTCAAGGATCAAAATCAACAACAAGGTATGTAGTTCTATCTTTCATTCAAGTTAAAATTGTTCCCCATGTATGCTAGATAGGATCATAACCTTGGAAATCAACTTTGCATGAGAATTAGACAAACATAGATCCAAGGTTATTAGGGTTGCATGTACACTTAGGATGTGTTAGAATGCTCAAAACCCATCAGGAAGTAGATATGAATCAAGACTGTCATGAAGCTGGTTTGTAGATGTCCAAGGTAGTGGACATAGCAAGAGTTGTTGCAACATTCATGAGTGCTCATAAGTTATGAGTATTGGATTAAAACCACGCTCATTTGAATCACTTCATGGATTTTATCACGAGTGAATCATGAGACGATAATATCTTATATTCTTCAAACCTAGAGATATGAGTTGTTGACTATGAGTTGGTTATACATTGATTGCACGAAAACGCATTGGTAACTCAATGTTATAAAACGTGCCTTTGTGTATGATTCAACAAGTAGTTAGTACAAGCATATGAGTCAAACTTTATCCATTCCTTTTACCCTTAAAGGGATAAAAGCAATATTTGTGGGCCCTGTTGGAAGTGTGTCCAAGATCATTAACTAGTTGGTGATATTTCTAATAATAGCAGGGTCCTCTTGGGTTGCCCTCAAGAATCAAGATTGAGTAGAATATATAATAGGAGTAATTAGTTTATTAATTATTATGGTTTAATAATTAATTAGAAACTAATTGGAAAAACAATTTGGGAATTAATTAACAGTTTAATTAATAGAAGGGTTGAATGTGAATTAATCAATAGTTGATTGAACAAGGAACATTCCAGAACCCTAGAAGGAAGGGGGTTGGACGAAATTTCCCTTTGGATAAAGGGAATTTCGTTCCTAGCATATCCCATCCCACATGGGTGAAAGGATAAAACCCTAGGAGGTATCCAAGGCTATAAATAGGGCCTTAGGGATTCATTCCTCCTTGCTCAATTTTTGGCTTGAGTATTCGCCACCTTCTTTCTCCCTCATTGTGGAAGAACTTTTCGTGAGTTCATCCCTCCTAGTTTATATTTGTTTCTACTCTTTTGAGTTCATTGGGTGTGAACCAAGAGAGGGATTCTAGTTTGGATCCTCATCATCCAAACAAGGTGGCACGCATAAGGAGTCAAGCTCGAAGATCATTGGTTGCTAAAGAGGTTAGTATTCTTCTTGTATTTTCGGTTTTCCTAGGGTAGAAGTAATCGTATGAAGCCATAGATCCATAGGGTGCATGTACACTTAGGTAAATCGTTTTGTTGTTTCGATTATTCTGGTGCCTAGTTGTAGAGTGTATTTGATGCTTATGTTTCCCAACAGTGGTATCAGAGCCATTGGTTCATGGTTACTATCACCCTACATCCATGTTTTCTGAAAATATTGCTTTGGAACTGAATGATGAATGTTTAATTGAAAATTTCGTAATTTGATGAAAAACCCTAATTCACGACGTGACAGAGTTATTCACGTCGTGAGCCGCAGCAGATCAGAATTATCGGTTTTCAAATTAAGACTTAATCTTGCATGGATAATTACCTAATTAGATTAGATCTGGAAAATTTCAAAATTTCAAAATATTATTTAAATGAGGTTATTTAAATTAGAATATTTGTTTGTTATTTTAATATTATTTATAATAGAGTATTATGAATTTGAATATTTACCCCTCATGTTTTATTAATTGTTATATTGCATCCTTGTAATTAATTTGAATTAATAATAGACAATTGGATTTAAAATGTTTTAAATTACCCCCTTTATATATATGTAAGATCCATATATTGTATAAAAGAATTGCAATATGCGTCCTCGCGTATTTTAAATATTGACATTGTCGGTCTTACCTCGACTAGGCTCACCCGTTCTAATGTAGGGGTTTAAGGAGGTCTCTATGATTCCTAATGAGGTCGGTTTCTAATATGCTTCGCGCTTACCACCCTCACCACCCCATTGCATTTTGTGAATCGAGTTACCGAAAGGGTTTGATAGTGATAATGGTCAATCTAGAAGTATTTTAAATACAAGTATAAAACAAAATCCCGTTTTATTTAAATAAAGTGAATCTTATGTTGTCCGTAAAAATTGCACATTCTCGTTATAACTTGTTGATGGAGCTCGTGTGGTTAACTGGCACGTCAATTAGAGAGTATAAGTAGAGAATGATGTGAGACTCGCGAATCTCAAGCGTAACTTGAGCCGGGGACCACGCAATTTTGTATGGGTGATTCGCCATCTATTCAATGATCTGCGGCATCCCCGTCATTGAATTTGAGATGAACATAATCCGAGATGAACATGCCATTGATAGTCAATGAATCTCAAAGATCTAGGAATTTCATGGTGATTGAAATTGCCAAAGAGCTTTGTCTACCTAAATAACTTTGTGGTGTGTTTACGGCATCCCTTTACGCATCATGAAGCCAAACATGGATCCTAGCCTTAATCCAATAATTCATTTAGGGTAATTATTAATTAAGGACTTATGTCAAACTAATTGGGGTCTTATCTTTTGTAGATGTCGAACCAAGCAAACAACAACAACAACAACAACAACAATTTGCCTCCTCCCCCTCCTCCTCATCCTCCAACTCAAAACTCAAGCTTCTCTCTCATGCCGGTTCTTAATAGGGAGAAACTCAAGGAGGATGGATCCAACTATCTTGATTGGATCAGAACCTTGAGGATCACGTTAAGATATGAGAACAAGGAGTATGTTCTCGACGAAGATGTCCCGGTGCTTGGAGAAAACCCTACCCCAGAAGAAGTTACTGCCTACAACAAGCACTACGATGAATCAACCAAAGTGGCTTGCCTTATGTTAGCGACCATGGGTTCTGGTCTCCAAAAGAACTTTGAGACATGGGGTGCTTTTGATATCAACCAGCAGCTCGAGGAAATGTTTCAAGAGCAAGCAAGGCAAGAACGATTCGAGATCGTTAAATCCCTCATGGCATGTAAGCTACAAGAGGGAGCTTCTGTGTGTGCGCACGTCCAAAAGATGAAGTCGTACATAGACAGACTTGGGAATCTAGGCGTCGAGCTGCCTAAGGAGTTGTCCATTGACATGGTTTTGAACTCGCTTACTAGTTCGTATTCTCAGTTCATCATGAACTTCAATATGAATGGCCTCGACAAGACCTTGATGGAGTTACATGGCATGCTCAAAACTGCTGAAGCAAGCATGAAGAAACCCAACAACTCTAACCCTACTGCTCCCGTGCTGGCTGTTGACCGTGGTTCTGCCAAAAGGAAAAGGGCGCCTCAACCCAAAGAAAAGGGTAAGGGTAAGGTCGGACAGTCTGGTCCTCCTCCCAAGAAAAGGGCCCAAGCTGAAATAGCTCCTTCTTCAGATCCGAGTGAGGCCATTTGTTTTTACTGCCAGGAAAAGGGACACTGGAAGCGTAGTTGCCCTAAATACCTCGAGGACCTTAAGAAGGGCAAAGTCAAGGTGGCTAGCACCTCAGGTATGTTCATGATAGAACTCCATAGCACATTTACTTCTAACTCTTGGATTCTTGATACAGGATATGGTACTCACATTTGCTCTGATATGCAGGGACTAAGACAAAGTAGGAAGTTGAAGCATGGTGAGCTCAACCTAATCATGGGAAACAGGCACAAGTCAGCTGTTACAAGGATTGGGAACTATGAGCTAATGCTTAGTGGTGGTGTTTGTCTTAGTTTGTTAAATTGTTGCTACTCGCCTGATATGGCACGAAACATTATTTCTTTTCATGCACTTTATAAGGATGGTTGTCGATTTTCTTTTGATAATGATAATGGTGACATTTTGGTTTATAAGAATGGTTGTTTTATTTTCAAAGCTAGTCCTTGTAAAGGTGTGTATGAAAGTATTGTTTGTGATGGTGATGTTGATAAACTAATTATGAATGTTGGTTCATCTAATAGTGAATTAGATAAATCGTGTTTGTGGCATTGTCGACTTGGCCATATAAACAAGAAACGCATTGCCAAGCTCCAATCTGATGGAATCTTGGAATCATTTGACCTCAAGTCGGATGATGTATGCAAATCTTGATTACTTGGCAAGATGACAAAGGCGTCATTCACAGGCCACTGTGAAAGAGGCAAGGATTTGTTAGACCTCATCCACACAGATGTTTGTGGACCCTTCAAATCTGCCACAAGACATGGAGAAAGATACTTCGTGACTTTTACCGACGATTTTAGTAGATATGGATATATCTATCTAATCAAGCATAAGTCGGAAACCTTTGAGGTGTTCAAGGAGTTTCAAAACGAAGTAGAAAACCAATTGGGCAGAAAGATCAAGATGCTCCGATCCGATAGGGGTGGAGAATATTTAAGTCTTGAATTCTACGATCATCTTAAGAATTGTGGTATAGTTTCACAATTGTCTCCTCCTAGAACACCACAGTTGAATGGTGTAGCTGAGAGGAGAAATCGAACATTGTTAGACATGGTTCGATCTATGATGAGTCGGGCTACACTTCTGATATCTTTTTGGGGGTATGCCTTGGAGACAGCCGCCCATATCCTAAACCTCGTACCTACTAAGAAGGTTGCTAAAACACCCTCTGAAATGTGGAGTGGGATACGTCCTTCTCTAGCACATGTAAAGGTTTGGGGATGCGAAGCTTTTGTTTGTCGCGAGGCGAATGACAAGCTTGAACCCCGATCAGAGAAGTGTTACTTCATTGGCTATCCGCAAAAATCGTTTGGATACTTGTTCTACAAGCCTTCGGAAAACAAGGTGTTTGTTGCTCGAAGGGGATTCTTCCTTGAGAGGGATCTCATTTCCAAAGAGGACAGTGGGAGCCGCATAGATCTTGAAGAGCTTCAAGAATCGAATGAAGAAGAACCTTTAGTAGACACTAGCACTCAACTTGAGGTGCAGCAGCCCGTTGAGGAAACTCGAACCGAGGCTGAGCAACCTGTTGAACAAAATGATATATCTCCACCTCCCCTTCGCAGATCCAATAGAGTTCGTCTTCCTCCTAAATTCTATGGTTTCCATGTGAGTACAAAAGGAGACGTATTGATCAGTGATCGTACACTGGTTGATATGGATGAGCCATACAACTATAGGGAAGCGATGGCAGGCACTGAAGCTGCTAAGTGGAAGGAAAGCATGGAGAGCGAGATTTAGTCTATGCATGACAACCAAGTTTGGAATTTGGTTGATCCTGTACCTGGCACTAAAATTGTTGGGAGCAAATGGATCTTCAAGAAGAAGACAGGCATGGATGGGAATGTGCACACGTTCAAGGCTAGGTTGGTTGCAAAGGGTTACACTCAGACTCAAGGAATAGATTATGAGGAAACCTTTTCACCAGTAGCCAAGATCAAGTCTATTATGATATTACTTGCCATAACAGCCTTTCATGATTATGAAGTATGGCAAATGGATGTGAAGACCGCTTTCCTTAATGGAAAACTCATAGAGGAAGTGTATATGGCACAACCTGAAGGTTTCATAGATCCAAAATATCCAAATAGAGTGTGTAAGCTTGAAAGGTCAATATATGGACTGAAACAAGCATCTCGCAGCTGGAACCTTTGCTTTCATGAAAAGATCAAGGAGTTTGGATTTTCAAGAAGTGAAGGGGAGTCCTGCGTATATATCAAAGCTAGTGGGAGTAATGTAGTCTTCCTAGTATTGTATGTGGATGATATACTCCTTATAGGAAACGATATCCCGACGTTGCAAGGTGTTAAGACGTGGCTTGGGAATTGTTTCGCTATGAAGGATCTAGGAGAGGCTGCATACATACTTGGTATAAGGATCTATAGAGATAGATCAAAGCGTCTAATAGGGCTAAGCCAAAGTACATACTTGGATAAGATCTTGAAGAAATTCAAGATGCAGGACTCCAAGAAAGGGTATCTACCTATGCAACATGGCACAAAATTAAGTAAAACTCAATGTCCTGGGTCTAGTGATGAACAGGAAAGAATGAGTCGAGTCCCGTATGCTTCTGCTATAGGATCGATCATGTATGTCATGACATGTACTCGTCCCGACGTCTCATTTGCTCTGAGTATGGTGAGCCGTTTTCAGGACAACCCAGGCGAATGTCATTGGACGGCAGTAAAGAACATTCTGAGATACCTAAGAAGAACAAAGGATATGTTCTTGGTATATGGGGTAAGGATGAGTTGAGAGTTACAGGTTATACAGATGCAAGTTTCCAAACTGATAGGGACAACTCATGTTCGCAGTCAGGATGGGTATTCTTGCTTAATGGAGGAGCGGTCACTTGGAAGAGTTCCAAGCAGTCGACAGTGGCGGACTCTACGTGCGAGTCGGAGTATATAGCAGCTAGTGAAGCTGCAAAAGAAGCTACGTGGTTGAAGAATTTCATTGATGATCTTGGTGTCATTCCGAGCATCAAGGATCCCTTGGAAATCTTCTGTGACAATGAGGGTGCAGTCGCGTTGACTAAAGAACCCAAAGACCATGGTAACTCAAGACATATACTTAGAAAGTTCCACTATGTAAGACATCGAGTCGAGGATGGAGATATTGTTGTGAGCAGAGTATCGTCAGAGGAGAATCCAGCCGATCCATTCACTAAACCACTATCAAGGATCAAGCATGATAGTCATACGAGATCTATAGGCATAAGATTTGCTGAAGATATGGAATAGTTGTTTAGTTGTTTAGTTTGATAATCCTTGAAACATTGAGCAGTATGAATTTGTAATAGAAGTGATGTTTGTTTTGTAGAGACTTAATAAAGTGCTGGATTGCTATCATTTCTGTTTATTTATTACTGTGTTTCACTTTTGCATGTTTAGAACCCACTTCCCGAGTACTAAATACTTAAACCTCCACAATCGGTCATACTCTTGGAAGTAAGTAGTGATTCAAGACTGTCATGAGTGTTGGTGGATTGACCATTTTGATTGACATAAGATAGTGATTGTGTCAACACTCGTGAGTGCTTAATGGAGATTTAAGCATTGGAACAACCCGCACTTAGAGATTACTTCATGGATTTAGTCACAAGTAATTCTAAGATGATAATATCTTCTGTTCTTCAAACCGAGATACATGTGGGGCTTTGCTCTAGGATTCTGTTATGCATTGGTGTACTTCAACGCTATTCGTAACTGGTGGCTATAACGGGTACATTCATGTGTGATATGATGAAATGGACAAGGACTATGTAGTCAAAGTTTATTCGTCCCTTCTGCCTTAATAGGAGAAGCGACATCTATGGGCCCCTCGATGATTTGGTGCTGACATCTTAAAACCTGGCCGGGTACTGACTAGAATTGATGTGTTCGATTTAGTAGTCAGATGTAGTCGTCACAAATCTATATCGGGAAACATAATTTTGAATTCTGGGATTGACCATTATCCATGTCTCGAATTCATTCAGATATCACTAGGATGAAGGAATAGTTGATCACTTATCTGAGGGCTGATACTGATTAGATCAGAGTTCGGCAGATGCATTGGATGGCATTCTCTCTGTTGATTATTTGAGAAATATAGAACCATGCATATCTAGTTGATGACTTGTCCAAGTGGGAGACTGTTGGAAGTGTGTCCAAGATCATTAACTAGTTGGTGATATTTCTAATAATAGCAGGGTCCTCTTGGGTTGCCCTCAAGACTCAAGATTGAGTAGAATATATAATAGGAGTAATTAGTTTATTAATTATTATGGTTTAATAATTAATTAGAAACTAATTGGAAAAACAATTTGGGAATTAATTAACAGTTTAATTAATAGAAGGGTTGAATGTGAATTAATCAATAGTTGATTGAACAAGGAACATTCCAGAACCCTAGAAGGAAGGGGGTTGGACGAAATTTCCCTTTGGATAAAGGGAATTTCGTTCCTAGCATATCCCATCCCACATGGGTGAAAGGATAAAACCCTAGGAGGTATCCAAGGCTATAAATAGGGCCTTAGGGATTCATTCCTCCTTGCTCAATTTTTGGCTTGAGTATTCGCCACCTTCTTTCTCCCTCATTGTGGAAGAACTTTTCGTGAGTTCATCCCTCCTAGTTTATATTTGTTTCTACTCTTTTGAGTTCATTGGGTGTGAACCAAGAGAGGGATTCTAGTTTGGATCCTCATCATCCAAACAAGGTGGCACGCATAAGGAGTCAAGCTCGAAGATCATTGGCTGCTAAAGAGGTTAGTATTCTTCTTGTATTTACGGTTTTCCTAGGGTAGAAGTAATAGTATGAAGCCATAGATCCATAGGGTGCATGTACACTTAGGTAAATCGTTTTGTTGTTTCGATTATTCTGCTGCCTAGTTGTAGAGTGTATTTGATGCTTATGTTTCCCAACAGGCCCCTCGATGATTTAGTGATGACACCCTAAGTGCTTGGCCAAGCCTGGACTGATTTGATTTGTTCAATTAGTCGGTCGTCATAAATCAAAAATCGGGAAACAACAAATGGACAGAGAGAATGATTATAATCCATGCCTCAGTCCATATGATATCTAGAATGGAGGAATATATGATAACCTATCTAATGGACGCGTCATTGATTTGTTCAGAGTTCGACAATGGCTTTTAAGAGCTACGATTGCTAGTCGGGTTATGAAGTCATACTTGCAATAATAGTTATTAGACTTATCCATGTGGGAGACTATTGGATTAGTGTCTAAGTCCATAACTATAATTGGTATATACTTGACCCGACCCGGCATGGTCCATTTGGGTTACATGGCATCGGAACAATTTGGATAGACCTTTTGTGAGAAGAGGATATTTGTGACATATTAATATATTATACGTTCTAATATATTAATATGAAATCATATTATTTAATTAGTATTGATCAAGAATTAATTTGGAATTTAGTGATCAAAAGAGACTAATTAAATATATGGGGATTGATTGTGTAAATCTTTCATTCTTATATATGTGGGCTTATGATCCATGATTCCTTATGTTGGGTTTAACCCATGTGGTGACCCATGGATACTCCATGGAGGTTAAAACCCATGGAGCATAAGGAATGGGTAAAGTCATGGGTTACATGGTGTAACCCTAATGTGCACATTATATAAAGACCCAATTGGTTGGTGAAATCGGCACTAGTGCATACACAAGAGGGCAAGCCGATTTCTATGAGTTAAGTATCCCCTCTCATGGTTATTCCAAGATGTTCATGATGTTGTGTGAACCATTTGAGGTGTCACACTTGGGGCACTAGGCTCTTAAGCTTCATGGAAACAAGCTACAACAAAGAGGTATGTATTCTATCTAGTTTGGTTATCCTATTACATATGATTGTATGCTAGTTAGGGTAATACCTTAAAAAATTGATGTTTGCATGTATAATAGAGAAAACATAGATCCAAGGTATTTAGGGTTGCATGTACACCTTAGGAGTGTTAGAATGCTCAAAACCCAACAAGTATCTTAGTATTGAGTTCCTTGACTATCTTAAGGAATGTGGGATTGTCTCACAATTGACACCTCCTAGGACACCACAGCTGAATGGTGTGGCTGAGAGGCGTAATCGAACCTTGTTGGACATGGTTCGTTCCATGATGAGTCGAGCTTCGTTACAAATCTCATTACGGGGGTATGCCTTAGAGACTGCCGTCCATATCCTTAATCTACTCCCTACCAAAAAGGTTGCCAAAACACCTCACGAGATGTTGTAAAGTCCAAATAAAGGATCTTACCAGAGATCAATAGCAAACACAAAACACACTAAGCAATAATAGAAATGAAATAAGAATAAACCAAGATTGCACACGTTTTATATCAATAAACGTCTGGTACAACTCGATGGAGAACCGTGAACACAAAAGGCATCAACAACCAACCACGTCTGACTAGCCCTCTATATATAGGGACCATGACCGAGAAGAGTTTACGGCCGTAAGGTGTTTACGGCCGTAAAATCATTACAACCGTAAACCTACCACAAAACATACTACTAACATACTTTCTACTATTACAGTGTAAAGCCTAGACCAAACCACTAACTTGGGCCTTTCAATCTCCCCCTTGGTTTGGACTAGCTCAGGGTTAACCTTTAGTGACTACCATGACGTCCGCTTGCCCCATCGCTCCATTCCACATTCGTTTGTTAAGAATCTCAGCAACCATAGTCGTATACACCTTCGCAACATCTTCAAAAGCATCCTCGGCAACCAAAATATGAAAGTTGCTGAGGTGATGAATGTCCCATTGTCGAAATTGTAACAAGTCTCTTCGGTCGTAGAGTCGAATGCACCCATTCTTGAGCTTGATGACCGCAGAGGAAGTAACTTCATCAAAGACCCAACACTCCATAGAACTTAGAGATCCATCTTGATAATGTTGAAGAATAGGGAGCTGTTTGACCTGCTTGGTTGCGGGCCACATCACGACTTGCAAAGGCTTATCAGTTTCATGATCAAGTACATCAGGATGCTCTTCTATGATCGACTCAGCAGTTTTCATGGCTGGAAACCCTTTCTTGACTTGTTCTGCAAGGAAGTGCTTAAACTGAGTCGCCTGAGGATTGTTTGTTAAATTGGAGAAAGGAGCTCGAGATAACTCAGTCAAATCGACTCTAGTCCATGAAATGAAGTCATGACTGTCCCTATAAAGTTCAGAATTGCCACTTTTCCTTAACACAATCCACATGTTGAGAGGAGAATGAAATCCCCATGAAGAAATCCCTGACCTATCACCGAAAATGTCTCTGAATCGAACAACTTCAAGATCAGTCATTGTAATTGCAGGTTCATCCCAAGAGGCATTCTGATTAGAATTTCTTTTGAATAGCAGTTGCCCTTTCTTAGCTGCTTCTTCTTGTGATTCACGAATGGTTGCGGAAACATGGGGAGCTTGAGGAGGCTCATCTTCAACACGATCAACACCTCCTGATGTTTGACCAGTTGGCAAAGAGACCGGAAAAGCTTGAACGTGAAGATTAATCTTATATTCATCAGCTGACGTCCGGTATTTATCACCAAGGTCTTCCTCAAGTTTTCTTTTCAGCTCAAAATAGATTGAAGTCAATAGATTGAAGTGATCTTGGAGATCAGAAATCTGTTTTGACTTTAGCTCTTTATCCTTAGTAAGATCAGCTACTTGCACACCAAGGTTGGACTTATCAGACTGAAGCTCAGACACTTGAACACTAAGCTTTGAATTTTCAGCTCGAAGTTCTGACACTTGAATATCAAGCTCAATGTTTTTCTGACTAAGCATTGATATCTCCTTCTGTAGCCCTGAGATGGTTAGGTTGTCTCCTCCAGAACCACCATCTCCTATAGAAACACCCTTACCACGAGGAGAAGGCATTAAAAATTGCTCCTCAGCCAAATGCATAGCCAATCTCACAGAAGCTTCATCATGATCTGAACGAGGAGGAGTAAACCCTGGTGGAATAGAGGAACCACCAACCTCAAAACTAGTGGCTGGACCCATAGAAAACAGTTTGGTTGTGGTGAGACTGGTAGTAGTAGTAGTAGTAGTAGGTGGTACTGGGAGGCTGCTAACAAGTCTTGCAATTACTTTACCCTGTCTCGGATCCCTTCTTTGTCTTTTCAATGGGGGTTGATCAGATTGTGTCGTTGCAAAATCACTCACAAATGGCTCTGAGGTAGGAGGAACAGAAACAGGAGGGGAACATCCCATAACCGTCTCCATTGGAATGGAAACACTTGCCATTTGACCTGATGTAGGGGTTGCAGTTTCAAAGACTTCATTCGACTCCCTTGTCTCAGTAGTTAGAAGAACAACATCATCGACATTGTTAAAGATAGTGTCAAGATTCTCATTTGACACCAAGTTAGCACTGCTAGCAAGAGAAGCTGTAATGTCATCATGATCAAAACCAGAGAGATCAAGATCATCAAAGGAATCATTGTTGTTGCCAGCAACATTTTCTGCAAACTCCGTGTGCATTCCTGAGTCATCGCCTTGAACAAGATTAAACATTTTTCCATGTTCCTCAGCCACATGTGCGTCAGGGGTAGGAGTATCTTCCTTCTCAGTACTTTCATCCTCAGATACATCAATAACAATGTTGTTTGGAGTTGACTTCTCTGAAGATGCAGGCTCAGAGGAGGTCTGTTCAGATGAACCATAAGATACTGTAGGCTCATCTAGCTCTGTGAACTTCCCAAACTTTTCGAGCGGATATTTTCCTTGAAAGACAAACTTTCCTTTTCGATTCTGTTTGATGAGTCCTACAGTATGTGGACCCAATGATTTCATATCCAAAACATCACCTTCCTTGCGCACATCCGGAAATTGAGTCTCGATGAATAACTGAATGAACCTAGGATACAACAAGAAGGTATCCCGTGTTGAGGCTCGAATGTTGACGACGAACTCATCCAAAATAAATCTCGAGAAATTGAACTTTATTCCTGAGGCGAGAGAGACAATAGCACCGGTATTCCTTTGAGAAATCTCATCTGCTCCCGATCTCCTCCCTGAAATGCAACTAACAAACACATGTGCTAACAATCTCCAGTACAGATGCAAAAGTTTCTTCAATGTTGGAGGTGAAGTGCCTTCATAACTCATTCTCCTCAGAATTCTTTGAGTGTCTTCAATTCCAATCTCCGTGGGGTAATTAGGTTGATCATCAATCAGCAGCGTCTCTCTGATGAAGCTTTCATTAATCACAATCTCACAACCTTGAACTGTAGCTTTAACAGTGAAGTGACCGGCATCACTCATATCCATGCTTGCAGTCGCCCATAATTCTCTGATTAAGTTCTGATAGACAACAGGATTTACTGTAATAGCAGACGCCAAACAGCACTCCCAAAGTCTGTGAATCATTGATCGGAGATCCGAGTGAACAGCTGGAGGATCCGCAAGGACAATAGAGAGATTGTGCATATCTGCAAATTTCAGGTTTGCCATTTTCCTGCACTCAACCACACTAAGTAAGACACGAGCACATGCCAACGAATAACCAAAATATTTTAATTTTAATTTTGATCCAAAAAATAATATTAATTATTTTATTTAAAAACTTGGGTCAAAAATCAAAAAAATATTCATTTAAATTAAATCCAACTTGGCAGTCAACTCGAGTTCACGGTAAACAGCTGTTCACGGCCCAACAGTTCACGGCCCAAGAACAGTTTACGGCCGAAGAACTGTGTTTGCGGCCGATGAACACGAAGCAATTCGCGGTCAAAAAGCGTTTACGGCTCAAGAACGGGGTTTGCGGCCCAAGC
Organism: Lactuca virosa; assembly: GCF_052849685.1. NCBI lineage: Eukaryota > Viridiplantae > Streptophyta > Magnoliopsida > Asterales > Asteraceae > Lactuca > Lactuca virosa. Next base: position 22,854,251 of record NC_136433.1, read on the forward strand.
TTGCGGCCGTAAACTCCGTCGCACCTCTTTTTCTCGATTTCTGCTCAAATGGCACGGTGAATCACACAATAAGCTACATATTACTGATCTAGAACTCATTACCTTCGAGATTAACGGATTGGATTTGCAAGATTTGACAAAAAAAAATTTGAAGAGAGAGAGAGAGAGAGAGAGAGAGAAGTGGTTTGCGGCCGGAATCTTGAAAGTGAAGGAGATTCCAGCAGTAAACTCATTTTATACCCCCTTTTACCATTTACCTGATAACTACACAGTATTGAGCAGGGTCCAACACAGTAAAAAATTTTAAAAATAATTCTTTTTGAGGATTTTTACTAAAGTAAAATTAAAATAAAATAAAATTAAAAATGAAATTAAAATGACATTAAAATTTAATTATGCACAAAAATAAAATTAAAATAAAATAATTTAGCTTTAACTAAAACATAGTCTAAAAAAATTTAACTACTGTGACTGAACTTGTGACGCTGGGATCAAAGTTGTTGGACAATCTTATTCCACTTGTCGGTACCCTTATCTTCACATCTACGTCTGACCGATCGTCAATATTGTGGTCCACTTAAACACGAAAAATTTGTGACAGTTTTGGACAGTTTACCAATGACATGACATAGGCATATACCTAATTGTAATTTTATCATCATGATTGGCCCTAATTCTTAAATAATTTTTTTCTTAAGACCATTTAACTGACTACAACCAGGGATATTGTTGTCCACCTAAATCAAGCAGCGAGATCTACAGACAATCTGTATGTGTTCAATTTTAAGTGTACTAGAACGTGTTTCCCGCTTCCTGATATGCCCCAGCCATCAAGAACTTCTAGAGTACTCCTTACACCGGGTGAGCAGACAATCATTCAGAGAGAGGATAGATTCATAATTCTATTACTTATTGTTTCAGAGGGGTTGAGAAGTAGAAGGTTGCATATGTTGTGTACCAGGTCGGATTAGAAGTCACGCAAAGGAGACAGCATATGGCTAACAGATGAGAGGAATTTCATATATATAGCCTACAGAGAAATAGAGTTGCATATGTTGTGTACCAGGTCGGATTGGAAGTCACGCAAAGGAGACAACATATGACTAACAGACAGAAAGAAAGAAAATGATATTCTACAGACCTAATTTATCGGAATTTACCAGTCGCCCCATCCAACCGAAATTAAGGACAGAATCCGCACATCGAGGAAAAGTGAATCCACAGTTCTAGATACGGGTTATTTAATGTGACCAGTAGATTCCCATGTATATCTCCCTGCTCAACCTATTCGAGCGTCGTGAAATCAGGTTAAACGGATCTAACTAGGTCAAAGTTTGTCAAGTCCTTAAATTCATTAGGTTCAACTTTCCCTAGTCAAGTCCATTTAAAATTTTTCGTGCCTACCAGCGCATCGAGCACAGAGCGTAGACAATTCAACTTAGGTACGTTACGCCGATTCAGATTGCCCGTCATCACTTGCTAATTTCATTTCCCGTCACAACACCTACAAACAAAATCATCAGCAATGATTTTAATTTTCTGGATTTTCGAATTTTTTTATTGTTTTTAGATTTTTTTGAATTTTTTATTGTTTTTGGATTTTTGAGTTTTTCTCCCCCTAAATTTGTGCATGGGTGAGAATAAAGGTAAATAAAAAATAAAAATTAAATAAAATAAATAAAAATGCGCAAATTTAATCTATCCTAAGGAAAATTAAATAAAAAATTAAATAAAAAATAAAAATAAAATAAAATAAAATAGTTTGAAAATTGAGTTGAAGAAAAGAAAAATAAAATAAAAAAAAACTTAATCCTCAAAACGAATCATTTTCAAAAAGCCTACAAGCACATCGAAGCGAGCTTTTTTAAATGGCTTTGTGAACAAATCCGCCACATTATTATCAGTGTGGACCTGTTCTAGCCGGATTAGCGAATGTTCATAACAGTCTCTGATGAAATGAATTTTAATGTCGATGTGTTTGGTCTTAGAGTGTTGGACTGGGTTTTTGGCAATTTGGATAGAAACTTCATTATCACAATAAATAGGGGTTTCTAGATAATTCAGACCGTAGTCCAACAACTGATGTTGGATCCAGATAACTTGAGAGCAGCAAGCCGATGCAGCAACATATTCCGCCTCCGCTGTGGAAGTTGAGACAGTGTGTTGCTTCTTGCATTGCCACGAAACTAGTCTGTCACCTAGGTATTGACATCCTCCTGATGTTGATTTCCTGTCAAACTCACAGCCTCCATAATTACTGTCAGCAAAAGCATAAAGATCAAATTCAGAATTCTTCGGATACCAAAGACCCAATTTTGGGCTCCCTTTTATATACCGAAAAATTCTTTTGACAGCAATAAGATGTGAAAGTTTAGGATTAGCCTGATAACGTGCGCATTGACAAACTGCAAACATGATATCTGGTCGGCTTGCAGTAAGATACATCAGCGATCCGATCATCGATCGATAGTGAGTCTGATCTACGGATTCGCCTTCAGGATCTGGAGTCAGAAGAGGTCGTTCTGCCATTGGTGTTGAAGCAGACTTAGCATCGCGAAACTCGAACTTCTCAAGAATATCCTCCACATACTTGGCTTGATGTAGCAGGATTCCGGTTGAATTCTGTTTGACCTGAAGCCCCAAAAACATGGTCATTTCTCCCAACGAACTCATTTCGAACCGTTTCTTCATTACATCTTCGAATTCTTTGCAAAGCTGCGGACTAGTTGACCCAAAGATGATATCGTCAACATAGATTTGCACAAGAATTTGATCATCTCCAACATTCTTGATAAACAAAGTCTGATCAATGGTCCCACGTGAATAACCATGCTCGAGCAAATGCTTTGTTAGAGTTGCGTACCACGCGCGAGGAGCTTGATGTAACCCATACAATGCCTTGTCCAACTTGTAGACATGATTAGGAAATTTTGAGTCAACGAACCTAGGAGGTTGATCAACGTAGATTTCTTCCTTCACCTTGCCATACAAGAAGGCAGTCTTGACGTCCATTTGATACACAGTAAAGTTCATGTAAGAAGCATATGCTAGAAAGATACGGATAGCCTCCAGGCGAGCTACTGGAGCATAGACTTCAGTGTAGTCAAGACCCTCGACTTGTCGAAACCCACGAACTACCAATCGAGATTTGTTTCGCACAATAACCCCTGAATCGTCCTGCTTATTGCGATAAACCCATCTTGTGTCAAGTGACTTCTTGCCCTTTGGTAACTCAACTAACTTCCAAACACCGAGTTTTTCAAATTGATGCAGTTCCTCATGCATTGCATCTACCCAGCTGGGCTCATTCAGAGCCATTTCAACATTCTTAGGCTCTATTTGAGAAATGAAGCACGAGTAAAGACAAGTATTCACATCTCCACTCTGACTTCGCGTTTTAACACCGTCACCCAGCTGACCAATGATGTTATCGATCGGATGATCACGTTGTACTCTTGAGGGTATCTCTTGGCTGATATCATTGAGAGAGACAGGAAGAGTGTGAATGTTGATACCTCCTTCATTTGCTGATGAATCTGCTCCAGAAGGCTCTGCCACGAACTCATTAGAGATAAATTCAGGAAAGAGTAGTTCCATAAAGGTTGATGTGGTTGCGGAAGCGTCATTGGGCGTGAACTCTCTCTCCATAGGTGTAGATAGTGTGGCTTCAGCATCAGGAGTATCATTTTGGACTGGAGATTTAGGACTATCAAGATGCACAGATGGTTCCTTCTCTGGAGAAGCAGCGAACTCTCCCTCCGGCATAGAAGAGGACTCCCCCTCAGATGTAGCAGAAGGCTCCCCCTCAGATGAAACCGGAGACTTCTTTGTGAATGAAGAAGGGGATTCAGATGGAGATCTGTAAACAACTTCTTCGTCTTCGTCTTCAGAAATCTTCTTCAAACCAGAAACAGATCTAGATGAGCCACTCGAAGACACATTTATTGATTTGAATAGGGATGTGTAATCAAACAGCCAATATGGACCCACTCTAGCGTCCGTCTCGTTTTCTTCCAACCAACGCATGTCATACGATTCCACAATTTGCTTTGTCTTCTTGTTGTAGACTCTATAGGCAGTGCGAGCAGCATACCCTACGAAGTAACAATCATCGGCTTTTGCATTGAACTTCGGATTGGCATCTAAGTGAAGAAGGGTACATGGGCAGCCAAACACACGAAAATGACTGATTGATGGCTTGTGACCATAGAAAAGCTCATACGGGGTCTTCATCTGAGCTTTGTTGATCAACACTCGATTCTGAACATAACAGGTAGTGTTTATCGCCTCAGCCCAAAAGAAAACCGGTAACTTTGAATCACACAGCATCGTCCTTGCAGCATCCTTTAACGTTCTGTTCCTTCTTTCAGCAACACCATTTTGTTGGGGTGTGTGGGCAGAACTGAATTGACGCAGGATACCCTTTTCCGCGCAAAAATGATCGAGTACAGAGTTCTTGAACTCTGTTCCATTGTCAGTACGAAGCGCCTTCACTTGATTGTTAGTTTGGTTTTCAACTAATACAATAAACTTCTTGATCAAATCAGCAACTCCAGCTTTGTTGGATAGAAAGAAAACCCACGTAAACCGAGAGAAATCATCGATCACAACCAGTCAATAAGAATTTCTGTTGATGCTAAGAACATTTACTAGTCCAAATAGATCCATATGAAGCAATTGAAGCAGTTGGTTAATCGAGTTAACCTGTTTTGGCATATGTGGTTTTCTATGATGCTTTCCTTGGGCACATGACACACATTTTTCAAAAGTAACAAAATCCTTGACAGGCAAGCCAAGGACCATCTCATTTTTCGCAAGACGATTCAAGTTCTTGGCATTAGCATGACCTAGTCTTCTGTGCCACAGCATTGCAGTTTGTTCGGAGATCTTGGAGAAAAGGCACGTAACTTGTTCCGGAAGATTGCTACTCATATCAATGATATAGGCATTCTCATCCCTTTTAGATTTTACAAGAATTCACTCCTCTGGGATGACAAAACCTGGCTTGAGAATCATGCATTCCTTATCAGTGAAATGCGTAGAATAGCCCTTGTCACATATCTGAGAAACACTTAACAAACTATGCTTCAGCTCGGGAGCAAAATTAACATTTTCGAAACTTAAAACCCCATTCGAGACAGTTCCTCGTTGAGTGATTTTACCACCTTCTCCGCCCGCAAAAGAGATGTATCCCCCATTAAATGATTGAATGTTGTGCAGTTGGGCGATATCTCCTGTCATATGTCGGGAACAGCCGTTGTCGACGAACCAGGGTCTGGCGACATTTCCCCGCAACTGTCCCTGCAAAATGTGCGGGTTTAATTAGATTTGGGAACCCAGGTCATTATTTTCCTGGGTGATCCCGATGCCTTTTCAGATTGAGAATTTTTGGAATTTTTAGAGGACACGAAAGATGAATTGGAGACTTGTTTGGGCAGCCATTGATAATTGGGTTTTCTAATTGTCCCGGATATTTTTGAGATTGAATGAGTATCAGTTTGCTTAGGGCATGTGGGTTTTCTACCAGATTTGGTTGAAGACTCACTGCTGCCCCTTGATGAAACCGATCTTGGCTTGTCCATGTTCGGTTTCGGCAAACTGCCTGGGACTTTGTGATAAAAAACCTTTTTATGTTTTTGAGAAATGGCTCGTTTTCTACTTCGGTCATCTTTCCAATCACCTTTCCGGGAATGATTTCTAGAGGACTTTCTAGTTAAAGACCTTCCTCTGGATTCGTTCTCTCCTCTTGGAAATTTGAAATGTACAAACATACGATTTTGACAATTTCTAGCTATATGACCACCAACACCACAATTGAAACAAATCTGTTTGTTATTGTTATAACTTGTGCTACATTGATCAGATTTATTTTCCATACTATCACCCCTGCTTCTCTCACAAGAACATGAACATGAATTAGGTTGTGAGGCAAGCAAGGGTACATTAGATGGAAAAGTTTGTGAAGTTGATGGTTTCTCAAAATTATTATCACACACATCAAAATTGTCAACCAAATTGTTCAAATCAGACTTTTTCAAACCATTCAAAACAGTATCAGAAGTAATAGAAACACCACCACAAAAAACATTGTCTTTTGAAACATCAGAAAACATATTGTCTTTATTTAAAACTAAAACTTCAGGTTTAGACTCGATTTTATTTTCAGAAACATATCCTTCAACTTCGTGCTTTGACTGATTCAAGGATTGATCTGCAGGAGAAGTAGAAATGTTAGTACTTTCAACATTAATAAATCCTCCCGAAATAAAACCAGATGGCTTGCCATAAACCATAAATGATTCATTGGCAATCTCTTCTTTGGACAGAGGCTTGTGCAGATATGAATGATTGAAGGGAGGGGGCACATGGTTATACCCTAGACCTTTTGATTGATTCTTCTTAAATTGCATACTGTGGTCTATCATATTTGCGACTACCTCACTTAAAAAATTATATTTTCTAACATCAAGCTTGGCGGTTTCAAATTTTCCTTTCAAAGATTCAATTTCATCCACTAGTTCAGCGTTCTGTTTCACTACATAATCATAATTCTCACATTTATTACTGTAGTCTTCCTGAAGTCTCCTGAAGTCCTTAATTTTCGATTCCAATTGAGATTTGAGTGGTATTTGACATTTTCTAAGTTGGTACCCTTCATATCTAAGGTCTTCTACGTCCCTTATTAATTTGTCATTAAGTTCACGAAGAATCTTAAGATTTTCTACTTCATTGCCTAATGTCTCAATTTTCTCATGCAAAGTTTTAACATAATCAATACAGGCTTGAGAGCATGATGGAAGACTTACCTTGGCTGAATTAGGTTCATGAGAAGAGGATACCATCAATGCAAACTGCAGCTTCATCATCTCATCTTCAGCTGCCACAGTCTCTGCCTGGGCATCATCACAAACTTGTGTCAGGTGGGCAGTTTCACGTCCGGACAGGTTCAGGGCTTGCATCTGATCCTACCAATCAAATGACTGAGCGACCATAGCCTTCTCGTTGTTTATTTGATTACCACTACGATTGTTTCCAGCTGTAACCATTGTCCTATCATTATTTAGTCTTTTATCTGGCTGTGGACAATCACGAGCAAAATGCTCTGGCTCGTGGCAGTTGAAACATTGTAGCTTTCCCTTGCTGAACCCAACCTTCTTGTCAGCACTCATTCCCCAGTTATTCTTTCCAGTCTTTTTGACAAATTGTTTCGCCCTAAAGACCGCCATGGCAATTTGCCATGTAATATCCATCTCCTCAACGTCTTCAGGGTGAATCTGATCAAGATCGGCAAATGACAATTGAGGTGGAAGATCCCCGGCTACAAGCGCATTGTAGCAATTGACAAGCCCTGAAGCAAGAGCAAGATTCTCATCGCCCTCCTTTCCCTTTGAAGAAGAAACTCCAGTTGAGGATGAAGCAGCTTGAGCAGCCATAAAAGATTGATTCTGCGAGAGGGGCATGGCTGAAGCAGAGGAAGCCGATGAAGTTTGAATCTGAGCTTGCGAAGAAGCAGATTAAAAGATGAACCTGCAGAGGGAAGAGAAACAGAAAAAGATGAAAGAGCATTGTTAGAGGAGATGCCAAGATTCGCAGCTAAATACGAGTTCACATGGTTAATTTCCCGCTGCTTGTCATCAATATCACATGCCTTGATGACTGCTATTACTTCAGCGAGAGAGAGGCGGCTGAGATCCTTAGTTTTCTTAATGACAGCTACATTCATGTCCCAAGATTTTGGGAGAGCATTCAGTAGCTTCTTGTTCACTTCTGACTTTGTGTAGAAAATCCCAGCCACAGTCATTTATGTATTGAGAGTTGTGAACCGCTACAGCTGTGTTTCAAGGGTCTCTCTAGGAACATAATTAAACATATTAAAACGTTGTCGCAGCATGTCCTGGCGACTCTCTCGCATATCTTCATTCCCTTCATACACCTCAATCAGGGCTTCCCACAAAGCTTTAGCCGACGTATACTCCCTGAACCCTTGAGCAATGTCTGGTGACAAGGCCATGGTCAAGATGGCCAACGCCTTTTCCTGCTCCTCCACACTCTCAAAGTCTTCATCAGTGTAATTTTCTATTTTCTTATCAACCACTTGCCCCGCAATTGTAGTGGTTACTCTGACTGGATTCTTGATGACGCATTTCCACAACTTGAAATCTTTCATTTTTATGTACTTCTCTATTCTGTACTTCCACTCGGGAAACCCATCAGCAGACATTAACCTTGGAATTCGCATAGTGGTGCCCATAACAGCATCAAGTTCTTGAAAATGAGTTTGACTTTGAGATTCCATTTTTATTGTTTTTTTAATGTGAAATAAATTAATTAAGATTAAAATAAAAGTTGATTTGTTGTTAAAATAAGATTACTGCCCAATTTAGGTTTGCGGCCGTAAACCCGAAGTTTGCGGCCGTAAACTCGAGGTTTGCGGTCGAGATGGAATACGGTTCAAGAATGCGGTTGAAGATTCACGGTCCAAAGCTTTACAGTTGAAGTATACGGCCCAAGAACTTTGATGGGATTGCGGCCGTAAACAGAGATTACGACCGTAAGCTTAAGCCGTAATCAATGATTTTTTCAGTTTCTCGATGAAACCAAAAACCCTTTTCGCAGAAAAATGCTAACACAGTCTCAAGCCAATAAGAACTCGCTCCAAAATCGATTGTAGAATGCTTTGACACTGGTTCTGCTGTGATACCAATTGTAAAGTCCAAATAAAGGATCTTACCAGAGATCAATAGCAAACACAAAACACACTAAGCAATAATAGAAACGAAATAAGAATAAACCAAGCTTGCACACGTTTTATATCAATAAACGTCTGGTACAACTCGATGGAGAACCGTGAACACAAAAGGCATCAACAACCAACCACGTCTGACTAACCCTCTATATATAGGGACCACGACCGAGAAGAGTTTACGGCCGTAAACTCATTACAACCGTAAACCTACCACAAAACATACTACTAACATACTTTCTACTATTACAGTGTAAAGCCTAGACCAAACCACTAACTTGGGCCTTTCAGATGTGGACTGGGAAAGTTCCAAATCTAGACCACATCAAGATTTGGGGTTGCGAAGCTTTCGTGAGGCGCGAGTCTCACGACAAGCTCGAACCTCGAAGCGAGAGGTGTATTTTCATTGGCTACCCACAGAAATCCTTTGGTTACCTCTTCTACAGACCCAATGAGAATGCGGTCTTTGTGTCAAGGAGAGGAGTCTTTCGTGAGAGAGAATTTATAAGCCAAGGAGACAGTGGGAGGCAATTTGACCTTGAAGAACTTCAAGAGTCAAGTGGTGAAGGAACCTCAAACACTAGAGACCAACCTGAGGAGGAAACTCCTGTTGAGCTGATAGATAAGTCCATACCTCCGAGGCTTTCCACTAGAGTTAAGAACACACCTTATTTTTATTATGGTTATCACATCACTACTGAAGGTAATAAATTTATCAGTGACAATACACTGATAGATTTGGATGAACCTAATAACTACAGGGAAGCCATGGCAGGCCCCGAGTCTGCTAAATGGAAGGAGGATATGGACAACGAGATTCAGTCCATGTATGACAATCAAGTTTGGGACTTGGTTGACAGTGTACCAGGTCGTAAGACAGTTGGGTGTAAATGGATCTTCAAGAAGAAGACCGACATGGATGGGAAGGTGCACACTTACAAAGCGCGACTGGTGGCGAAGGGTTTTACTCAAACTCCGGGAGTTGCCTATGATGAGACCTTCTCACCAGTAGCAAAGATCAAGTCTATTAGAGTTTTGCTAGCCATAACTGCATTTCATGATTATGAAATATGGCAAATGGATGTCAAAACCGCTTTCCTTAATGGAAAGTTGGCTGAGGATGTTTACATAAATCAGCCAGAGGGTTTTGTCGATGCAAAGTACCCTAATTGAGTGTGTAAGCTTGAGAAATCCATTTATGGATTGAAACAAGCATCTCGCAGATGGAATCTTTGCTTCGATGAGAAAGTCAAAGAGTTTGGTTTTGCGAGGAGCGAGGATGAGTCCTGTGTCTATGTTAAGGCTAGTGGGAGTATAGTTAGTTTTTTGGTACTGTATGTGGATGACATACTACTCATAGAAAATGACATCCCAAATTTGCAGGAGGTTAAGTCCTGGCTTGGGAAGTGTTTCGCTATGAAGGACCTTGGAGAAGCTTCATATATCCTAGGGATAAGGATACTGAGAGACATGAGTAGAAGACTAATTGGACTTAGTCAGAGTACCTACTTGGATAAAGTGTTGAAGAAGTTCAACATGGAGAATTCCAAGAAAGGGAAGTTACCGGTCCAGCATAATGCTAGACTGAGTAAACTCAGAGTCCGAGTACAGAGGCTAAGATAGCTAAGATGAGTCGATTACCATATGCTTCCACTGTTGGCTCGATCATGTATGTTATGACTTGTACTCGCCCTGATGTGGCCTTTGCTTTGAGCATGGTCAGCAGATATAAGGGAAACCATGGTAAGGCTCATTAGACTGCGGTAAAGAATATTCTCAAGTACCTACGAAGGACTAAGAACTGGGTTCTTACTCTCGGTGGGAGTGATGACTTGAGAGTAGTAGGGTATAGCGATGCTAGTTTTCAGACTGATAGGGATAATTTCCGCTCTCAGTCAGGTTGGGTATTTACCTTGAATGTAGGAGCAATTACTTGGAAAAGTTCCAAGTAGGAGATAGTAGCTGATTCTACTTGTGAATCAGAGTACATAGCAGCAAGTGAAGTGGCAAAGGAGGTGATATGGCTGAAGAACTTCATTGGAGACCTTGGAGTTGTACCAGCTATAAAGGAGCCTATAGATATTTTCTGTGACAGCAATAGTGTGGTTGCCTTAGCCAAGGAACCAAGAGATCATGGTAGATCTAGACACATTGACAGAAAATATCACTTCATAAGACACAAGATAAAAGAATGACTCCTCGTGGCAAAGAGGGTATTGTCAGAAGAGAACCCTGCAGATCCCCTCACGAAGGGACTGACTAGGGTTAGGCATTTGCAGCATGCGAGGAGCATCGGGCTGAGAGACGATATTAGTTTTAATAATTAGATAGCTATTTCTGAAACTTGTAAATGTAATTGACATATGATAATTAAATAAAGGTTGTTGTTTATTTATAAGTGAGGTGTTACTATCTTATGTTAATCATTTACTATTGTTTCAATTTTGCATGTTTTGACTTCCAAAATAATTATTTTATTCAAAACTCTCCACAGTCGGTCATACGTTGGAAGTATGTATTGAATTAAGACTGTCATGAATTTGGCTTGTAAGATTTGTCTAAGGTGCATTAGACATTGCAATAGTTGTTGCAACATTCATGAGTGCTCATAAGGTATTGAATTAAGACTGTCATGAATTTGGCTTGTAAGATGTGAGTTGTTGACTATGAGTTGGTTATCCATTGATTGTACGAAAACGCATCAGTAACTTGATGTCATAAAACGTGTTTTTGTGCATAACTCAACAAGTAGTTAGTACAAGCATATGAGTCGAAGTTTATATGTTCCTTCTAGCAATAGAAGCGATATATGGGCACCTCGATGATTTGGTTTTGACTTATGTGTCGGGCCCGGTCAGAACCTAATTGATGTGTTCAATTTAGTTCTATGTCAAACAAATCAGAGATCGAGAAACAACTGTTGGACAATAAGTGCGACATTGTTCCATGTATTTGTCCGGCTGATATCTTGAGAACAAAGGATTATATGATCACTTATCTAAAATGGTGTTTCATAGTTCAACAGAGTTTTAAAGAGCTACGATTGCTGGTTGGTTCCTGAAGTTATACTTGAAACTATAGTTATCAGACTTATCCAAGTGGGAGACTGTTGGATAAGGTGTCTAAGTCTGTAACTATATTTGGTATGAACTTGACCCAACCCGGCATGGTCCATTTGGGTTGCACTTCACCTAACAATTTGTATGGATATACCTTTGAGAATAAGATGTTTATGATCTATTAATATATTATAAGTTATAATATATTAATATGAAATCATATTAGTTAATTAGTGTTGATCAAGAATTGATTTTGGAATTAATTTATTGATCAAAAGAGGCTAATTAAATATGGACTCCTACATATATATGGATTGGGCTAAGAGTATATGGAAGTCCATGGATAGTCCATGGGGCTTTTAACCCATGGATCCTAGGTAAATGAAGAGTCATGGGTATTAGGGTTTAACCCTAATCCTCCATACTATATAAAGAGGTCCTTGGTTCTAGAATTGGCACTAGTGTGTGTGAGAAACAAGAGTGGGCCGATTTTAGTGAGCATCATATTCTCTCAAGTATTTCCAAATTGTTTTGGGTGATTTGTGACACCACTTGAGGCATCCACACTATTGGTGCTAGGCTCTAAAACTCCAAGAAATCAACTACAAAAGAAATGTATGTTATTCTACTTAGAGTTTTGTATTACAAGTACCCCATAACAAGCTAGCTAGGTTGTAAACCTCGGAAAACAAATTTGCATGTATTTTAGAGAAAACATAGATCCAAGGTTTCTAGGGTTGCATGTACACCATAGGAGTGTTAGAATGCTCAAAACCCAACAGGGTTAACCAATTCCCTAAAATATTCATGGATCTCATGAACCGTGTGTGTAATCCATATCTAGACAAGTTTGTGATCGTAGTCATTGACGACATTTTGATATACTCACGAACTAAAGAAGAACACAACCAACACCTACAACAAATATTGGAACTGCTAATAAAAGAGAAATTGTACGCAAAATTTTCCAAATACAAATTTTGGATCAGGGAAGTACATTTCTTAGGGCACGTAGTGACTAAAAAGGGAATACATGTGTATCCCGCAAAGATTGAAGCAATCAAGAATTGGGAAGCGCCTAGAACACCGACATAAGTGCGCCAATTTATAGGCCTTGCTTGTTATTACAGGAGATTCATCGAAAACTTTTCCAAGATAGCTAAACCTCTCACTGCATTAAACCAGAAGGAATCAAAGTTTGATTGGGAAGATAAACAAGAAGATGCATTCTAGAGATTGAAAAACATGTTGTGCAGCGCCCTTATCACATCCCTCCCAGAAGGGACAATAGATTTTGTTGTATACTGTGATACTTCTCACCAAGGATTGGGTTGTGTTCTAATGCAGAGGGAAAAATTAATTGCTTAAGCATCCCGACAACTCAAAGCGCATGAGATCAATTATACAGCTCATGACCTTGAGCTAGGAGCAGTAGTCTTCGCCCTGAAAATCTGGAGACATTATATGTATGGTACCAAATGTACTATTTTCATCAACCACAAAAGTATTCAAAATATTTCCAATCAAAAAGAGCTGAACATGAGACAACGAGGATGGGTTGAACTACTAAATGATTATGAATGTGAAATTCGTTATCACACTGGCAAAGCAAATGTTGTAGCATGCGCGTTAAGTAGCAAGGGACATGTGAAACGTCGAAGAGTGAAGGCACTGACTATGAATATATATTCCAACCTTAATGCACAAATAGGTATCTACATCCTATTCGGGTTTGGGATGTGAGATGATGTAACGGGGGAAGGTGATTGTGTATGCTTCCCAATAGACAAAGAGTTTCAATGTGAAGTACTCAGTGCAGGATTTGGAGTTGGTGGCAATAGTTTTTGCTCTGAAGTTATGTCGTCATTATACGTTTTGTACGATGTGTACGCTTGTAACAACTGCCAAAATTAAGTCAAAGACGGTCGGTCAATGCCCGTGAACATTGCTAGGACTAGATCTAAATGAATGATATCTCTGTGTTTATTAAGTAAAATTTTACGATAAGAGATAATCTTATACTTTTACATCCTTGTGCAACGGTATATATAATAACGTTAACGAAGGAAAAGGATTTAATGTTTCTGGATTCATGAACATCTAATAATTAATGTGTAAGAAACATTATTTAAGGTCAATAGAGAAACTTAATATTTAGGATATATTTTTTTATAACAATATGCTAGGCATGTTAAACAAGTATTAAGAAATCAAGATGTACATAAGTTATGTAATAACAACACAAAACGTACATGGTTATATATATACTAGACGAATATTCGCGCATTGCGCGAAACAAAATTATACGGTTAAATTTTTGGTAATCATACGTTATTGAAAATATTATGTCATCTGTATTAACTATAAAATAATAATAATTACATTAGTTGATGAAAAATTATAATTAATTTGAACAATAATAAATAATATAACACTTATTAAAATCAAATCATGTAATGGTCTCTGCTCGCGCCTTACGTATGTATAAAATTAGTTGTGGTGACTTAGTAAGACATATGAAATATATGATGAATAAATTATTGACCCGTATTTAAATTATCACACTACTCCAGGGCATGATGCATAACTTTATATTTGCATCGAGGGATTATTCGGGCATGGAACCCTCGTTAAGGAAGTTCTCTTTCCAGAAAAAAATAGTTATAGTACTCACTATTTAATTAACTATTGTTATAATTTATTAAATTTTAAATTTTTTGATGATGTTTTAATTTCATCACGAATATTATTTAAATTATTAACTACTGTTTGTAATGTAACAAATTTTTTTTTATAATTTCATGTTATTTCTAACTATTATTATTATTATAAATTAATTTAAAAACAACTTAATTGAATTTTAGTTATTATATTTATTGTATTTAGTAATTTCCTTTCAACTATTTTAAAAAACATATGTTGGATATTTATTACTTTAGTTTTTAAACTTTACATTTTATTTTTAAGTTTCTTTGATATATTAATTTATGTTATTCATTTAACACTATATTGAAGTCAACAAATTTAATATCATATTGATAATTCAAGGAGTCTTAAACTTATGATAATGTCTATAATTAACAACACATTTAAGTTAATAAATTAATTATATTATGTGGAAATACGAAGAGTTAGGAGTTTCAAAATGATATGGTAAAAGAAAAAATATTTCCTGAATTATTTAAATTATCAACCACTACTTGTAATGTAACATAATTTAATTTATAACTTTATATTATTTTTAATTATTATTATAAATTAATTTGAAAACAACTTAATTGAGCTTTAGTTGTTATAAAAAATAGTTTTTGAACATCTTTTAGTTAATTCTACTTTTAGATTTAAGATTTTTATATTTATCGTATCTAATATTTTCCTTTTAACTATTTTAAAAAATATACGTTGAATTTTTAAAACTTTATTTGATATTTTAGTTTAGGTTTAATTTTTACACTGTATTTTTAAGTTTATTTAATATATTAATTTAGGTTATATATTTAGCACTATATTGAAGTTAGCAAATTTAGTATATAATATTGATAATTCAAGAAGTCTTTCATTTATGATAATGTTTATAAATAACAACATATTTTAGTTAATAAATTAAGTAAATTATATGGAAATATGAAGAATTGGGAATTTCAAATTGATGTGGTGAAAGGAAAAATGTTTCCTTTATAGTATAGTACTAGTCGAATCCCGGCGCGTTGCACGTGAATATAATTATTTAATTAAAATAATAACATTTAACAAACTCTGATTTAATATTTATGCATGTGAAACCAATGTCAATAGCAAAAAAAAACTCTATAGTTAATATATTAGTTTTATTAATTTTAATAAATTTATATCATTAGTTATTTCCCCTATTAATTCATGATTTTATAAACTGTTTTATATTGTGTAAATTATATATCAAACATATATTGATTCCTATGTATAAAAAAAATAAGGTAGTATGAAAAAATAAATACTACAACTTTTGATGATTTTATAGAACATTTTAAGTTGTGAAAATTATATATAAAACGTATGTCGGTTTGTATATAAAATAAATAACAAATAGTATGAAAAACACTATACTTTTTAATAAAATAAAAACACTATAACAATAGAACATTTACATCAAACAAAACTTATTAAACCTTTATAAATCATTCAAAATGAATATTTAGAAATCAATATACATCTGATATATAGAAACATTGTTATAAAAAATTTATGTTGAAATAACCATTGATACGACAAAAATTTTTTTTTTTCAACTCTTTCATTTTGAATCACAAATCTTTTCAAACATATGATTTTTTTAATCAAAACTTACTTATATACCAGTAATATAGTTATAACATGTATAATAAATAAGTGAAAAATAAAAAACATTGCACATTAATAACCATAAGTTTAAATTTTTTTTAATGTAGTGGAAAATATAAAGAAAACTTACATTAAATTTGAAACTATAATTACATTTAAATAAAAAAGAACCATTGAGTTGTAGTGGGAGTTTTAAACTCTTGATTTGTGTCCAATAATATAATATAAATATTAACAATTATATGTTATATAAACAATATTATAAGTATTTATCATTGAAATAATAATTTTTATACTAAGTTGTAACTAATATTATAATACGATAAGAAAGATATAAAAAATTGTGTTTGAATCAAATTGAATTAAGTTTTTGATTTAAAAATATTTTAAACTATACTTATTTTTAACTAATATATAAATAATTTATTTGAATATTTTTTATTTATATTATTTATATTATTATTATTATTATTATTATTTTAAATAACAATAATTTTTTAATATAATATAATCTATTCTTTAGTTTTACGTTATTTTAAACAATTATTATTTTTTACTAATTAAAAACTATTTATTCGAAATTTATCATTATTATATTTAAAAAAAAAACTATCATACTTTTTTATTGTACTTTCATTTTTTTCCTTAAAGCTATGAAATATCGGAAGAGAATGAACGGTCTAAATAAAATGGTAATTTGAATTTCAAAACTATAGTACTTGTTATGTACTACGACTAATCTTAAAAACAATATGTTTTAAAGCGTGTTAGGAGAGGATGAGTGTTACAGTTAGGTATATTTTGATCACTTATACTTTCTTATGAAAATATTAATATTTTATTTATTTACTTTTCCTTTACGATAAAGAATGAATAGGAAAAAACGAAAATTGGCAAATATAATAAGATAATTTATTTTTATTACTATAAAAAATTTAAAATTGGGTACATCCATTTAAGTTTTGATAGAACATAAAGAATTTATTTTTATAAAACACATAATTATTGGTTTTCAAAAATAAAGTCATATCATATTAAAAATCATCTGTTCTAATTTGTCATTGTCACCAACAATTTGAATAATAATTGTATAAACACTTTTCATCAAAATCAATTATAAAAAACTCCATCGATGTTGTTTACAAAATAAGCGATAGAAACTAACATAGTATATACATCCATAAAATACATGTTGAATAATGTTCTCTTGTACATAAAATATACTTTCTTAACATAAAAAAGAGAGAGACAACATAAAGATACATACATGTTAACAAAGTTAATTGCTCTAACTTATAAATAGCTTAATGGTTGATTTCCCAAAAGCTCATGATAAGTAATTATCAATCCCATTTCATCATCTTGTGATTATAGAAAGATGCATAACACATAAACTTAAAAAATGATCTCAAGTATACCTTTACAAACATACCTAAATTTAAACCTTGGCCAATATCTAAAACTTTACATGCACCCAACTTGAGTTTACATGAATTTACATTTGGAAAAGTTCCAATTGTTTTCTTACATCCATGGAACCACTCATATAACTCTTCAAATCCTATAAATATAATCTATCATTTTATGTTGACATACATGCAATATGTAATCTACAAATTTCCTATATAGGCTAAATATTTCATTTAACTCATCAATTAAATAGCATTATTTGAAGAGTTTTAAGAGTTACAAATCATAATATTTCGATTAATCATAAATTAATTTGTATAAGTTGAATAGTCTTGGGAGTTTCAAATGCATGAGGTTCAAGAAAAAATGGTCTTAGAGTTTCAAATGCATGAGGTTCAAGGAAAAATGTTAGCTTTATAAGATACTAGACGAATCACCGCGCTTTGCGCAAAAATATATTTATATAGTTTTTTTAACGGCAAACACACACATCCACACAATTATTTAATCCTTCTCCTAATTCTTTCAATTGTGATTTAATCTTTATAAATGAAAAAAGAATGTTAATAAATGTATATAAAATATATATTGATTTCTATATATAATGAATAACAAATAGTATAAAAAAAATATTTGATTTTATTGACCATTTTAAGGTTTGTAAACTGTATATAAATTATATGTTAATTTATGTATTTAATGAATAACAAATGTATGAAAA